>NC_065584.1:57492924-57795954 GCF_024542745.1 Macaca thibetana thibetana | reverse complement strand
GCTGAGGTGGGAGGATCACCTGAGGTTGGGAGTTCAAAACCAGCTTGACCAACATGGAGAAACCCTGTCTCTACTGAAAATACAAAATTAGCCAGGTGTGGTGGCATATGACTGTAATCTCAGCTACTCAGGAGGCTGAGGCAGGAGAATCGCTTAAACCTGGGAGGCGGGGATTGCAGTGAGCTGAGATTCCGCCATTGCACTCCAGCCTGGGAAACGAGCGAAACTCTGTCTTAAAAAAAAAAAAAAAAAAAAAAATTGAGAAAGAAAATGTGGTCAATTTCAGAAGCCAGCCAGGCAAGGAACATATTATCCTTTCACTTGCAATTTGTCTTTTAATAGTAATAGTTACGTGGCAAGAGCAATACAGTTAGTTATACCCTTTGCCCACGTATTTCCACATTTGGTAATGTAGCCCAATGAAGTAACTCCAACACTCCAGTAAAACCAAAGGCAATATGCTTAAGGATGTTCACTGAAATTTATTTACAACAGTTTAAAAAAAAAAAAAAACCCAAACAGCCTAGATGTAAAAATTAGGGAAATTTAATTATGATAGATCAACACAACAAAACAGTAAAAAGAGGTTACCTAATGGAAACTATGTTAAAAAAAAAAAAGGAAAATATAAATAATGTTAGGTAAAACATAGCAAGACACACAAAAAAGTTGTATTCTAGAAAATGGAAGGCATATGTAGGTTAAAATGAAATTACTTCTTAAAAATTTAGAATTAAAGACTTAAAAATTTAATACTGCTAGATAACCTTTTCAATAAAAAAGAAGGGGGAACATAATGAAAATAAAGCTAATGAAAGAATATCACCTTCCAAATTTATTACAGACAGTGAAGATAAGAGTTACTCTACAGGTGTAATTAAAATACAAAGAAGCATCCACAAAAATAGTCAAAAATGCCTTACAACTGCTTACAACATAGTCATAGAATACAGTGGGAGTAATCCCAAATTCATCTGAAATGACAGATTGCAACATAAGTGGCTTCAGTAAATGTAGCCACCATTTACCTTGATTAGAGAGATAGATAACTAGAAATTACTAAGTGTTGAAAAAATAGTACCAGGCCAGGTGCAGTGGCTCACGCCTGTAATCCCAGCACTTTGGGAGGCCAAGGCGGGCAGATTACCTGAGGTCAGGAGTTCAAGACCAGCCTGGCCAACATGGTGAAACCGTCTTATTAAGAGTACAAAAACTAGCTGGGCGTGGTGGCAGGCGCCTGTAATCCCAGCTACTCGGGAGGCTGAGGCAGGAGAATCACTTGAACCCAGGAGGCGGAGGTTGCAGTGAGCCGAGATCGCACCACTGCATTCTAGCCTGGTGACAGAGCGAGACTTATTCTCAAAAAGAGTTAAAAAAAAAAAAAAAAAAAAAAAAAAAGAAAAGAGGAGTAAAAACTCAGAGTAGAAAAGGACATTTACAACACAAATAATCAGCAAAGGGCTCATAATCAGATTAGATAAAAGACCTCTAAGAGATCCTATCAAAGGTTGCTAAGGATGTGGAGCTGAGGGAATTCTCAACATCAATGAATCTCACAGACATTATATATTGAATAAAAGAGTCAGGTACGGTGGCTCACCCCCGTAATCCCAACACTTTAGGAGGTTTAGGTGGGAAGATCGCTTGAGCCAGAGGTCCAAGATCAGCCTGGGCAACAAAGTGAGAGTCCGTCTCTACAAAAAATCAAAAAATTGGCCAGGCGTGGTGGTGCACATCTGTGGTACCAGCTACATGGAAGGCTAAGGCAAGAGGGTCACTTGAGCCCAGGAGGCCGAGTTTGCAGTAAGCCCTGATCATGTCACTGAATTCCGGCCTGGCCAACAGAGTGAGACTCTGTCTCAAAAAAATAAAAAATAAAAAATATTGCATAAAAGAAGGTAGACCCAAAAATGAACAGTGCAGTCATGCATTGCTTAACAATGGGGATACATTCTGAGAAATGCATTTAGGCAACTTCCATGTTGTGTGAACATAACAGAATATACTTACACAAACCTAGACGGTATAGCCTACTACATCCACCAAGGATATAATATAACCTATTGCTCCTAGGCTAGGAATCTGTATAGCATGTTACTGAATACTGTAGTCAATTGTAACACAATGCCAAGTATTTGTGTATCTAAGCATATCTAAATACACAAAAAGTACAGTAAAAATATAGTATTGCAACAGCAGTTCCAGGCCAGGCGCAGTGGCTCACACCTGTGATCCCAGCACTTTGGGAGGCCGAGGCGAGCAGATCACCTGAGGTCAGGAGTTTGAGAACAGTCTGGCCAACATGGTGAAACCCCGTCTCTACTAAAAATACAAAAATTAGCTGGGCATGGTAGTACATGCCAGTAATCCCAGCTACTCGGGAGGCAGAAGCACAAGAATTGCTTGAACCCAGGAGGCGGAGGTTGCAGTGAACTGAGATCACGCCCTTGCACTGCAGCCTGGGCGACAGAGTGAGACTCTGGTTCAAAAAAAAAAAAACCAAAACAAACAAACAAACAAACAAAAACAGCAGTCCCCAACCTTTGGCACCCGGGACCAGTTTCATGGAAGATGATTTTTCCATGGATGGAGGGTGCAGGGGTATGGTTTCCGGATGAAATCGTTTCACCTCAGATCATCAGGAATCAGATTCTCACAAGAAGCACGCAACCTAGATTCCTTGCATGCACAGTTCACAATAGGGTTCACGCTCCTATAAGAATCTAATGCCACCACTGATCCGACAGGAGGCAGAGCTCAGGCAAGTAATGCTCACTTGCCTACTGCTCACCTCCTGCCATGTGGCCCGGTTCCATGGTCCAGTTCCACAGACCGTTTCCAGTCTGCGGCACAGGGGTTGAAGACCCCTGGTATAAAAGATTAAAAATGGAACACCTGTACAGGGCACTTACCATGAATGCAGCTTGCAGGACTGAAAACTGCTCTGGGTGAGTGATGGTGAGTGAATATGAAGGCCTGGGACATTACTGTATACTACTATAGACTTGATAAATACTGCACACTTGGGCTACACTAAATTTGCTTTTTTTAAAATTTTTTAATTTTTAAAAAAATTATGCTTACTTCAGACCAGATTAAATTTATGTATTTATTTCTATATATAAATTGTTTTTGTTTTTGGTTTTTGAGACTGAATCTCACTCTGTCACCTGGGTTGGCATGCAAAGGCGTGATCTCGGCTCACTACAACCACCGCCTCCCAGGTTCAAGTGATTCTCCTGCCTCAGCCTCCTGAGTAGCTGGGACTACAGGCACGCACCACCACACCAGGCTAATTTTTGTATTTTCAGTAGAGATGGGGTTTTGCCACGTTGGGCAGGCTAGGCTCAAACTCCTGACCTCAGGTGATCCACTCGCCTCGGCCTCCCAAAGTGCTGGGATTACAGGTGTGAGCCACCGCACCTGGCCCAGATTAAGTTAGTTAGTTAGTTAGTTAATTTATTTATGAGACGAAGTCTTGCTCTGTAGCCCAGGCTGGAGCACAGTGGCGCAATCTTAGCTCACTGGAACCTCCGCCTCCCAGGTTCAAGTGATTCTCCTGCCTCAGCCTCCCAAGTAGCTGGGATTATAGGCACCCGCCACCACGCCTGGCTAATTTTTGTATTTTTCAGTAGAGACGGGGTTTTGCCATGTTGGCCAGGCTGGTCTTGAACTCCTGACCTCAGGTGATCCTCCCTCCTCAGCCTCCCAAAATGCTAGATTACAAGTGTGAGCCAGTGCGACCGGCCTGAGCCACTGTGCTCAGCCAAATTTGTTTTTAAGATGTTTTTATTTCTTCAATAATAAATTAACCTTAGCTTACTGGAACTTTTTTACTTTATAAACTTTAAACTTTCTAACTTTTTGACGCTTGTAGTAACACTTAGCTTAAAACACGTATCGTACAGCTGTACAATATTTTCTTTATATCTTTATTCTATAAGCTTTTTTCCATTCAAATTTTGTTTTGTTTTTACTTTTAATATTTTTGTTAAAAACTAACACACAAACACACATACCAGCCTAGGCCTACACAGGGTCAGGATCAAGATGTCACTAAGCAGTAAGAGTATATTAGATCCATTAGCATCTTACGGGACCAACGTTTACACGCAGTCTGTTATTGACTGAAATATCATTATACATACAGCGCATCAGTGCATGACTGTATTTGACTATTTTCTGGTTGCATGGTATTAGTCCTGAAATGTCAAGTACCAAATACTTTACTTCTCAGATCTTCATCTCCTACATTTTCACAAGGCTATTTCTAAATGGCTAAAGTCTGCCTAAACTCAGACCTACAGATAAAATGAAGGTTATTACCGGAAAATTTTATTTTATTTGTGTGGCACCCATTTCCCAGGGTAGTAATAGCCTTTGACACAGAAAAAAATGTTCCCCACTCATGTTATATAGCACTATTGCAAAATGATTAATAATGAATTTTCCTTCACCAAATCCCACAAATTTAACTTACCCTATCATAGAGCTCAATGATTAAATGATAAGCAGCTTCATCACTTCCAAACTGAAAATCTACAATTCTATCCACACCAAGCTGTTTTGCACTGACTAATCTCCGACTCTTCAAATGTTTTCGGCACTAGCAAGAGAAAGAAAAAGGCATTCATTTAGTAAAAGTGAATTCCTAACCATTTGGTATTGGTTTATAAATAAGCTTCTTTTCATTATCATCAGAAATATTTAAAACATTGTAAATAATAGTATAGTCATAAAGTAAAAGAAACAAAAGAGGGAAAACATTATAAACACTGCTAACTCCAAAACGATGTTTTATTTGCATTTTTTTAAGACAGGGTCTTGCTCTGTCACCCAAACTGGAACCCAGTGGTGTGATCATGGCTCACTGCAGCCTTGACTTCCCTGGCTCAGGTGATCCTCCTGCATCAGCCTCCTAAGGATTGGGACCACAGGCACATGCCACTATCCCCAGCTAATTTTTTCATTATTTGCACAGACAGGGTCTCACTATGTTGCCCAGGCTAATCTCAAACTCCTGGGCACAAGCAATCCTCCTGCCTCGGCCTCTCAAAGTGCTGGGATTACAAGGGTAAGCCACTGAGCCAGGTCTTTATTTTCAACTTTTAAGTAGAGAATGACAGGCCTATAGCAAAATTTGTTTTGTTGCTTTATACCACTGCTAAATCCCTTGTTGTTGTCCTAATGACCTCACTCAAAGCCACCACCTTTATTTTATTTTGAGACAGTGTCTCGCTCTGTCACCTAGGCTGGAATGCAGTGGCACAATCTCAGCTCACTGCAACCTCCGCCTCCCAAGTTCACGCAATTCTCCTGCCTCAGCCTCCCGAGTAGCTGAAATGACATGTGTGTGCCACCACGCCTGGCTAATTTTTATATTTTCAGTAGAGACGGGGTTTTACCATGTTGCTCAGGCTGAAGCTCCAACTTCTGACCTTGTGATCTGCCCACCTCAGCCTCCTAAAGTGCTGGGATTACAGGCGTGAGCCACTGCGCCCACCAACCTTTATTTATGTATTTTTATTTATTTATTTATTTTTGGAGACGGAGTCTCACTTTGTCACCCAGGCTGGAGTACAGTGGCACAATCTCGGCTCACTGCAACTTCTGCCTCCCGGGTTCAAGCAATCCTCCTGCCTCAGCCTCCTGAGTAGTTGGGACTACAGGCACCCACTACCACACCCGGCTAATTTTCTGTATTTTAATAGAGATGGGGTTTCACCATGTTGCCCAGGCTGGTCTCGAACTCCTGAGCTCAGGCAAGCTGTTCGCCTCAGCCTCCCAAATTGTTAGGATTACAGGCGTGTGCCACCACACCCGGTCCCTTTTTTTTTTTTTTTTAAGTCTCTTTGATGACACTTCTAAGTATGCCAAATTTCCCTTTTGTGTGCTTCATTTATGTTCAAAATTAAATAATGGTTTCCACTAATCTTCTACTTCCAATATATATCAACTATGGACCATGAGCTTATGGCTTATGGTATCCTGTAAATTAGTCCACTACCTTATATCCAGTTACCCCTACTAATTCTTCCTTTTTTTTTCTTTTCTTTTTTCTTTTTAAGAGAGAGAGTCTTTGCCGGGAGCAGTGGCTCAGGCCTGTAATCCCAACACTCTGGGAGGCCGAGGTGGGTGGATCACTTGAGGTCAGGAGTTCAAGACTAGCCTGGCCAATATGGTGAAACCCCATTTCTACTAAAAATACAAAAATTAGCTGGGCATGCTGGCATATGCCTGTAATCCCAGCTACTCAGGAGGCTGAGGCAGAAGAATCGCTTGAACTCAGGAGGCGGAGATTGCAGTGAGCCGAGATGGCGCCATTGCACTCTAGCCTGTGCAACAGAGCGAGACTCTGTCTCAAAAAAAAAAAAAAAAAAAAAAAAAAAAAAAAAAAAAACAAAAAAACAAAGGACAGAGTCTCGCTCTATTGCCCAGGCAGGGCTCAAACTCCTGGACTCAAGCAATCCTCCCACCTTAGCCTCCCAAGCAGCTAGGATTACAAGTGCCCTGCCAATGTGCCCAGCTTATTCCTACAAACTTTACTAATATAACCCAAAGAGAATTTTCCTGGTATCGTCTCTAAGCTTTTGATTAACCTATTTCAATCCAATGTAATAACTCTCACTCTTTATTAAATCCCCTTCCTCCTATCCCTGGACATAAGATTCTTTTTCTTATTAACAATTAAAATAATATCAGCATGTCAAACCCAAATACAATTTACTTGGCAATACCGATTCTTTTAGATTACATGTACCGTCTTTTTGTACAAATATTTAAGTATGACATGGACTGGTAACAAGACTACTCTGTAGCCTCTAAAATATCTTACAATTGTTTCTAATTTTTTAATATAAAAGACCCCTTAGTCAAGACCAGTAAGAAAGAATGCTTTCTTCAACACTCAAATACAGTCTGGGCATGGTGGCTCACACCTGTAATTCCAGCACTTTGGGAGTCCAAGGCGGGTGGATCACGAGGCCAGGAGTTCAAGACCAGCCTGGCCAACATGGTGAAACCCCATCTCTACTAAAAATACAAAAATTAGCCAGGCATGATGGCACATGCCTGTAATCTCAGCTACTTGGGAAGTTGAGGCAGGAGAATCACTTGAACCCAGGAGACTGAGGTTGTAGTGAGTCAAGACCATGCCACTGCACTCCAGCCTGGCGACTGAGTAAGACTCCATCTCAAAAAAAAAAAGAAAAAAAGAAAAAAGGACTTAACTACAAAACAAATTTTATGTAAGTTAATCTAAAACCACCTTTAAAAAAAAGAAAAATCCACTCTTTGACAAAGGTTGGAAAAAAAAAAAGAAACACATAAATTCATTATTAAAATTAATGCTAACATTTTCATAACTAAGAAGAGTTCTTCTCCAGACCTTATAGTTCAATAAAATGAGAATTAACTTAAATTCTCATTTTATGTACTTATATACTTAGGCAGAATAACTTCCTAGAATAAACAATCTGCTCCTCCTTAACTCAGTAGTTTTAAGAATGACCTATACTGATTTGATTAAACAGTAACCTACATGTAGGGATATCTTTAAATCCCTAAAGGAAAATCACAATCAGTTCTTCCAGAGTCCCTCAGTAATAATTTTATTCAAGAAAAATAAAGATAAAAGACATCATTGACAGGACAGAAGTTCACATAAAGGAACAGTAAAAAGGGGATTATTTATCATGGAGAGTACAGATGGACACACAGTACATATTTAAAGCTTGTTTCATTTCCCTATCAACAGCTTGGTGAAATCAACCTTCTGCTGTGTGCCACAAAGCTATAGCTGTCATCCCCAAATGTGAATACTGGAACAACCACTGGGATTTACCATATAATGGACATAACTCTACCTGTGCCATGCAACAGTAACAGCTCTTTGTTTTATTTATAAAGTGCTTAACATTGTCTGCTCCATTGAGGAAATCTTTTTATATATTTAGATTGACATGTACACCTAACCCATAGAATTCTAAGTATTTTTTAAAATGACTGACCTCCTATTAGTGTAGCCTTATTTGGAGATGTTTACACAATCCCAGTGTCCTATCTCACTGGCCTGTTACCTCAACCACAAAACTGAAATTGTATTTGTTCTTCACATTCCACTGAGTTGTTAAACAACTTAAATGAAATACATAGTATTCATCTGCCTTTAAAAGTGCTACACAACACATAGCATTATTATTGTCATTATTATTAAGGACAGATCCCAAAAGAACTATTTTGGGTTACTATTAAATAAATTAAACTTTAATAATCTGAGAATTTTGTGAAAGCCCTTGTGATACGGGAACACTTACCTAATTTGTAATCCAAAACAGACTCTATAAATTGCTGGGGGGGTAAAGCTCTTCTCTGTAAAGCCTCTAATGAAATAACTCAATGCCATAACAGATACATTTCCAAAGTAAGGAGCAGAGCAAGAAGGAAATGAACAAGTATAGAATTCTAATATGCGTCAGGTATTGTTTCAGGTCTTTTTTTTTTTTGAGACAGAGTCTCACTCTGTCGCCCAGGCTGGAGTGAAACAGTGTGACCTTGGCTCACTGCAACCTCTACCTCCCAGGTTCAAGTGGTTCTCCTGCCCCAGCCTCCCAAGTAGCTGGAATTACAGGTGTGTGCCACCACGCCTGGCTAATGTTGTATTTTTAGTAGAGACAGGGTTTCAACATGTTGGCTGGGCTGGCCTTGAACTTCTGACCTCAAGTGATCCACCTGCCTCAGCCTCCCAAAGTGTTGGGATTACAGGCATGAGCCACCGTGCTCGGCCTGTTTTAGGTGTTTTATATGTCATTTCAATTAATCCAATAATTTCATGAGGGAGCTACAATCCACATTTTACATTTAAAGAAACCAAGTTCCAAGAAGTTAATTAACTTTTCCAGGTTATAAAATTACTTTCTGACAAAGCCATTAATTCAAAGTTAAGTATATCTGACTCAAAAGTCTTGTGTACCATATGAATTTTCAATCTATATGTTACATCAATAAAAGAATGGGTAGCATGCCCACACATGTAAAAATCTGTTTTAATAGAAAAAACAAAAGAGGAAAGTAAAAAGACTTAGTAACATATTAATGATAGTGAGTGTTCCAAAAAAAAAAAAAAGAAAAACCCTGGGTAGAGGAATACGATTCACAAAAGTAAGCTCTGGAAGATAAGACTAGGAAAAAAAGGTGGGGCAGGGAGGAGGAAGAACACAGAAAGCCAAGAATGTTAGGCTATAGAATATGGATTTAGAAATTAGGAAACCATAAAAGATGAGATAACTAATGAAAATTATACTTTAAAAAAATTAATGTTGGGCCAGGCGTGGTGGCTCATGCCTGTAATTCCAGCACTTCAGGAGGCTGAGGTGGGTGGATCACCTGAGGTCAGGAGTTCGAGATCAGACTGGCCAACATGGTGAAACCCCATCTCTACTAAAAATACAGAAATTAGCCGGGCCTGCTGGCATGCGCCTGTAATCCCAGCTACTCAGCAGGCTGAGGCAGGAGAATCACTTGAACCTGGGAGGCAGAGGTTGCAGTGAGCCAAGACTGTGCCACCGCACTCCAGCCTGGGTGACAGAGCGAGACTCCGTCTCAAAAAAACAAACAAACAAAAACAAAACATTAACGTTGGTCTAATTTAGAATTGTTTTGATGCGGAAAAGTGGACTACAGTTAAGGAACTGTAAGGCTGAATGTGATAAAAGTTTGAACTCTAATAGTGACTGTGGAAACAAGATCTGGAGCAGAACAGGATGTGAAAGGTAATGGGGAGAAGTCAACCAATAAATATTCACTTTATTCAACCCATTATCTGTCAACCACTCCCTTTACCTTCATTTCATCTGCACTTTATTCGTAACAGTGAAGGAAACCCCAATTAAAAACTTTGAGCAATCTTAAAATTTAGCTTCAAGTGTAACAAGTTTACCTTCATGGCAAAACTAGACGGCATCATATTCTTAGGCCACTCAAATTCTGTTGTATGAATTCGTATGCCAGATTCAAGTAAAAGTGTAGCTTTAAAGTCTGGCCTGTAGAAGAAAAAATTCAAATTTTTCTTTAGGGTATACGCCAAAGCTAACTGAAACAAGACTTAAAATGTAGGTTAAAAAAAAAAAAAAAAAACCAGTAATCTCATACTTAATTGCCAAAGAGAAAATAAACCTATAAAATGTTCTTACTTTTGAAGGCGAATAAGGTATGTCTTATTATCCACATCATAAACATTGTTTACTCTCATTCCTAGCAAGCTGCAAAGATAAAGGAAACATGTAACATACCACACCATTGTTTGAAACATAAAACTACACATAATTTAATAAAAGCTTCCAAAGAGCGGATCTCAGTCTCTAAGGATACGGAGTCAGCCGGGGAGCAGAGTCTGAAAGCCATCTGGGCATTCAGCTCAAAGCTTAAGAGTAACGATTTTAAAACAAAAGTGGTCTATCAGCTCTAGGAACACCACACGATAGCTTGCGTCTTCCAAATGACCCAATTTTGGGAGAGAAATACAGTGAAATATAATCCAATTAATTTATTACAAGGGAGAAAAAAAAGATAAGAGGGCCTCGAAAACATGACAAAGCTCACACGGCTGAATAATAGAATCCAGACTAGAATCCAGATCTCAGTCCAAATCTGCTCAACCCAGCTAAAACGGCGATGTTCTCTCTCTTTTGGGTGAGGGGCGGGAGGTGTTCAAGAAACCAAGCCTCCAGTCTGGAAACCTCTGGAGCAAACGACCACTCTGGCGTCTCACGTTTTACCAAACGTTTCCTGCCCGACCCGGACAACCCAGGCCAACAATGCAAGAACGTCGCGCTAGTGGGGCAAGCCAGAGAGCTGGAAGGACGCGGGGGACGGGGCACGAGGTGCCTGGGACCCCCAGGGTATCCTAAGGGCCAAAGGAAATACACCACACGCCTGCCCACTCAGGCCTAGACAGGTCCACAGACGCACTAAGAAATAAGGAAACACATCAAGCTGGTCTGTTTGCGCCATGGGACCCCGGCCTCTGCCTCCTGCACTCCCCGCACGAGCCTGGTCACTTAGGGGACTGTACCTAGCGTTCAGCTCCGCGAGTACGGCGCGGAGGTCAATGGTGCTAAAGCGGGTCTTCATGGCGAGGTCCGAGGGTCACTACCGCAATTTCCTCTACTGCCCGGCCGGACTCGACACCGCTTCTCTTCCGCGCAGACGCACTTGGCGGAGATCTACGGCCGCGCAGAAGACCCAATATTCCTTGAGGCGAACGTTTTTGTGTCCCTTTTCTGAAGATTTCTATTGTCAAGTTGTAGTTGACTCTCTTCATTATACCAAAACAATTCGAATAAAGATCCAAACTGTTCTCCTGAAACTGTGCATTCCTTCCTGGAACCCTCACGGGCCAGTCTGGTTACCTTGCCGCCTTGTGTTTGGGGATCAAGCCAGCCTTCATAGTGACCCCTGCTGGTCGAAACAATTTTCGAGACAATTAACAGGAGTATTTCCCCACAGGCGGGCTGTAGGGCTCAGTGCAGAAGAGCAAGGACCCCTTCCTGCGCGCTTACTTTGACATAAGATTTTGAAATGTAACGAAACGGAACCGCTTCGGTCCTTCTAAGATTATCCTCAACTATCAAGGCGAACTCTCAAAACGGAGTTCCTATTTTGATGGGTCCTGCTCTCCGAAGGGGCATTCTGCAGTTGTTTACAGTATTCTCATCAAACCTCGGTCTTGGTACCCCTGAGACGCAGCGCAGTACCTGGTATACAACCGGTGCTCCATAAACACTTGGCAACATGAATATGCAAGTGTTTAGCTAGATAATGGTGAATACGATAAAAATAAAAATAAGATTCCCAACGGGAGTGGGGTGGGAGGGGGGATTCACAGTGTAGTGAGGAAAATAATCTTGTAAGAATGTAAATTTTGCATTTATTTTGTCTTAGGATAGATGTATGGGAAGAAAGGATACTTTATAAGGTGAGAATTCAAAAGAGGCAGGGTCTCACTATGTTGCCCAGGCTGGAGTGCAGTGGCTATTCACAGGCGCGATCCCACTACTGATCAGCACGGGAGTTTTGACCTGCTCCGTTTCCGACCTGGGCCGGTTCACCCCTCCTTAGGCAACCTGGTGGTCCCCCGCTCCCGGGAGGTCACCATATTGATGCCGAACTTAGTGCGGACACCCGATCGGCATAGCGCACTACAGCCCAGAACTCCTGAACTCAAGGGATCCTCAAGCCTCAGCCTCCCGAATAGCTGGGACTACAGGCACGCGCCACCGCGCCCGGCGCTTGGCGTCGCTGCAAAGAGCTGCCCTCTAGAGGCTTGCAGGTTACACACGGTAGCAACCAGAATTCCTACCACCAGAAGGCGACTCTAAACAGAAAGGGCGCCGCTGCTATTTCAGAAGAACTGGTACCAGTGGATGCAAAAATGACTATAGCACATACTGCACAGCATTACTGTCATACGGTACAGTAAACCATACAGAATGGCCCAAAATATGAAAGCATTGGCGAGAATGTGGAGAAAAGGGAACTTTTGTATGCTGCTGATGGGAATGTAAATTAGTAGAGCCATTGTGCAAAACAGTATGAAGGCTCCTCACAAAATTAGGAAAAGAATTACCATGTGATCTAGCAACAAAATCACTATCCTGAAGATACATGTTCATGTTCATTGCAGCTTTATTCACAATAGTCAGGATATAGGGATAATCTACTTTTCATCAATGGATGAACGGATAATGAGTGCAAATATATATGTACACACACACACATACATACTGTGGAATATTATTCAGTTTTTTAAAAAGAAATAAATCTTGCTGTTTGCAACTGGCATGGATTTAACAACATGGATGAATCTGGATGACATTATGCTAAGTGAAATAAGCCGGACACAAAAAGACAAATACTGCATGATGTCACTTATACGTGGAATCTAGAAGTTTCTCATAGAAACAGAGAGTAGAAATGTGGTTTCCAGCACTTGGGAAGTGGGGGAAATGGGAAGATACTGGTCAAAATGCACAAACTTTCGGTTATAAGTGGAATAAGTTCTAGAGACTTAATGTACAACTTGCTGATTATAGTTCATAGTAATGTATTTTATGCTTGAAATTTGCACGGGATCAGAAAACCAACTACCGTATGTTCTCACTTATAAATGGGAGCTGAATGATGAGAACACATGGACCCATGGAAGGGGAACAGCACACACTGGGGCTTATCAGAGGGTGGAGAATGGGAGGAGGGAGAGGGTCAGCAAAAATAACTAATGGGTACTAGGTTTAATACCTGGTGATGAAATAACCTGTAAAACAAACCCCATGACACAAATTTACCTATATAACAAACCTGCACATATAACCCATGAACTTAAAATAAATTAAATTAAAATAAAAAACAGAAATTTGCTAAGAAAGTGGATCTCAAATACACACATGCAAATTGTGAGGTTATGGATGTGTTAATTGGCTTGATTGCAGTAATCATCTCACAGTGTATACATACATCAAAACATCACATGGCTGGGCTGGGTGGCTCACACCTATAATTCCAACACCTTGGGAGGCCAAGGCTGGCAGATGGCTTGAGCCCAGAAGACCAGCCCAGACAACAAAGTGAGGCCCCCTCATCGATCTCTACAAAAAAATAACAAAATTAGCCGGGCGTGATGACATGTACCTATGGTCCCAGCTACATGGGAGGCTGAGATAGGAGGATCCCTTCAGTCCAGGAGGTCAAGGCATGGTGGCCATAATTGTGCCACCACACTGCAGCAGGTGCCTCAGAGTAACACCCTGTCTTTAAAAAAAAAAAAAAAAAAAAAAAAAAAAAAAAAAAGGCCAGGTGCAGTAGCTCACACCTGTAATCCCAGCACTTTGGGAGGCTGAGTTGGGTGTATCACCTGAGGTCAGGAGTTCGAGATCAACCTGGTCAACATGGTGAAACCCCATCTCTACTAAAAATACAAAAATTAGCCGGGTGTGGTGGCAGGCGTCTGTAATCCCAGCTACTTGGGAAGCCGAGGCAGGAGAATCACTTGAACCCAGGAGGTGGAGGCTGCAATGAGCTGAGACTGTGCCATTGTACTCTAGCCTGGGCAACAAGAGGGAAATCCTGTCTCAAAAAAAAAATAATCAAATATGCACTTCAAATATATGGAAATTTTATTTGTTGCCATAATTCATTTTACACTGCTATAACAGAACACCACAAACTGAGTAATTTATAAAGAACATAAATTTATTGCCTCACAGTTCTGGAGACTAGGAAGTCCAAGATCAAAGGACTGGCATTTTGAAAGGGTTTTCTTGGTGTTACATCCCATGGTGGAAGGGCAACGAGAGAATGAGAGAGACAAGAGGACCAAACTCATCCTTTTATAAGGAAACCATTCCCATTTATTTTTTCAGTAGCCCTAAATTGAGCCCCAGGCACTGTTCCTTTTATAAGGAAACCATTCCCATTTATTTTTTCAGTACCCCTAAACTGAGCCCCAGGCACTGTCTTATATAAGATATTTTAGTCTCTCATAAGCTTAGCATTAATTGATTGTTTGACCTCATCAATAGACATCTGGGATCTAGAATGAGAGATGGGATTTTTCAGTCCTATGCTTATGTAGTAAATCAGAGATAGAATACTTTGTTGTGTACTGGTGAATCATATTTTCCCAGAAAGATATACAAATTGACCAAACAGAATAGTGAAATTCAATTGAAACCATGTAATGCAAGAAATAGTTGTGGTTCTTCTGGGTAAAAATAATGCTAAATTTATTGTTTATAAGCCCATGGGTTAAAGAAAGTACTAATGAGAACATTTTAGGGTAATGGATTAAATCTTCATATAAGGAAGAACTTTTTAGTAGTCAAGACTGTTCAAATACTATTTAGGGATATATTCAGGCATTAAAACCATTAAGAGTAATGAGCTAATGCCACGAAGTCAGAATAGTGGTTATTTCTAAGAGGGAAGGTATTTGGGTATGGGTTTCTGGGATGCAGGCAAAGTTCTATTTCTAGATGCCAATTATATAGTTTCTCACTTTATAAATTCCTTAAACTTACATTTTGTGTATGTCTTATGCACAGTTTCATATGTACGACACAGCTTACAAAGTTTAAAAAACAAAACAGCCAGGGGCAGTGGCTCACACCTGTAATCCCAGCCTTTTAGGAGACTGAGGCGGGTAGACCACTTGAGCCCAGGAGTTTGAAACCAGCCTATGCAACATGTTGAAATCCAATCTCTACAAAAAATATAAGAAACTAGCCAGACGTGGTGGCATGCACCTGTAGTCCCAGCTACCAGGGAGGCTGAGGTGAGAGGATCACCTGAGCCCAGGAGGTTGAGGCTGCAGTGAGCTGTGAGTATGCCATTGCACTCCAGCCTGGGTGACTGAGTGAGACCCTGTCTCAAACAAAACAAAACAAATTAAATTTTAAAAGGAAATTAAAGAGCCTGGGCATGGTGGCTCACACCTGTAATCCCAGCAATTTGGGAGGCTGAGGCAGGCGCAGATCACCTGAGATCAGGAGTTCGAGACTACCCTGGAAAACATGGTGAAACCCCGCCTCTACTAAAAATACAAAAATTAGCCAGGTGTGGTGGCGCATGCCTGTAATTCCAGCTACTGGGGAAGCTTAGGCAGGAGAATCATTTGAACCTGGGAGGTGGAGGTTGCAGTGAGTCAAGATCACAACATGTGAATAAAGTTATCTTGGGCCCTACAAATTAGACCAGCCACCAGCTGAATACCACAATCGACTTCACCTGGAGCAGAAGAATTGTTCAGCGCTTCTCTCCAAATTCCTGACCCTCAAAGTCATGAAACCTAATAAAACCTAATAAAAAAAAAAAAAAAACTCCAGTTGGGTGACACAGCAAGTGAGACTGTCTCAAAAACAACAACAACAACAACAAAAACCAAGAAGTTAAAGAGTAGGTATGACAGAAATTAGAAATGGCCACACATTCTTTAACGCTCATGAAGTAGGTTCTGTTCTCTTCCCATCTTTGAATCTAGGCTGGCCTGTGATTCCTTTGACCAACAAAGCACAGCAAACGTAAGTGATACTACGCTATTTTTGGCTCTAGCCTTTAATAAGACTTGTAGCTTCCAGTTTGGCCCCTTGAAACTTGAGTCACTATGTTAGAAGTCTAATACCCGGCCGGGCGCGGTGGCTCACGCCTGTAATCCCAGCACTTTGGAAGGCCGAGGCGGGCGGATCACAAGGTCAGGAAATCGAGACCATGGTGAAACCCCGTCTCTACTAAAAATAGAAAAAATTAGCCGGGTGCAGTGGCGGGCGCCTGTAGTCCCAGCTACTCGGGAGGCTGAGGCCAGAGAATGGCGTGAACCCGGGAGGCGGAGCTTGCAGTGAGCCGAGATTGCGCCACTGCACTCCAGCCTGGGTGACAGAGCGAGACTCCGTCTCAAAAAAAAAAAGAAGTCTAATACCCTACTGTAGAGAGGCCTTGAGACTACAGCGAAAGGAAGAGGAGCATGTCTTTACAGTCAAGACTGTCAAGGCAGAGGCATGTGAATGAAGTTATCTTGGGCCCTACAAATTAGACCAGCCACCAGCTGAATACCACAATCAACTTCACTTGGAGCATAAGAATTGTTCAGCAGAGCTTTGCTCCAAATTCCTGACCCTCAAAGTCATGAAACCTAATAAAACCTAGTTGTATTTTCAAACTACTAAATGTTGGAGTAGTTTGTTACATGCAATAAATTACACAAAAATAGGCAGATTTAGGCAAATACATTAAAAAAGAAAGTAAGGGCCGAGGCGAGGTGGCTCAAGCCTGTAATCCCAGCACTTTGGGAGGCCGAGGTGGGTGGATCACAAGGCCTGGAGTTCAAGACAAGCCTGGCCAAGATGGTGAAACCCCGTCTCTGCTTATAAAAATACAAAAATTAGCCGGGCGTGGTGGCAGGTGCCTATAATCCATTACTCGGGAGGCTGAGGCAGGAGAATTGCTTGAACCCAGGAGGCGGAGGTTGTAGTGAGCCGAGATTGCTGCACTCTAGCCTGGGTGACACAGAAAGACCCCATCTCAAAAAAAAAAAAAAAAAGAAAGAAAAGAAAAGAAGAGTTCTGCTAAATTAAATTTGGCCTAAGGCTGCTGCTGTACCTTGAGTCCCTCAAGACTGAACAACAATCCAATTTGGTACGTAAACAAATCGAAAGCTTACGAGTATGTTCTTGTAACATATAGCTGTCTCAGCCATCACAGCTGCCCAGCTTCAGCTAATCATAGGCTGCTAATTGAGCCAACCATGTCCAAATAAGGCAAACACTGAGCTGTAACCAATCAAGCTGTTTCAGTATCTCACTTCCCTTCTCTATCTGTGAATATTCTCTGCCCACAATGTGGAACTCTCTGAATCTCTTCTGGTTCTGAGTGCTGTCCTGTTCATGAATCATTCTTTGCTCAAAAAAACTCTGAAAAATTTAATTTGTCTGAATTTTTTTTTTTTTTTTTAACATTTCTCATATTACTAGTAAACAAATTTAAGCTGGGCATGGTGGTATGTGCGTATAGTTCTAATTGCTTGGAAGGCTGTGGCAAAAGGCTTGAGCCCAGGAGTGAGGCTGCAGTGAGCTATGATATATGATCACGCCACTGCAACGCAGCCTGGTGATGGAGCGAGACCCCATCTTTAAAAAAAAAAAAAAAAATTAGAGTTTTAGAATAAGAAAACATTGTTTTGGACAAAGAATGTTATTTTTATTGATTGACTGATTGATATATATTTTTGAGACAGAGTCTCACTCTGTCACCCAGACTGGAGTGCAATGGCACAATCTCGGCTCACTGCAACCTCCACCTCCCAGGTCCAAGTAATTCTCCTGCTTCAGCCTCCTGAGTAGCTGGGATTACAGGCGCACACCACCACGCCCAGCTAATTTTTGTATTTTTAGTAGGGACGGGATTTCGCCATGTTGGTCAGGCTGGTCTCAAACTCCTGACCTCATGATCCGCCTGCCTCGGCTTCCCAAAGTGCTGGGATTACAGGTGTGAGCCACTGCGCCTGGCCTAGGAATGTTATTTTTAAATCAGTGAAGTATGTACTCTAAAAGATAAAAGTCATAAACATTTATGTGAATATTTATATGCTCTTGCCATGGGTGAGACCCTTCAAAGCAAAACACTAAAAGCAGAAAACATAAATGATTAGATTAACAGATCTGAATACATTCAAGATGTGTGTGTGTGGTTTTTTTTGAGACTGAGTTTCACTCTTGTTGCCCAGGCTGAAGCACAATGGCTCACTCTTGGCTCACCTCAGCCTCTGCCTCCCGGGTTCAAGCAATTCTCCTGCCTCAGCCTCCTGAGTAGCTGGGATTATAGGCATGCACCACCACACCCGGCTAATTTTGTATTTTTGGTAGAGACGGGGGTTTCTCCATGTTGGTCAGTCTGGTCTTGAACTCCCGACCTCAGGTGATCTGCCCGCCTTGGCCTCCCAAATTGTTAGGATTACAGTCCTGAGCCACTGTGCCCAGCCCATAAAAGTTTAAAGTCATTGTATATCAAAATATTCCACCATAACCCTATCTTAACCCTAAACATAATTAAAAACTTAAAAGTGTAGTATACACACACACACACACACACACACACGGAAAAATATATCAATGTGAAAATGCATTGAACTTAAAAGTTTTTATTTATTTATTTTTTAAGTACAAGTACATTAAACAAGACAGTTACGGCCGGGCGCGGTGTCTCAAGCCTGTAATCCCAGCACTTTAGGAGGCCGAGATGGGCAGATCATGAGGTCAGGAGATCAAGACCATCCTGGCTGACACGGTGAAACCCCGTCTCTACTAAAAAATACAAAAAACTGGCCAGGTGAGGTGGCGGGCGCCTGTATCCCAGCTACTCGGGAGGCTGAGGCAGGAAAATGGCCTAAACCTGGGAGGTGGAGCTTGCAGTGAGCTGAGATCCGGCCAGTGCACTCCAGCCTGGGCAACAGAGTGAGACTCCGTCTCAAAAAAGAAAATAAAGAAAAAAGAAGACAGTTACTGGCTGGGCACAGGTTGAGGGGTTGAGGCAGGCGCATCACTTGAGCTCAGGAGTTCAAGAAGACAATTACTGAAAGGATACCTTTCTGACCTCTCAGAGTTTTGTCAGGCATAGACTGAGCTTGATTCCCCCCATGTATTACTGTCCTATTCTGTGATAATTTGCTGTATCAAATTACCACAAATTTAGAGGCTTAAACAACATAAATGTATTACTATTATTTTTGAGATGGGGTCTCACTCTGTCCTCCTGGCTGGAATGCAGTGGGACACTAATGACTCACTGCAGTCTCAATCTCCTGCGCTCAGGCAATCCTCCCACCTCAGCCTCCCTGGTAGATGAGACTACAGGCACACACTTTCACACATGGTTTGCATATTTTTTGTAGAGACAGGATTTCACCATGTTGTGCAGGCTGCTCTCCAACTCCTGAGCTCAAGCAATCCACCTGCCTTGGCCTCTCAAAGTGCTGGGAATTACAGGTGTGAGCCACTGCACCCAGCCAAATTTATTATTTAAGAGTTCTGGAGATCAGAAGTACCAAATGGGTGAGTAGGGCTGCATTCCTTCTGGAAGCTCTTGAAGAGAATCCCTTCCCTTGCCTTTTCCAGCTTCAGGGGGGCTGTCCACATTCCTTGGTTAGGTAGCACATAGATATCATTGGGGAGGGGGTCATTATGCTGCCTATCACACCTCAGTTCCACAAAGCTGAGTTATCCCAGAGGTCATAGAAGAAACTCAGGAAGTAGGAACCCCAGGACTAATAGAGGCAGCTACTCAAAAGCAGTTCTTACATCCATAGCTAAGTCATTCTGGGTCCAATTCAAGGATCCATTTAGTGAAAAACAAAAGAGATACAAAAATTAGCCGGGTGTGGTAGTGTGTGCCTGTAATCCCAGCCACTCGGGAGGCTTGAGGCAGGAGAATCGCTTAAACTCAGGAGGCAGAGGTTGCAGTGAGCGGAGATGGCTCCACAGAACTCCAGTCTGGGCGACAGAGCAAGACTCTGTCTCAAAAAAAAAAAAAAAAAAAAAAAAAAAAAAATATATATATATATATATATATATATGCCAAAATTATTTTGCTTCTTATTTTAAGGTTGGTGAGAAGGTAAAGTTGTTTTTTTTTTTTTTTAAATAGCATCTCTAGCTATTTTCATTTAGTAAAAATGCATTCATTTGGAGGTGATTTTTTTAATTCTTGAAAAGTTGTCCTCTAGAACTGGAATAAGACTTATTCCACGTGGTTGCAGAGGGCAGACCCAGAAGCAGCCATGGGGGAGATATCTGCTCGATTCAAACAGGATCTTCTCTGACAGTTGTCCTTGTTCAAAATGCAGTGAACTACCTCAAAATAAATATATAAATAAAAATTTTAAAAAAGGAATACAATTAGCTTTATACACAATTGAGTACAATGTTTCTTTCCTCTTTCATTTTATAGATAGTGAGGAAAATCTGTGTTTAGTACTTAGAGTCTTTAAACTCCCAATAGATTATCAGATTAATGTTAAGAGTGATGTGAATGCTTAACCAATTTCCACTGGCCCTAAAACGCCTGAATTTAACAGTAAGTCCTCCAAAACTGTTATTTCATATAGATGAAATTTCTAATCACAGACCACCAAGAACTTTTGAAAAATTTAAAGGCTGTCTTCTTTCATAGTGTATTCATTTACTTCTTTTTTAAAAATGAAGCATGATTATGAGACATGCTCAACACAGCTCAGTGGAGGATGCAGAGGTTTTTGCTCTCTTTAACACTGGGTTCAAGACCCAGGCCGTCGGGCGCGTTCTTTAAACTCCCTTTGCTTCAATTACTTTTCGGAGTCTAGGTGCCGTTACCTTTTGGCAATCCGACGGAGAGCGAAGCGAGCAGGGAGACAAGGTGATGCATTCTGCCACGCTGGCCCCTCACCTCTGTCATCACAGGATGTTATGGGTTCCTTTGAGACGAGTTTTTCCCTTATAAGGAGGCAGTAGTGGGGTTCCTCGTCGGAAAGTTAGCCCTGCTTGTAGGAAAGTAGAACGAAAGATTTGTGTGAAAGACTAGATCAGCCCGTCTTTGGTCGATAGCATTCTAAAGCAAAAACCTTGACAGGACAGAGGTGAAAGAAGGTGACATCCGTGACAGGAGGTAGGGAGGGAAGCTCAGGTCAGCTCAGTGCAGGGGAATAGTGTTGGTAACTGCAAGCAGCATCCTGGACCGCCGTGGGAATATCTTGGAAATTCTTAAAGAGAACGTACTTTTTGCTCTCTGTGGTCCGGCGGCCATTTTTTCCGACTGGCTGTGGGTAAACGAGCAGCCCCTGTTGGCTCCGAGAGTAATAACAGCCTTTCGCAGAGACGTTTTGAAGACGCGCCGGTAGGGGGCAGCGATGAGGTGGTTGCAAGTCCCCGAGCATCCCGTCAACTGGTGGGTTTTAACGCTAAAGGAAACGTAAAATAGTGGATAAATAGAAGCGTGGAGAGAGAAATCCGACTATAAACCTCAGTAATATCTCTCCGTATATTTTTGTCTTTAGAGGAAGACTGGGTTCGTCTTTAAATGCGCTCATTAGTATGCTTTTTAATACGTATGGAAGCAAACTTCTTGACACTATCCACTTACAAAGGTACCCTTAGTGAGCGAGGAGGGCAAAAGAGACAGGGTCTCGCTATGTTGCCCAGGCTGGAGTGCAGTGGCTATTCACAGGCGCGATCCCACTACTGATCAGCACGGGAGTTTTGACCTGCTCCGTTTCCGACCTGGGCCGGTTCACCCCTCCTTAGGCAACCTGGTGGTCCCCCGCTCCCGGGAGGTCACCATATTGATGCCGAACTTAGTGCGGACACCCGATCGGCATAGCGCACTACAGCCCAGAACTCCTGGGCTCAAGCGATCCTCCCACCTCAGCCTCCCTAGTAGCTGGGACTACAGGCACGCGCCACCGCGCCCGGCGGTTGGAAACGCTGCGAAAAGCTACTAGAAGCTGCACTGCGGTGACGTCATCGGGGGAGGGGTTGAAGGGGGCCCAAGCCCGGCGACGTAGCTTGGACACACCCACACTGGGCGGTCTGGAGGCTACGATAGTGTGGCGTCATCTGAGCTGGCGAGCCGTTAAGCCTTACAGGGTTGGGACCCCGGAAGCTACAGGCGCAGTTGCTGCCACGGCTCACGGTGTTTTGATCCGAATACCGCGTTCCTGCTTAAAAGAAATTGGTCAGTATGCGCTTAATGCTCATAGTGTGGCGTCCGGACACGCAGCGACAGAAAGAAAAACGCAATAACCTGGTCCCTCAGCGTTGCTTGCTTCAGCAGGCCTTAAATATATGCTTCATCTTTTGGGGGACGTTACTTAAGGGGCAACCATTTGGCTCGAAATCTTCCATTATTTTCAGCAAGCATTTAGGAGGTGACTGCATTATAAGGAGAATAACCCACAGTAGCAGAGGTTGGGAGTCTGCATGGTGCCGAGGCCAGCTCAGTCTTCACTATTTGAATGAAGGAAGCCTGGGGCAACTTTTGTTTTCTCTGCCCTGCATGTTAGTTGCCCGTTGTTTTTGGAGAAAAAACTAGTATCGGGTATATTGGTGGAAAAATTTGGATTTGGCAGCCCGAAGTCTTTTTTGAGACAAACTTAGGAAGGGATAGAGAGGAGGAAAGAAAAAATTTTCGACTATAGTAGATCTGCAAAAGCAGACCTTCTATTAGTCCTCTATCTATAGTCTTTCCCTCACCCCCTACCCCTTGTCTCCTAAAAACCAGTCTAGACTTTCCCCTCCACCTCCGTCCTTGTAGCAGATAACTTTGCTCCCTCCTTCATGGATAAATTGAAGGCCATCAGACAAAAATTTTTCAATTCCTTGCTACTCTCCCCGCTCTAAATTTATCTTTACAGCTTCAGAGAAGAGCACCCTTCTGTTTTCCCCTCCTACCTCAAACCCAATAGGTCAAAATTCTTCCATCAATCATTTTCACCCATCCTATCTCTCTCTTTCACTTAATACAGATTCCAAGCCGCGTTTCTTCTTTAAAATAACGCCTTTGACCTTGCCTGTCTTTCTAAATGAAATCTGTTTTCATGTCTGCACTTCTTCAAACCATGTTCAACAATAACTACATTCGCTTCTTAACCTTCTGTCGTCAGTCCATAGCCCACCAATCCACTGAAACTATTCTAGCTAAGGCTGCAATACCCAAGCCTCCTAACTGGCAGGTCTAAGGAACCCTTTCTGACTTGGCTGACATAATTTACCACCAATCTCTGTCACTTGTGACTGCTATTTCCTCCCTGAACATTTCTTCTACCTGGTTCTTGTTCACAGCCCCTGATATTTCCTCCCAGGCTGTCTCTTCTGCCCACCCAGCAAATGTTTTTGTTCCCTACAGTTCCCTCATAAATGTTCTCTGTTCTCTATGTTCTTCATGAGGGATCTAATCAATTCTCAAGGCTTTCAAATCTATAGTTCCAATCTGATGCTGTTTCCAGAGCTTCAGATTCACATTTTTAGTTGCCTTCTGGATGTCACGAAATCATTCAAAACTTCAGTATTTGCAAACAAAACTGATCTTCTCTTCTTCCTCCAAACTTGTTCAATTTTCCTTTTTATCAATGTTTGTTTGTTTATTTATTTATTTATTGAGACAGAGTCTTGCTCTGTTGCCCAGGCTGGAGTGCAGTGGTGCGATCTTGGCTCACTGCAACCTCCGCCTCCTGGGTTCAAGCGATTCCCCTGCCTCAGCCTCCTCAGCAGCTGGGATTACAGGTGCCCACCATCGCGCCCAGCTAATTTTTGTATTTTCAGTAAAGATGGGGTTTCGCCATGTTGGCCAGGCTGGTCTTGAACTTCTGACCTCGTGATCCATCTGCCTCAGCCTCCCAAAGTGCTGGGATTACAGGCGTGAGCCACCGTGCCTGGCCCATCAGTATGTTTAGTTGCTTACTTCAGAACTCTCAGAGTCATCCTTGACTACTGTTTCATTCATTTAATACCAAATATTTACTTTTTACTTATCCAATGACAGGCACTGTACTAGGTGATAGAGATGTGCTGGTGAAGAAAAGAGACACGGTGGAAGAGACAGACAAAAATTTAGCAAAAAAATTATAATTTCAAACTGTGATAAGTGCTGGTGAAGGAAGCACAGTACTGAGATATAAACAATGGTGGTAGGAAGCAGGTGGGGCACCAGGTTTCGAGAATGTAGTCAGGTAAGCCTCTTTTAGGAGGTATCATTTAAATTAGAGCCTGAAGAATGAGGCATCGGTTAAGGTACATTGATTGCAAACGAGGACTGTCTGTAAACTGAAGTAAACGAACCTCTCTTTAGGAAATTTCAGAAGAAAGTAAGTTATCTCAAGCAAGTTGGTCAGAAGAAAATGGGCTGATAATGAAATGTAAGTTGTCCCCCAAAGTCGGTTCTCCCCTTTTACAACGCTAATACATTGCTACTTGGGCACGTGAAATGCCAGCTAGAGACCATATTGCCCGGATTTCCTTACAACCAAGTGTGGTCAAGTTCTCACCAATGGAATATGAATGAAAGTTGTATGTGCACTCTGCATCGCTTGCTTAAAAAGAAATCGGTTGCCCTCTACTTTCGCTCTTTTGCCCTTCTCCAGCGCTAGGTGGCGCCAGTGCAGATCCACTGCAGTGCCCTACCTTTAACCATGCAAATTAGGAAAAATACCAAGGGTCAAGAGGAAAGAAGGGGCAGGATTGGAAAACAAAACAAAACAAAAAACAAAACAAAAACCAACGAAACCAAACCAAAATAAAACCAAAACAGACAGAAAGCAGAGTCCATGGAAGAATTAATGAAGCTGATCCACTCTATAGCCTCCACCACTCCTACCTCTGGACTGTTAGATGAGAAATAAGTTTCCATCTCAAATCACTATATTTTGGGGTCTTTTTATTATTACAGCATACTCTGTACTCTAATAGAGGGAGGTTCACAGAAGAAAATCCTGGATAAGCAGAACTCAAAGAGCAGGAACCAAAAGAGCTCCAGGTATCTACAGGGCACCCCAATGGGATGAACCATCCTCAGTATCCTCTAAGAAGAGTCTGATTTTCTAGTTTGAGTTCTGTATTCTTCTACAATCTGTATTTATATGCATACCTATTGTTATTTTTATTGTTTATTTATTTATTTATTTATTTTATGAGATGGAGTTTTGCTCGAGTTGCCCAAACTGGAGTGCAATGGTGTGATCTCGGCTGAAGGCAACCTCCGCCTCCCAGGTTCAAGTGATTCTCCTGCCTCAGCCTCCCAAGTAGCTGGGATTGCAGGCACGTGCCACCACAGTCGGCTAAGTTTTTGTATTTTTAGTAGTTTATTAGTGTCTTAGTTTAGTAGTTTAGTTTCACCGTGTTAGCCAGGCTGGTCTCCAATTCCTGATCTCAGGTGATCCACCCGCCTCGGCCTCCCAAAGTGCTGGGCTTATAGGCGTGAGCCACCACGCCCGGCCATGCATACCTATTTTTATAATTATGTTGTAAATAAAACATCTGTGTTTCGCTTTTCTTTCCCACATGTCACTATGCTTTTGGTGGCAGTATAATCTTTTATCGTTATTATTATTATTATTATTTGAGACAGAGTCTCGCTGTGTCTCCCAGGCTGGAGTGCAGTAGCGCGACCTCAGCTCACTGCAACCACCACCTTCCCGGTTCAAACGATTCTCCTGCCTCAGCCTACTGGGTAGCTGAGACTACAAGCAGGCGTCACCACACCCAGCTAATTTTTGTATTTTTAGTAGAGACGGGGGTTTCACCATGTTGGCCAACCTGGTCTGGAACTCCTGGTCTCAGGTGATCCGCCCGCCTCGGCCTCCCAAAGTGCTGGGATTACAGGTGTGAGCCACCGCTCCCGGCCAGGTGGCCCTATAATCTTTTGACTTGATGCATCATAATTTGTGACTATTTAAATTGAACCACTATCAGTCACACTAATCACCACTTTACCATTCTATATTTTCACCTGTATTGTTTTATGAATTAGTGATTGGCATAATATCCAGTGCTAAGTCAGCTATGCACAACCTCGAATCAGTCGTTTGCTTTTTCTTGAGACATAGTCTCGCTCCGTCGCCCAAGCTGGAGTGCAGTGACACGATGTCAGCTCGCTGCAAGGTTCACCTCCCGGGTTCACGCCATTCTCCTGCCTCAGCCTCCCGAGTAGCTGGGACTACAGGCGCCCGCCACCACGCCTGGTTAATTTTTTTTGTATTTTTAGTAGAGACGGGGTTTCACCGTGTTAGCAGGATGTTCTCGATCTCCTGACTTCGTGATCCCCCAGCCTCAGCCTCCCAAAGTGCTGGGATTACAGGCGTGAGCCACCGCGCTCGGCCAGCCGTTTGCTTTTTAACAGTGGAAAGGACAAGGCCGTGTCCGGCTGTATGGGGCTTTGCTTGTTCAAAATGTAACCTCTATACAGCTGCGCGCAGTGGCTCACACCTGTAATCCCAGCACTTCGTGAGGCGCCGACAGGCGGGTCACTTGAGGGCAGGAGTTCGAGCCCAGCCTGGCCAACATGGCAAAAACCCATCTCTACTAAAAACACAAAAATTAGCCTGGCGTGGTGGCGCTCGCCTGTAGTCCCAGTTATTCAGGAGGCTAAGGCAGGAGAATCGCTTAAACCCGGGAAGAGGAGGTTGCAGTAAGCCGAGACGTGTAACTGCACTCCAGTCTGGGCAACAGAGCAAGACTGTCTCAAAAAAAAAAAAAAAAAAAAAAGTAACCTATATGAAAGTTAATTTTGTGGCACTGAACAAAGTAGGTAATAACCTCATCTCAAATGGGAAGTCTCTGTCTACAAAAAACTCCATGCCATGGAGCTCAAAAGTTTGTAAATTAGTCCTTTGGAGACGTTAAAGAGCATGGAGTCATACGAAAAGGCTTTCTGCCCTGGTAAGGAAAGAAGGCTTGTGGGCAGGTTGAGTCTGGTCCTTCAGTTCTCAGCTTTCACCAGGGAAGGGGTACCAGACAAGGCTGAGGCTGAACCTGAGCTGCACATTCCCTAATTGCTGGGCCGTGAGAGAACACCCGAGGAGGGAGCCAAACGCAGCTGAAGAAAAGACGACGTGGAGGTCATAGACGACCAAGAGAAAGGGGCGCACCGCCGACACTATCGCCAGCCAGACCCCAGATCAAGAGAAATAGAAGAGGAGCCCCGGTCTCCAAACACGACAGGCTGGGGTCCCAGGGCAAGGTACTGGGCTGCCAGCGGAAGCGTGGGGGAGAAGCTGGGCTGCCGGCGGCGTGTGGGAGAGGCGGGGTCACCAGCAAGTGGACGGGTGGGAGGCGGGGCCACAGGCGGGGTATGGAAGAGGTGGGGCCGCCAGCAAGTGGGAGGGGAGGGAGGCGGGGCCGCCGGCGGGGCACGGTGAAGAGGCGGGGCCACCAGAGGGCCAGGCGGACAAATCACCCAGCGCGAGCTCGGTTATCTGGTTCCTCCCTGGTCTGCGTCCTCCCACCGCACCCGTAGTTTCCCCACCCTTACACTGCCTGTTCTTCGCAGCTCACTGCAGCAGAGTCATCTGCTGCTGGCAGGGTTTTCTTTGCCACGGGTTGTTATGTGCATTTCAGGACATACCCCGTGGGGTGTCCCTGATTCCATTACATTTAATAAAGGAGCAGTGGATTAACCGGAATTACGGTTTGACAGAAAACACGTTTTCTTCTGGACAACACCCTGCGTGTAGGAAGAGCCTTTAATATGGTTGATACACACTATTTAATCGATCCAGAAACACATTTCTTGTGACAGGCTTTTAAATATCAGAATAAATCCTAAGAGTGAACAGTTGAAGTTACTTATCCAGTGTTACACTGCTAGGCCTATAAATAAACTTGCGGGGTCTATTTTCTCCCATTTGAGTATGCTTTGATTTCCATATGACAGTTCTGCCGAAATGTTTTGACATCTTAGATCTTAATAGAACTCCATTACAGCACGACTATTTATTACATTGATTCTGATCTGACGTGTAATAAATCATGTCCCCAACCCAAAACTCCATACATTAATATCCTGATATTTAACGCATTTTATCCAACTATTGATTCTATCTCTTCACACCAATGTGGTAAAAGCTTTCTGTTGTATTTAATGTATTCATTTTGAAAATATTTTAAATACTTCTTTTTAATTAGCTAACTTTGAAGAGTGCCTCCTTTGTTTGGGGACTCTGTAGATTTAGGCTAATGTCACACATTCAGAATAATTGGCAAATTGATTTGCCTTTCTTTGACTTTCTATTCTCCAAACTGATTATATGCTGGGGTTAATACATTTGAACTGGCCGACCAGGCGCGGTGGCTCACGCCGGTAATCCCAGCACTTTGGGAGGCGGAGGTGGGTGGATCACCTGAGGTCAGGAGTTCGAGACCAACATGGCCAATATGGTGAAACCCCGTCTCTACTAAAAATACAAAAAATTAGCCGGGAGCGGTGGCGGGCGCCTGTAATCCCAGCTACCCAGGAGGCGGAGGTTGCAGTGAGCCGAGGTCGCGCCATTGCACTCCAGCCTGGGCAATAAGAGCGAAACTCTGTCTCAAAAAAAAAAAAAAAAAAAAAAATACATATATATGTGTGTGTGTGTGCGTGTGCATGTATATACACATATATATATTTGAACATGCCTAGGTTGTGGTAGGAAAACAAATACTTTAAATTGCATACAGTTTTCACTGATTAAGTTAAGAGAGGATCAGGATAACATTATTTGCCTGAACCACTCATTTACTCATTCAACAAATAAGTATTGAGATCTGCTATGTGCTAGGTGTCCCAATGTGTCAACTATTAGTTAATATGGGGGAAAAATAATAGTTTTGAGAATAAAAGTGTAAGAAAGAAACAATTTGCTTGACATGATGCAAGCATTCTAATCATATATAGGTTTATGTGTATTCATCTTGGACCTGGAAGAGAGGACATAATTTCTGAGTAGAAGAATGACTGGGTTAATGTCTAATTTTGCATGTCCTCTGGCCCCAGCCATGATTAGTATAAAAATCCTAGGGTTTCTCTAGATCTAGGGAAAGATATTACTCTCCTCACCACCTCCACATAGAGTAATATCTTCCCTAGACCTCCTCCCCTTATGAACAAACGGAAGAACATTGAGGCTGTAAATGGCCTTTTGAGGTTCAAATGACAGTCTACTTTCACTTCTTTTATTTTGGAGGCGGAAATTTTAAGCTTTCATGCGTGTGGTTTAGATAGTTTTTTTTTTTTTTTTTTTTTTTTTTTTGAGAGGGAGTCTGGCTCTGTCGCCCAGGCTGGAGTGCAGTGGCCGGATCTCAGCTCACTGCAAGCTCCGCCTCCCGGGTTTACGCCATTCTCCTGCCTCAGCCTCCCGAGTAGCTGGGACTACAGGCACCCGCCACCTCGCCCGGCTAGTTTTTTTTGTATTTTTTAGTAGAGATGGGGTTTCACCGTGTTAGCCAGGATGGTCTTGATCTCCTGACCTCGTGATCCGCCCGTCTCGGCCTCCCAAAGTGCTGGGATTACAGGCTTGAGCCACCGCGCCCGGCCAGATAGTTTTTAAATATTACTTTGTTGAGAGTTTATGATGTGGTGGTTAAACAAATAGTACCACAGGTACTTGCTAGGGGATGCTTTACACATACAGTATGTCATCACAATTCATATTATTAATAATTAAAAATATATTCTGTTACACTATGGTTTATGTGTATGATTTGTTTTTTTTCCTGAGATGGAGTCTCACTCTGCTGCCCAGGCTGGAGTGTGGTGACGCAATCTCAGCCCACTGCAACCTCCGCCTCCTGGGTTCAAGCAATTCTCCTGCCTCAGCCTCCCAAATAGCTGGGATTACAGTCATGCACCATGACACCTGGCTATTTTTTTTTTTTTTTTTTCAGTAGAGACAAGGTTTCACTATGTTGGCCACGCTGGTCTCAAACTCCCAACCTCAAGTGAACCACCTGCCTCAGCCTCCCAAAGTGCTGGGATTACAGGTGTGAGGCACCATGCCCAGGCAGTTTATGTGTATGATGCATTTCTTTTTTGAGATGGAGTTTCGCTGTTGTTGCCCATGCTGGAGTGCAGCGGTGGGATCTGGGCTCAACGCAACCTCTGCCTCCTGGGTTCAAGCGATTCTCCTGCCTCAGCCTCCCGAGTAGCTTGGATTACAGGTATGTGCCATCATGCCCAGCTAAATTTTTTTTTGTATTTTTAGTAGAGATGGGGATTCTCCATGATGGTCAGGCTAGTCTCGAACTCCTGACCTCAGGTGATCCATCTGCCTAGGCCTTTCAAAGTGCTGGGATTACAGGCGTGAGCCACTGTGCCCGGCCTATGTGTATGATATTTTATGACCAAAGGAATTCACACTTTTCTCAGGGTTTGCTTTTAGGGCTAATGAATTGGAAAAGCAGTCCAATTTATACAGAGAATACTGAAGGCACAAGCTGCCTGTGTCTGTTCAACAGAAACCCCTTGCTGACAAGGCTCTAATTCATTTTGTGACACAGCTCATTTTCCAAGGGGGAGTATAGCCTGGGATGTGGCAAGAAATAAAGGCAAAACCACTACACATTAGTTAGAATATTGTTGAAAGAGACAGTCTATAGTCATGGCAATGTATGGATAAACAATATTGCATATTACAAGAGTATTTGTATAATCAAAACCATTATATACAAATGCTACTATGATTTATTATCATTATAAAAACAAATATTAATGTTCTTATATATTATAATAATAATATAAACTAGAAGAGTGATTTATCCCCTTTTGAGCATAAGATTTATTAAAATAGTAGGTCCCTTTGTGCATTCATTCATTCATTCATTCATTAACTCTACATCATTAGTCATTAGGGAAATGCAATCAAAACCACAAGAGATACAATTTCACACCTACTAGGATCACTAAAATAACAACAGTGAAACAGAAAATAACAAGTTGAATACAGGTGGTGCATGTCTGTAGTCCCAGCTACTCAGGAGGCTGAGATGGGAGGATCTGTTGAGCCGAGGAGTTCCAGGCTGGCCTGGGCAACATAGCAAGACCTCATCTGAAAACAAACAATCAAACAAACAAAAACAGCAAAGAAAAAAATAACAAGTGTTGGCAAGGATGTGGAGAAACTGGAACTCTCATACATCGCTGGTGGGAATGTAAAATAGTGCAGCTGCTATGAAAAACAGTTTGATGGTTCCTCAAAAAGTTAAACATACAATCACCATATGATTGAGTGATTCCACTCCTAGGTATAGACCCCCCAAAGAAGCAAAAGCAGGTACTCAAACAGATACTTGTGCATCAGTATTTGTCACAGCATTATTCACAATAGTCAAAAGGTGGAAACAACTGTCCATCAACAGAAATAAGTAAACAAAATGTGATATTATAGAATATAATCAGCCATAAAAAGGATAAGGTTCTGACGCATGCTGCAACATAAATGAGCCTTGAAAACATGTAAAGTGAAATAAGCCAGACACTAAAGGACAAATAAATCCATTTATGTGGAATCTGTAGAACAGGCAAATATGTAGAGATAGAAAGTAGACAGAGGTTGGGAATTAGGGTAGGGAGTTAGGAATTTTAATCTTATTTTTCATTTTTTTGAGACAAGGTCCTACTCTGTCACCCAGGCTGGAGGGAAGTGGGACTGACTATCTTGGCTCATTCAGCATTGAAATCTCTGACTCAGGTGATCCTCCCACCTCCATCCTCCCAAGTAGCTGGGGTTACAGGTGTGTGCCACCACACCAGGCTACCTTTTGCATTTTTTTATAGAGATGGTGTTTCACCATGTTTCCCAGGCTGGAGTTACCACTTAATGGGTATAGAATTTCTGTCTGAGGTGTTGAAAAAGTTTTGGAAATAGTAGTGATGGATGTACAATATTGTAAGTGTAATTGATGCTCCTGAATTATACACTTGAAAATGGTTAAAATGGGTCGGGTGCGGTGGATCACTCCTGTAATGCCAGCACTTTGGGAAGCCGAAGCGAGCGGATCATATGAGATCAGGAGTTTGAGACCAGCCTGGCCAACATGGTGAAACCCCATCTCTACTAAAAATGAAAAAATTAGTTGGGCGAGGTGGCAGGCACCTATAATCCCAGCTACTTGGAAGCTGAGACAGGAGAATCGCTTGAACCCAGGAGGCGAAGGTGGCAGTGAGCTGAGATTACGCCACTGCACTCTAGCCTGGGTGACAGAGCAAGACTGTCTCAAAAAAAAAAAAAGAAAAAGAAAAAAAAAAAAAAGGAAAGAAAAGAAAGAAAAAGAAAAAAGAAAAAAAGAAATTGGTTAAAATGGCAAATATTATGTTACATACATTTTAACAGTTAGGAATGTTTGTGTGGGTCCATTTCTGGGTTCTCCATTGTGTATCACTGATCTGCTTATCCCTCCATCAAGATGACACAGTCTTGATTACTAGCTATGTAATAAATCTTAAAATTGGGTAGACTGATTCCTTCCATTTTTATTTTAGAAAATTGTTCTAGCTATTTTAGTTCCTTTGCATTTCCATGTAAATTTTAGAATAATCTTGTCTATATCTACAAAATCTTGCTAGAATTCTGATAGGAATTGCACTAAACCTGGAGGAAATTGACATTTTTGCTATGCTGAATCTTCCAATCCATGAACATAATATATCTTTCCATATGTTTAGATATTATTTTATTTCTTTTGTTTTGTAGTTTTTGATATATAGATATATACATTCTGTATATTTCAATTTTTTGAGTGAATACAAATACTGTATTTAAAATTTTAGTGTCCATGTGTTTATTACCAGTATATAAAATACAGTTGATTATTATTATTATTATTATTGAGATGTAGTTTCACTCTGTCCCCCAGGCTGGAGTGCAGTGGCGCAATCTCGGCTCACTGCAACCTCTGCCTCCCAGGTTCAAGTGATTCTCCTGCCTCAGCCTCCTGAGTAGCTGAGATTACAAGTGCCTGCCACCACGCCCGGCTAATTTTTTGTATTTTTAGTAGAGACAGGGTTTCACTATGTTGGCCAGGCTGGTTTTGAATGCCTAACCTCATGATCCACCCACCTTGGCCTCACAAAGTGCTGGGATTATAGGCATGAGCCACTATGCCTGACCAAAATACAGTTGATTATTGTGGGAGGTTGTGTTTTCAGATTTCTTGGGATTTTCTAGGTAGGAAATAACATTTTCTATAAGTAGCAACAGTTTTATTTTTTCCTTCCAAATCTATATGCCTTTTATTAATATTTCACTTTCTAGCCCTAATGCATGGCCAGAACTTTCAGCACCATATTGAACGAGACCAGTGAGGTTGAACATCTTCCCTTGTTCTGATCTTAGTGGGAGAGCATTCAGTTTTTTACCATTAAGTATGTTAGCTGTAGGGATATTCTTTTCTTTTCTTTCTTTCTTTGGAGATTAAAAAAAATCAAATTGCGGAAGTTATTCTGTATTCCTGTTTTTCATAAAATTTTATAACGTGAGTAGGTGCTAAATTTTGTCAAATACTTTTTCTGCCTTAATATAAATGATCAAGTGAACTAACTTCCCTCCTTCCTTCCTTCCTTCCTTCCTTCCTTCCTTCCTTCCTTCCTTCCCTTCTTTCTCTCTATCTCTCTCTTTCTCTCTCTCTCTTTTTTTTTTGACAGTCTCACTCTGTCGCCCAGGCTGGAGCATGGCAGTGGTGTGATCTCGGCTCACTGCAACATCTGCCTCCCAGGTTCAAGCAATTCTAGTGCCTCAGCCTCTGGAGTAGCTGGGACTACAGGCGCGCACCACCAAGTCCAGCTATTTTTCGTATTTTTAGTAGAGACAGGGTTTCGCAATGTTGGCCAGGCTGGTCTTGAACTACTGACCTCAAGTGATCTGTCCACCTCAGCCTCCCAAAGTGCTGGGATTACAGGCAAATTTTCTTCTTTATCCCATTGATTGATTGGATTACATGATTTCCAAATATTCAAACATTCTTGCATCCCTGAAATAAACTCCATTTCATGGTGGTATATGATTATATTCATATATTGCTAAATTTTATTTGCTAAGATTTTAAGATTTTTGTATCTGTATGAATTATTAATATAGATGGCTCACACTTGTAATCCCAGCACTTTGGGAGGTCATTTGAGGTCGGAGTTCGAAACCAGCCTGGCCAACATGGTGAAACCCCATCTCTACTAAAAATACGAAAATTAGTTGGGAGTGTTGGGGGGTGCCGATAATCCCAGCTACTCAGGAGGCAAAAGAATTGCTTGAGCCCAGGAGGCAGGGGTTGCAGGGAGCAGAGATTGTGCCACTGTATTTCAGCCTGGGTGACAGAGCAAGATTCCATCTCAATAAATAAATAATAATAATAAGAAGAATACAATATAAATACAAAAATTAAACAGGCATGATGGCACACACCTGTAGTCCCAGGTCCTCGGGAGGCTAAGGTAGGAGAATCGCTTGAACCTGGGAGGTGGAGGTTGCAGTGAGCAGGATCGTGACAGAGGGAGACTCTGTCTCAAAAAAAAAAAAAAAAAGAAAAAAGAAATATAGGTCCAGCCGGGTGGGGTGGCTCAAGCCTGTAATCCCAGCACTTTGGGAGGCCGAGGCAGGCAGATCATGAGGTCAGGAGTTTGAGACCAGCCTGGCCAACATAGTGAAACCCCGTCTCTACTAAAAATACAAAAATTAGCTGGGCATGGTGGTGCACGTATGTAGTCCCAGTTACTCGGGAGGCTGAGGCAGGAGAATTGCTTGAACCTGGGAGGCAGAGGTTGCAGTGAGCCGAGATCCCACCACTGCACTGCATTCTGGGCAACAGAGTGAGACTCTGTCTCAAAAAAGAAAAGAAAAGAAATATAGGTCTGTAGTTTTATTTTCTTTGTGTGTGTGTGTGCACTTATTTGTACTGAATTATCTGGTTTTAGTATCAACTTCACAAAATAACCGAGAAGTATTCCCTCCTCTTCTATATCCTGAAACTATTAAAGTGTTGGGTAGCAATCTCCTGGAACATAAAGGTGCATCCCATAACCATCTGGGTCATGAGATTTCTTTTTTGGCAATTTTAAAATTATAAATTCAGTTTCCTTAATAATTAAAGGCTACTAGGTTGGGCGCAGTGGCTCACACCTGTAATGCCTGTAAATCCCAGCAATTTGGGAGGCCAAGGCAGGAGGATCACCTGATGTCAAGAGTTTGAGACCAGCCTGGCTAATATGACAAAACCCCGTCTCTACTAAAAATACAAAAATTAGCCAGGTGTGGTGACAGGTGACTGTAATCCCAGCTATTTGGGAGGGTGACGCATGAGAATCACTTGAACTCAGGAGGCGAAGGTTGCAGTGAGCCGAGATCGCGTCCTTGCACTCCAGCTTGGGCCACAGAGTGAGACTATGTCTCAAAAAAAGAAAAAAAAAAAAAATAATAGGCTACTAAAATTATCTGCTTTATATTGGGTGAGTTGGGATACTTTGCGCTTTTGAGAAATTGGTCTTTTCATGTGCGTTGTCAAGTGTATGTGTATACAGTTGTTTGTAGCATTCTGTTATTATTTTGATATCTGCAGGGTCTATAGTGATATCTCATGTTTCACTTCTGTTATTGGTAATTTATGTCTTCCTTTTTTTCTTTGTTAGTCGTGATAGCAGTTGTTGCTTTAATTGATATTTCCAAAGAACAAGCTCTTTGTCCCGTTGATTTTCTCTATTGCTTTTCTCTTCTCAATTTTATTGATTTCTGCTCTTATTATTATTATTTCTTTCTTTTTAATGCTTTGGATTTATTTTTCTCTTTTTAAAGTAGGTTCTTGAGATGGGAGCTTAGAATATTAGTTTGTGAGTTTTCCTCTTCTAATATATGCATTTAGTGCTAAAAATTTCTCTCTAAGCAGTATGTTAGCTGTGTCCCTATAATTATGATATGTTGTGTTTTCTTTTTCTTTTCCTTTTTTCTTTTTTTTTTTCATAGAGGTAGGGTCTCACCTTGTCACCCAGGTTGGTCCCAAACTCCTAGCTTCAAGCAATCCTCCTGCCTCAGCCTGATATGTTGTATTTTCATCTTTTTCTTTCTTGCTTTTTTCTTTTTCTATTTTTTGAGACAGGGTCTTGACCTGTTGACCAGGCTGGAGTTCAGTGACGTGATCATCGCTAGCTGCCACCTGTCACCCCCAGGGCTGAAGTGACCTTCCTGCCTCAGCCTCCTAAGTAGCTGGGACTATAGGCAAGCACCACCAAGCCTGGCTTTTTTTTTTTTTTTTTTTTTTTTTAAGAGATGGAGTCTCACTATGTTGCCCAGGCTGGTCTTGAACTCCTGGGCTCAACAGATCCTCCCGCCTTGGCCTCCCAAAGTGCTGGGATTACAGGCATGAGCCACAGCGCCTGGCCTGGTATTTTCATTTTCATTTATTTCAATGTATTTTCATTTCCCTAAGATTTACTTTTTGGCCCATGGATTATTCAGAGGTATGTTGTTTATTTTCCAAGTGTGTAGAGATTTCCCTGCAACCTTTCTGTTATTGATTTATAGTAGCTGGAGAACATACTCTGTATCATTTCAATTTTTTTTTTTTTTTTTTTTTTGAGATGGAGTTTCGCTCTTGTTGCCCAGACCGGAGTGCAATGGCGCGATCTTGGCTCACTGCAACATCCACCTCCTGGGGTCAAGCGATTCTCCTGCTTCAGCCTCCCTAGTAGCTGGGATTACAGGCAGGCACCCGCCACCACGCCCAGCAAATTTCTTGTATTTTTAGTAGAGACAGGGATTCACTATGTTGGCCAGGCTGGTCTCAAATTCCTGACCTCAGGCAATCCACCTGCCTCAACCTCCCAAAGTGCTGAGATTACAGGCATGAGCCACAGTGCCTGGCTCCACGTCAATTCTTAATGTATTTGTTGAGGTTTGTTTTACGGCCCAGGGTATGGTCTATTTTGGTGTATGTTCCATGGGCACTTGATAATAAGGTGTGTGATATGTTGTCTTTCAGTCCTCAGTTTTTGCTGATATTTATGTTCTTTTATTCTTCTCTGCTTATAATTTTCCTTCTCTCTCTCTCTCTTTCTTTCTTTCTTTTTTTGACAGAGTTTCGCTCTTGTTGCCCAGGCTGGAGTGCAATGGTGCAATCTCGGCTCACCGCAACCTCCGCCTCCTGGGTTCAAGTGATTCTTCTGCCTCAGCCTCCCGAGTAGCTGGGATTACAGGCATGCGCCACCATGTCTGGCTAATTTTGTATTGTTAGTGGAGACAGGGTTTCTCCACGTTGGTCAGGCTGGTCTCGAAATCACGACCTCAGGTGATCCACCCGCCTCGGCCTCCCAAAGTGCTGGGATTACAGGCGTGAGCCACCGCACCTAGCCCTTTTCTTTTTTCTTTACAAGCAAGGACTTGAGCAATAATTGGCTTTACTATGCCAACTATATACATTTAGAACTATGTCAGAGAGTTATAACTTTTGCTTCAATCATCAAACATAATTTAGAGAACTCAAGAGGAGAAGAAAAATCGATTGCATTTACCCATATTTTTGCTTACCATGTTCTTTCTTGCTTCCTGATGTACCAACATTCCTTTAAAAAAAAAATCCTTTCCTTTCTGTTTAGAGAAATTCCAACTTCTTTTAGCTATTTTTAAAATAATTGTAGAGATGGAGCCAGGTGTAGTGGCTAATGCCTGTAATCCCAGGACTTTGGGAGGCCAAGATGGGTGGATCACCTGAGGTCGGGAGTTCAAGACCAGCCTGGCCAACATGGTGAAACCCCATCTCTACTAAAAATACAAAAATTAGTCAGGTCTGGTGGCGCATGCCTGTAATCCCAGTTACTCAGGAGGCTAAAGCAGGAGAATCGCTTGAACCCAGGAGGTGAAGGCTGCAGTGAGCCAAGATTATGCCACTACACTCCAGCCTGGGCAACAGAGTAAGACTCTGTTTCAAGAAGAATTTAAAAATTTAAAAAAAAAAATTGTGGAGATGAGGTCTCACTATGTTGTCCAGGCTGGTCTCAAACTTCTTGCCTCAAATGATCCTCCTGCCTCAGCCTCCCAAAGTGCTGGGATTACAGGTGTGAGTCACTGTGCACAGCCCTTCTTTATATCTTCTATATCTCTGCTGAGACTTTCTATTTATCTGCTGAGACTATTTTTTTAATTGTTTCAAGTGTGTTCATAATTGCTAATTAAACCATTTTTATGCTGGCTGCAGTAAAAACTTTGTCTTATTATTCTAACATCTTTTTCATCTTGATGTTGACATTTATTATCTTTTTTTCATTCAATCTGTGATATTGTTATGATGAGTGATTTTTGGTGGTGACCTGAATATTTTCAGTATTATAAGACTCTGGATCTTATTTTTAATTTAATTTAATTATTTGTTTATTTACTTATTTTGAGATGGAGTCTCCCTCTGTTACCCAGGCTGGAGTGCAGTGGCAGGATCTCGGCTCACTACAACCTCTGCCTCCTGGGTTCAAGCTATTATCCTGCCTCAGCCTCCCAAGTAACTGGGATTACAGGTGCATGCCACTATGCCCAGCTAATTTTTATATTTTTAGTAGAGATAGGGTTTCACCATCTTGGCCACGCTGGTCTCGACCACCTGACCTCAAGTGATCCACCCGACTTGGCCTCCCAAACTGCTGGGATGATAGGGGTGAGCCACTGCACCCAGCCTAATTTTAATTTTTAATTAAGATTCCCCATCATTAAGCAATGAATCTTATTTATTTATTTATTGAGATGGAGTCTCACTGTGTCACCATCTCGGCTCACTTCAACCTCTGCCTCCTGGGGTCAAGTGATCCTCATGCCTCAGCCTCCCAAATAGCTGGGATCACAAACCTGTACCACCATACCCGACTTTTTTCTTTTTCTTTTTTTTTTTTTTTTTTTTTTTTGGAGACAGAGTCTCGCTCTGTTGCCCAGGTTGGAGTGCAGTGGCATGATCTCGGCTCACTGCAACCTCTGCCTCCTGGATTCATGAGATTCTCCCACCTCAGCCTCCGAAGTAGCTGGGACTACAGGTGCACACCACCATGCCCAGCTAATTTTTTGTATTTTTTGTAGAGACGGGGTTTCAACATGCTGGCCAGGCTGGTCTTGAACTCCTGACCTCAGGTGATCTGCACTGCCTCAGCCTCCCAAAGTGCTGTGATTACAGGTGTGACCCACCCCACCTGGCCTCCGCACCCATCTGGATCTTATTTAAACTTCTGTTTTAGCTGGCCTCCTCTAACACCTCCCCAGCAAGGAAAGAGGAGCACTACCTTGTTACTGCCAGATGGGGGCAGATGTCCAGGTTCCTCATTTGGCCTCTGTTGACAAATTAGGAGTGCCTCCTTGTGACTACAAGGTGAGGGTGGGAGTACTGGCTCCCCACTAGGCCTCCAGTGATATCTCCCTGACTGGAAAGCGTAGGAGTACATTACTGCTCCCCACGGGGTTTTCACTGACTCTATACCACAAGGGAGGCTGGTATTGGGGGTGAGGGAGTAAGAGAAAAAAACCTGTTTTCCAGCGGGCCGCGGTGGCTCGCACCTGTAATACTAGCACTTTGGGAGGCCGAGGTGAGTGGATCCCTGAGGTCGGGAGTTTGAGACCAGCCTGGCCAACGTGGAGAAACCTCCGTCTCTACTAAAAATACAAAAAATTAGCTGGGCATGGTGGCAGTCGCCTATAATCCCAGCTACTCGGGAGAGTGAGGCAGGAGAATCGCTTGAACCCGGGGTGGGGCAGCGGAGGTTGCAGTAGGCCTAGGTAGCACCACCTCACTCCAGCCTGGGCAAAAGAGTAAAACTCTGTCTCAAAAAAAAGAAAAGAAGAAGAAAAAAACCTGTTTTCCTGTACACTCATGACGCTTCTGACACCAAATGTGTGGAGTTTTCCCTCACAGTAAGCAATTCTCCAGCTCTCTAGATCCCAGTCGGGTGTACTACAATTATGACAGTAACTACCCAGAATTAGCACAGACCACACAGGTTAAGGGTTCAGTCTAACAAGACTATCCCAGTTCAGAAGTCAGTCTCAAATTCCAAGTTGTGACTTGTACTTCTGACCCACTGGCTATAAATCAGGGGCTCCTATGACTCCCTCCTGGGGTTTGATAATTTGCTGGATGGCTCGAGGAACTCAGGAAAGCACTTTACTTGCAATTACTGGTTTATTATAAAGAATACAATTCAGGAATAGCAAAATGAAAGAGATGAATTGGGGCCGGGCACAGTGGCTCATGTTTGTAATCCCAGCACTTTGAGAAGTGGAGGTGGGTGGATTGCTTGAGTCCAGGAGTTTGAGACCAGCCTGGGCAACACGGTGAGACTGTCTCAAAACAAAAACAAAAACAAAAACAAAAAAAACAAAGAGATGCATTGGGCAAGGTACAGGGATGGGTTGTGTGAGGGTTCCATGCCCTTGCTAGAGGTGCCACCCTTCTAGCACCTCAGTGTGTTCACCAACCCAGAACCTCTCCAAACCTTGTTGGTTAGGGATTTTATGGAGGTTCTATTATGTAGGCATGATTAATTAAATCAGTAGCCATTGGTGACTAGCTGAATCCCCAGATCCTCTCCCTTCCCTGGAGTTCAAGGTGTGGGACTGAACATTCCATCCAGGGTTGGTTCCTCTGGCAAGTAACCCCCATCCTCTAAGAGTCACCTCATTAGCATAAATTCAGGAATGGTTAAATGGGGTTATTACTGTTAACTTAAAAAAAAAATCACAAGATCTATAAATTTAGAAATGGAGACTTTATTTCTTGTAAAGCGTTATAGCCTGCAAGGTGGCTATCCCGGAGGCTGGGAAGCGCAGCCTCCAGTAGAGACCTGGAAACAGGCATTTCAAAGGAGGAGGGGCTGGGGTAGGAGCTTTATGCTGAAGGAGTTGGCTAAACATACATATTTAACAGGCTAGAGGAGGAGCTATGAATATTCATGAAGGTGGTCCTGGTGCATGCATGTTGAATAAACATGGATGTTACATATGAACTATGTTCACCTTGGGGTAGAGACTTAACATTTAAACGTATTACGGTTAGGTCCTATTCATCAAAGGTCTTTTCAGGACACAAAAGGACTTTTAAGTGCGCAGTCTCCGTGAACTGGCCAGACCCAGTCCTTGGTCAGTAGTCTTCTTATCAGGAGAAAGTTACTGAAATCAGTCTCTTGTCCAATCAGAGCTGTAGTTATGGCTTATGGAACAGAGTCAGTTGGTCAGCATCTGGTGGTTGTAAACTGCAACTGCTTCAACATTGTTTATCTCAAGGCCAGTGCTTATTTAGCTGCTAGAGAAAAAGACAAACCTTGTGGTGGTTAGGACATAGCTTTTTCTTTAAGTGTAGGAGTGCATGGCTTCATGCTTGCCTGGCATGGCCTTAGGTCCTGTTTATAATTTGTATCTTATTACCATAAAGATAATCCATTCTGTCAGTCTTTTTTGTTTTTGAGATGGAGTTTTGCTCTTTTGCCTAGGCTGGAGTGCAATGGCAAGATCTCGGCTCATCGCAACCTCTGCCTCCCGGGTTCAAGTGATACTCCTGCCTCAGCCTCCTGTGTAGCTGGGATTACAGGCATGCGCCACCACGCCCGGCTAATTTTGTATTTTTAGTAGAGACGGGGTTTCTCCATGTTGGTCAGGCTGGTCTTAAAACTCCTGACCTCAGGTGATCTGCCCGCCTCGGCCTCCCAAAGTGTTGGGATTACAGCCATGAGCTACTGCGCCCTTCTGTCAGCCTTTCTGAGACAGCGTCTTGCTCTGTCACCCAAGCTGGAGTGCCAGGGCACAATCACGGCTCACTGCAGCCTCGAACTCCAGGCTCAAGCAATCCTCACCCTTCCAAGTAGCTGGTACCACAGGTGTGCACCACCATAACCAGCTAACTTTATTTTATTTTACTTTTGTAGATGCGGAGGGTGGGAGGGTGGTCTCCCTATGGTGTTCAGGTGAAACCGCCATTGCAAAATTGGAACTGACACAGTGAAAGAGATCTGAACCTAACCAACTCCAACTTGCTTCTAATCTCCAATCTGTCCTTGTTCATTCCTGGGCATAGGCCAAAGTAACTTTGGGAGGAACTTAGTTTTTAGTTTATGGTTTAAAACAAAGATGATGGCCGGGCGCGGTGGCTCAAGCCTGTAATCCCAGCACTTTGGGAGGCCGAGATGGGCGGATCACGAGGTCAGGAGATCGAGACCATCCTGGCTAACACGGTGAAACCCCGTCTCTACTAAGAAATACAAAAAATAGCCGGGCGAGGTGGCAGCGCCTGTAGTCCCAGCTACTCGGGAGGCTGAGGCCGGAGAATGGCGTGAACCCGGGAGGCGGAGCTTGCAGTGAGCTGAGATCCGGCCACTGCACTCCAGCCTGGGCTACAGAGCGAGACTCCGTCTCAAAAAATAAATAAATAAATAAATAAAATAAAATAAAACAAAGATGATAACAGCCCTTTCCAAAAACAAACCCCCTTCTTGCCTGGAGACTAGGCTGCCTTTGTGGGACTAATAAACTAGCCAAAATATTAGAAATTATGGTTTAGGAGTCATGTAGCTGGAGGCGACAAGATTCTGACCCTTCCCAAATTGCTCCTGGAGCTAACATCACCATTGTAAAGACGCAGAGCAGTGCTTGAGATATTTTGCAGACTCTGAACTTGATGGATCAACTGGCACCACCCAGACTGATAAACTGGCTCATGTGATCTTGTTACCCCCACCCAGGAACTGACTCAGTGCAAGAGGAAAGCTTCAACTCCCTTCATTTCATCTCCTACCTGACCAATCAGCACTTGTGACTCACTGGCTACCCCTCACCCACCAAATTGTCCTTAAAAACTCCGATCCTGGGCTCAGTGCGGTGGTTCACGCCTGTAATCCCAGCACTTTGGGAGGCAGAGTTGGGCGGATCACTTGAGGTCAGGAGTTTGAGACCAGCCTGACCAACATGGCAAAACCCCATCTCTACTAAAAATACAAAAATTAGTACGGCCTGATGGCGCGCCTGTAATCCCAGTTACTCGAGAGGCTGAAGCAGGAGAATCGCTTGCCTCCCTTGCTGGGAGGAGGAGGCTGCAGTGAGATCGCACCACTGCACTCCAGCCTGGGCAACAGAGTGAGACTACCTCTCGAAAGAAAAAAAAAAGAAAAAGAAAAACAACAACAAAAATCCTACTCTGATCCCTGAATGCTCCGGGAGACTGATTTGAATAACAATAAAACTCTGGTCTCCGGCACAGCTGGCTCTGCATGAATAACTCTTTCTCTATTGCCATTCCCCTGTCTTGATAAATTGGCTCTGTCTAAACAGTGGGCAAGGTGAATCCATTGGGCGATTACACAGGCTGATCTCTAACTCCTGAGCTCAAGCAATCCTTTGCCTCTGGCTCTCAAAGTGTTGGGATTACAGACGTGAACCTCCGTGCCCAACCTGTTCTGTCAATCTTATGATCTCTATTTTAACATTAATGCTGGTCAGTTGTGTCTAAGCTGCAACAGGGAGGGGGTACAAAGAGGCAGGTATGGCCTCCCATCTTATTATAGCCGGGAACTCAGTTTTTAAGGTTTCTTTAGGGTCCTCTTGGCCAAGAGGTGGTTCATTCAGTCAGTTGCGGGGCTTAGGATTTCATTTTTAGTTAACGTGATGAATAACAAAAGATGTTCCCCTCACATCTATCAGTCAGGAAATTTCAAGGGTCTCAGAAGTTTTGTGGCCGGGTGCTCATGCCTGTAATCCCAGCACTTTGGGAGGCCAAGGCAGGCAGATCACGAAATCAGGAGATCAAGACCATCCTGGCCAACATGGTGAAACTCCGTCTCTACTAAAATACAAAAAATTAGCTGGGCGTGGCGGTGCATGCCTGTAGTCCCAGCTAGTTGGGAGGCTGAGGCAGTGGAATCGCTTGAACCCAGGAGGCAGAGGTTGCAGTGAGCCGAGATTATGCCAGTGCACTCCTGCCTGGCGACAGAGCAAGATTCTGTCTCAAAAAAAAAAGTTTTGTGCAAGAAACTGGGCCCAGAGACTTGAGTATGGGCCTTCAGGCACCTCCCCACCCATGTCTGGGGGCATTTTTTTTTTTTTTTTGAGTCTCTGGAGAGCAGTGGCACAATCTCTGTTCACTGCAGCCTCAACTTCCTGGGCTCAAGCAATCCTCCCACTTTAGTCTCCTGAGTAGCTGGGACTACAGGCATGCACCACCACACCCAGCTAATTTTCGTATTTTGTAGAGACAGGGTTTCACCATGTTGCCCAAGTCTCAAACTCCTGAGTTCAAGTGAGCTACCACTCTTGGCTGGTGGCAATTGTTCCTGACTAGCATTTTGTTCCTAATTAGCTGCCTCACCCATTGTCTTCATGTTCCTGGAACTTGTGATACAAAGAACAATGTATAGCCAATCAATAGCTTAAGTTATTTTAATGTAAATTCTTGGGAAACAATCTAGGAACTGCCTCTTTTATTTCCTTTAGAAACACACTTGTGGCCAGGCACGGTAGTTCATGCCTGTAATCCCAGCACTTTGGCAGGCCAAGGTAGGTGGATCACTTGAGGTCAGGAGTTCGAGACCAGCCTGGCCAACATAGTGAAACCCCATCTCACCTAAAAACACACAAAAAAGTAGCTGGGTATGGTGGCACATGCCTGTAGTCTCAGCTACTTGGGAGGCTAAGGCAGGAGGCAGAGGTTGCAGGGAGCCGAGATGGAGCTACTGCACTCCAGCCTGAGTGACAGAGTGAGACTCCGTCTCAAAAAAAAAAAAAAAAAGAAAGAAAGAAAGAAAGAAAACGAAACACACTTGTAATGACTGCTAATCGGAGTATATTCAGGGAAATCTGGATCTATACTCCTGATTTGCAGTTCTCAAACTTGACCCAAGTAAACTCTCTACTTACATTAAGATTGCCTCAGTTTTTTTCTCTTTAGGTTGATAGCTCTCCACCTGGCCTTTATTACCATTGGTGGAAGTGGGGCCACAGATTTTTCTTTAGTGTTTGGCTGACATGGTTATTTTCTAAAAGTTTTCTGCCTTTCTAGGCTGTCTTCTGGTCCTTTGGCTGTCTGTCTTCCTGCCCCTTTCCTCATCATTTGGCTAAAGAGAGAAGGCTTTTCTTGGAGCTTCTTTCATATTTCAAGGTTTCAACTTCTTAAGTTCCAGGTTTGGAAGATATGAAGACAAAAAAGCAGCAAGAAACTTACCACTAAGTCATTCCTTGGGTCTCCAGGTCGCTAGCCAGCCTGCCTCCTTCTCTCCAGCTGGCAAAGTCTTCTTATGCTTCTTTTCTTTGTAATGCCTCGGGTTTTTTAGTTGTACTTAGAAAAAGAATTGGAAAAAGTATGCCTACTCTATCTCCCTGGAAGTGAATTCTATTGTATTAATTTTATGCTTACCTTTTGTTTAGGGCAAATGATACTGGCTGAAAAACTCCAGTGACTCTGTGATTTTTTTTTTCCTATTCCCACATTAAGACAACTATTGTTATAGTATGAGGAATACATTAAGTTATTCTAAGAGCTCTATAAAGCAATTCAAGCATAGGTCAAAAGGCAAAGTCAGGCTGGGAGTGGTGGCTCACACCTGTAATCCTCCTGTAATCCTAGCAGTTTGGGAGGCCAAGGTGGGTGGATTGCTTGAGCTCAGGAGTTCCAGACCAGACTAGGCAACATGGTGAAACCCCGTCTCTGCAAAAACCACAAAGATTAGCCAGATGTGGCAGCTCACTTCTGTAGTCCAAGCTACTTGGGCGGCTGAGGTGGGAGGATCTCTTGAGCCTTTGAGCCTGGGAGGCAGAGGCTGCAGTGAGCCGATTGTGCCACTGCACTACAGCCCGGTTGACAGAGCCAGACACTATCTCAAAAACAAACAAACAAACAATCCAGGACTTCAGTGCTCTTTATAAACTGAATTAGATTTATCAATAGCCCACCCTACCCCTTTAATTCTAATGGTGGTCATATACATATAATTCTCTCGAAGCATTAACATCTATGACTTTGATTCATTTACTTTAAAATTTTGTTTTGCTTGCACATTACTTTTTCTTGACATGTTTTGTAAAACGATTGCCTTTGGTTATATGTAACAGAAGCCAATTAGAGCTTGCTTTAGCGAAAAGAAAAGTAATGTGGCTGGCTCGGTGGCCCATGCCCGTAATCCCAGTACTTTGGGAGGCAGAGGTGGATGGATCACTTGAGGGCAGGAATTCGAGACCAACTTGGCCAACATGACAAAAACCCATCTCTACTAAAAACACAAAAATTAGCCGGGCGTGTTGGCATGCATCTGTAGTCCCAGCTACTCGGGAGGCTGAGGCATGAGAATCGCTTGAACCACGAGAATCGCTTGAACCACGGGAGGTGGAGGTTGCAGTGGAGCCGAGATCGCTGCACTGCACTCCAATTGGGCCACAAAGTGAGACTGTCTCAAAAAACAAAACAAAACAAAACAAAAAACCCCCCAAAACTGGGGTGTTTCATGAAACTCAGTGATTGGTATGCAGACAGACCCTAGTAAGGGCTTGGAGCGTCAGGAATAGTCTCTGCTTCATCTCTGCTTTCTCCACACATCTGCTTCTTTCTTTCTCCCTGAAAACTAACCTCTGTCTGCTTCCCAGTACTCAAAACAGGAATATGGCTGTGACACAGTCTCTAGTTAGTAAGATGCATCCATTAGGAAAAAAAGGACTGGTACAGTATTTCTTCAGATCTGATTCTAAATTCTTAGGAATAAAAATCCAGGCTGGGTATGGTGGCTCACACCTGTAATCCCAGCACTTTGGGAGGCCAACACAAGTGGATCATTGGAGGCCAGGAGTTCGAGACCATCCTGGCCAACATGGTGAAACCCCATCTCTACTAAAATTACAAAAATTAGCCAGGTGTGGTGGCATGTGCCTGTAATCCCAGCTACTTGGGAGGTTGAGGCATGAGAATCGCTCGAACCCAGGAGGTGGAGGCTGCAGTGAGCTGAGATTGTGCCATCGCACTCCAGCCTGGGCAACACAGTAAGACCCAGTCTTAAAAAAAAAAAAAATCCAATTAGCCAATTAGGATAATGAGTCTACCTGTGGTCCAGTTGGTATGGCCAGAGATGTACATGCTGAGGAATCCCACAGAAAATCCACGACTGCTAGGAGTCTACTCTTGTATTCCTGTGGATGGGGGTGGCAGTTTCTAAAGACATCCTAAGAGTGTTAAACACATTGAATAACTCGCTCTACTCCTAGAATCTTTGATACACTGTTGAAGATTTATCCACATCAAAATTGTTACGATGTTCCAGGTCAACCTTCTAACATAACTATTCATGATTTGTTTTTCCTGTAATGCTAAAAATACATAATAAGCAGCAGAAAGACCCATTTTTACATTTGGAAATGAAACTGCTTCAAAGGCTCTAGAACTTTCCTTTTCTGGCATTAATTCAGTTAATTTGGAATGTCGGCACACAGTGTAGCTGACCTTCATCCCATAGTGTGACAGCAGAGGAACTCTTGCTCTAATTCACCAGAGAGGGGCATAGCCCCAATGACCCACGTTTAAGAAACTGTAATGTTACCTCTGAAGCCAGTCTTGTTTTTTTTCTTTTCGAGATGGAGTCTCACTCTGTCACCTAGGCTGGACTGGGGTGCAACAGCGTGATTTCAGCTCACTGCAAACTCCGCCTCCTGGGTTCAAGCGATTCTCCTGCCTCAGCCTCCTGTGTAGCTGGGATTACAGGCATGCACCACCACACCCAGCTAATTTTTGTATTTTTAGGAGAGATGGGGTTTCACCATGTTGGCCAGGCTGGAACTCCTGACCTCAGATGATCCACCTGCCGCAGCCTCCCAAAGTGCTGGGATTACAAGTGGGAGCCACCACACCTGGCCTGAAGCCAGTCTTTAACTCAGCAGGTTATACTATTTGACTATTATTTGTGGACATATAATCGATTTTATTTTTGAGACAGAGTCTGTTTCTAACTCTACTGGAAGATAAATCTTTCTTACTTGAAACTCATAAATTGTGTCCGGCTTAGTCCTTGTAAAACTGTTGTAACATTTACCTAGGATTTTACAACCATTTCCACACTCATAAATCTTGGTCATTGTGCTCAAAACTGTATCTTAAAGTAGGAGCTACTACAGACAATTAAATGCTGATGGTTCAAAGGTTCTGAATAGCATAGAAGCTGCTCCATTGTTTGTTCTTGGTATATATACTATGTGTGTTTATAAAGTAAAATTTAAAAAGAGGATATGGAGCAGGAAATTTCACATGAACCTACCTGTTTATAATTTTCTAAGGAATTTTACCTTTCCAACCTAAATCTGGGTTTTGGATTAAGATACCGTTTACAACACTGCCAAGCTCTAAGCTCTACTTTTCAATACAACTCTCTTCTTTTCCTTCCTTCCTTTTCTTCCTTTCTTCTTGTTTCTTTCTCTTCCCCATTCATTTTTTATTAATTCATTTATTCTCTCTCTTTGAAATAGCACTATGTAGCATCTAAAGTTATTATTACTATTGTTATTATTTTTCAGACGGAGTTGCGCTCTTGTTGCCCAGGGTGGAGTGCAGTGGCACGATCTTGGCTCAATGCAACCTCCGCCTCCTGGGCTCCATTGATTCTCCTGCCTCAGCCTCCCAAGTAGCTGGGATTACAGGCATGTGCCACCGCACCCAACTAATTTTGTATTTTTAGTAGAGATGGGGTTCCTCTATGTTGGTCAGGATGGTCTCGAACTCCCAATCTCAGGTGATCCACCTACCTTGGCCTCCCAAAGTGCTGGGATGAGAGGAGTGAGCCACCACACCCGGCCTGTTATTATTTTTTGAGATGGAGTCTTGCTCTGCTGTCCAGGCTGGAGTGCAGTGGCATGATCATGGCTCACTGCAACCTCCACCTCCTGGGTTCAAGCGATTCTCTTGCCTCAACTTCCCGAGCAGCTGAGATTATAGGTGCCTGCCACTATGCCCAGCTAATTTTTGTATTTTTAGTAGAGACAGGGTTTTACCATGTTGGCCAGCCTGGTCTCGATCTCCTGGGCCTCAAGTGATCTGCCAGGCTTGGCCTCCCCAAGTGCTAGGATTACAGGCATGAGCCACCGAGACTGGCCTAAAGTTATTTTATTTATTTAGTTTCTAATATACAAACAGTTGTAAATTTGCTGGCTTACCAACTTTTTCTTCAGATTTGGAAGATTCTTTCCTTTGGGTTCTGTAACATGGAAAGTTCTTCTACCTTGCTTTTGCCATCAAGCTAGCTATCTGAAGGATTCCCTTGAGAGGCAGAACCTCTAAACAGCAAGTTAGGAAGTAAGGCAGATACAGTGCAAAATACTGTGCTAGAAGCAAAAAGTAATGTAGACAGCTAATATTGCGTGATGGCTTAGATTAGTTAATGTGTTTAGTACCATTGTGATCCATTCACCAATTAGTCAGTGTTTTGCTTATATGCCATTTCCTTCATGTATCTATAGGGGAAAACAAGCAAAAACAGAAACCAATGACAAAACCTATGGATTAGAACATTTTAAGCTGGAATCATTATGAAGAGAGGATAAGGATTTTAGCCCTCAGATCTTTGGTGTCCCTTAAGTTTCTTCCTGAATATCATAACATTTATACCAAGACATCGCTATACGGTATGTTATTGTATAATAAAATCACAACTGGCTGAGCACAGTGGCTCACACTTGTAATCCCAGCATTCAGGAAGGTAAAGATGGAAGGATCGAATGAGGCTAGCAGTTCGAGACCAGCCTGGGTGACAAAGGGAGACTCTGTCGCCACACACACACACAAAATTAACCGGGCATAATGCCTCATACCTGTAGTCCCAGCTACTTGGGAGGCTGAGGTGGGAGGATCCCTTGGGCCCTGGAGGTTGAGGCTGCAGTGAGCCGTGATTGTGCCACTGCGCTCCAGGCCCAACCACTGTTACTGTAAACACTACATGCACTTTTACTAATTACAAGGTTTGGAGTAGTCAGTCAATTAAGAAGTCTGAATGACTTAGCCTCTCTGTTTTTATGTTTTATTTTTATTTTTTTTTTGAGACGGAGTCTCGCTCTGTTGCCCAGGCTGGGGTGCAGTGGCGCGATCTTGGCTCACTGCAAGCTCCACCATCCGGGTTCATGCCATTCTCCTGCCTCAGCCTCCAAAGTAGCTGGGACTACAGGCGCCCGCCACCTCGCCCGGCTAGTTTTTTGTATTTTTTAGTTGAGACGGAGTTTCACCATGTTAGCCAGAATGGTCTCAATCTCCTGACCTTGTGATCTGCCTGCCTCAGCCTCTGAAAGTGTTGGGATTACAGGTGTGAGCCACCATGCCTGGCTCTGTTTTTATTTATGTATATTTTTGTATTTATTTTTGAGACCTAATTAAAAAAATTTTTTTGGTAGAGATTGGGTCTCGCTATGTTGCCCAGGCTGACCTTGAACTATTGGCCTCAAGGGATACTCCTGCCTCAGTCTCCTGCATAGCTGGGATTACAGACATGAATCACTATTCCTGGCATGATTAGCAATTTTTCTAAAGATACACTTTCTTATAACTTTTTATTTACACTTTATAGCTACTGCTAATAGATTTCCCAGGATTTATTCCTTCTTTAAAATACTGTTCAATTCTGGGTCACTCTGCCTAAGGGTTTGAAATGATAAATGGGATAAAGTCATCATCAAACAAGGACATGGTCAGACCACCTTTGTCATGTGGTCAGAGTCATCCTTGCTCCTTGATGGGATAAAAAGAAATACACGACAGGGTCTTATGGAATGAGTGATTTTTAAGAGCTATAAGAATTCAGAAATTAGGGTAAACAGTGTGTGGTACTATTGTTACAGAATACATTAATTTCAATTTAAAAGCAGAGGGCTGGGCACGGTGGCTCATGCCTGTGATCCCAGCACTTTGGGAGGCCAAGGTGGGTGGATCATGAGGTCAGGAGTTCGAGACCAGCACGGCCAGTATGGTGAAACCCCGTCTCTACTAAAAATACAAAAATTAGCTGGGCATGGTGGCACATGCCTGTAGTCCCAGCAGCTCAGAGGCTGAGGCAGGAGAATCACTTGAACCCAGGAGACGGAGGTTGCGGTGGATCAAGATTACGCCACTCAACTCCAGCCTGGGCGATCAAGCAAGACTCCATCTGAAAGAAAAACAACAACAACAAAAAAACAAGGTCTAAGCCATTTTTTACAAGTAAGCATATTTCTTATGAGATAAGAGTATTGGCTGGGTGCAGTGGCTCAGGCCTGTAATTCCAGCACTTTCGGAGGCTGAAGCAGGATTGCTTGAGTCTAGCAGTTTGAGACCAGCCTGGGTTATAGTGAGGTCCTGTGTCTACAAAAAAAAAAATGATAAATAAATGAATAAAAATTATGGCATTTTATTTATACTATTTTAGTCAGGAATATCATAAACATATGTGCTTGTTGAAGAGATTAAAAATTATGAAATGGCATTCTCTAGGGAAGGCTGGTTTGCATGTAAATTCCAGAAATCTCTTCATTTACAGGCTTTGAGTCAAAAAGTAGAGGTTTTTCTATACTTAGCTGTTGGAGCATTCATCTGTTTAAAATTTAAAACATAACCCAGGCCAGGCCTGGTGGCTCACACTTCTAATCTCAGCGCTGTGGGAGGCCGAGGCCTGTGGATCACTTGAGGCTTGAGGTTAAGAGTTTGAGACCAGCCTGGCCAATATGGTGAAACCCCGTCTCCATTAAAAATACAAAAATTGGCCGGGCGTGGTGGCGTATGTCTGTAGTCCCAGCTACTTGGGAGGCTGAGGCAGGAGAGTTGCTTGAACCAGGAGGTGGAGGTTGCAGTGAGCTGAGATCGAGACTGAGCCACTGCACTCCAACCTGGGCAATACATCGACTCCGTCTCAAAAACAAAACAAAAACAAAAAAACAAAAACCCAAAACACAAAAACATAACCCAGATGCCTGGATAAAAATAAAAATTAAAAAAGGGCTGGGTGCGGTGGCTCATGCCTGTAATCCTAGCACTTTGGGAGGCTGAGGTGGGCAGATCACTTAAGAGTCAGGAGTTTGAGAGTGGCCTGGCCAAAGTGGCAACACCTGTTTCTACAAAAAATAGAGAAATCAGTCAGGTGTGGTGGTGCACGCCTTTAGTCCCAGATACTCGGGAGGCTGAGGTGGGAGAATCTCTTGAGCCTAGGAGGCTGAAGCTGCAGTGGGCTGACATTGCACCACTGCACTGCAGCCTTGGTGACAGAGCGAGACCCTGTCCCAAAAATAAAAAGAGAGGTGGGGTTGGGGATGACACTTGAACCCCAATCTTTAGACTCATAAGCTTTTCAGTTTTATGACAGTGCTTCATCTTAAGGTACATGGAAAGTAAATAATTGTTAGAATATTAATATTTAATAAGTTTATTTCCGGATGAAATGACGTTTATAAGGTTATCATATACCCTATCTACCATTATCTAATTTTCTTAATTTGTGAAATAAAAATAGTATGTTACCATATGTTGTTTATAGCATCTTCCTTTTTAAACAAAGATACCCATTTCCTGTTTTTCTCCTCTTGATATTTGAAGGTTTCACGTTACTTTACTCTAAGTCTAATTTTATCATTAACCATTTGATATAAAAATGTGTCCTGGGCAGGGCGCAGTGGCTCACGCCTGTAATTCCAGCACTTTCGGAGGCCGAGGTGGGTGGATCACCTGAGGTCAGGACTTCGACACCAGGCTGGCCAACACAGTGAAATCCTGCCTCTGCTACAAATACAAAAATTAGCCGGGCCTGGTGGTGGGCGCCCGTAATTCCAGCTGCTCCGGAAGCTAACGCAGGAGAACTGCTTGAACCCGGGATGAGAAGGCTGCAGTGAGCCGAGATTGTGCCACTGGACTGCAACCTGGGCGACAGAAACAAAACAAAAACCAAAAAACCAAAAATGTGCCCTAAAGTCTTCCACATTGTATTATTTAAGCCTCACTGGGGGAGTTAGCAAGGTCAGTTTACACATGAGATAAACTTAGTAAGGTTAAGTGCCAGATCCAGGCCATACAAGCGGTCGTTCTATATTCTAAATCCTATATTTTACCGCCTAGGCTTCTTAAAGAATGGGAGGCCAGGCGCGGTGGCTCACGCCTGTAATCCCAACACTTTGGGAGGCAGAGACGAGCGGATCAAGAGGTCAGGAGATCGGGACCATCCTGGCTAACACGGTGAAACCCCGTCTCTACTAAAACTACAAAAAATTAGCCAGGCGTGGTGGCGGGCGCCTGTACCCCCAGCTACTCCGGAAGCTGAGGGCTACCCAGGAGGCTGAGGCAGAATGGCCTGAACCCGGGAGGCGGAGCTTGCAGTGAGCCGAGATCGCGCCACTGCACTCCAGACTGGGCGACAAAGCGAGACTGTCTCAAAAAAAAAAAAAAAAAAAAAGAATGGGTAGGTGGGTGAGAAGCTACTACTAACCATATAAAATAAAGTGATATTTAAAGATGAACAGATGTCGCATTCTAAAAAGGTGAAAACGCGGCAAGGCACAGGAACTCTTGATAAATACTGCAGTTTTTAAGAAACATGGGCTGGTCTTGACGAGACCTATAGGCAGACAGGGCTCAAACATTCAAAAGAGCTACAGAGTAAACTCAACTCCCCGAAAGCGCTGCACTGACTGGCAGATTCCACACGAGACACTGGCCTCCCACGTGTCTTTCAGAAAACACACAAAATTCAAGGGATAAAGAAAGCCAAGAAGGGGATGAGAAAAAGGAAAAAAAAAAAAAGCGAACAGAGTTTCTCTGGGAAGTTGAGGGTGCGCGGAGGGTGCGCGAAGGCTGGGGCGGGCGGAGGGAACTCGCAGAGCATCTGGCGGGCACCGAGGTCTGGGAACAGGCCTGGAGGCAGCTCTGTTCGTGGAGAGAGTGGGCTGCCCCTGGGCCCCACCCTGTGGAGCCCCCCCAGTAGATCTGTCCCTTGGTTCGGGTGGGCAGGGGAGGGCAGAGCGCAGAAGAGAAAAACAGGGAAGGAGACGCTAGAAGAGCCACAGGTGGGCGCCGGTCAGAGTCCGAGGTTGCAGGTCTCTGGGCCAACCGCACCTGCGGGCCCTCCGAGACGCCGTAGCCCCGCCCCTCCGGCGCGTGGCGCCCATGACGCTAGGCGCGCGGGCCGCTCTCCTTACAGAGGTCGCTCTTGTCCGAACGGTCGGCCTCTGCTGCGCCTGCGTGGTTGGGAGGGGAAGTGAGGCGGTTTCCTCGGCGCCTTTTCCGGCAGCGGCGGCGGCAGAACTGGGAGGAGGAGTTGGAGGCCGGAGGGAGCCCGCGCTCGGGGCGGCGGCTGGAGGTAACCCCCTGCACCGAGCTGGAAAGGCAGGCCACCTCTGTCTTCACTCCTCTCTGGATCTCTGGCGGTAACTCCCCTCTCCCTCTCTGTTTCTCTGCAGGCAGCGTACCGAGTTCCCGCGAGGATCCATGACCTGACGGGGCCCCGGAGTCGTGCTGCCTCTCGGGTGTCCTGGGTCGGTGGTGAGCCCAGTGTTTGCAGGCCGGCGGGCGGGCCGGAGGGCCGCATTCTCCCTCGGGGTGAGAGGAAGGCGGAGGAGCGGGAACCGCGGCGGCGCTCGCGCGGCGCCTGCGGGGGGAAGGGCAGTTCCGGGCCGGGCCGCGCCTCAGCAGGGCGGCGGCTCCCGGCGCAGACTCAGGGCCCGGGTGGCAGCGGCGAGTGGAGGAATCAAGTTGTGCGGTCGGTGATGCGCGAGTGAGCGGCAGTCCTGGGCCTCTGCCCTTAGGAGGCACCTCCCACGCAGGCCGCAAAGGCGCCTTCGCGGCCGGGAGGCTTCGTTTCGGTTTCGCGGCGGCGGCGGCGTTGTTGGCTGACGGGACCCGGGACACCTGAATGCCCCCGGCCCCGGCTCCTCCGACGCGATGGGGAAGGTGCTATCCAAAATCTTCGGGAACAAGGAAATGCGGATCCTCATGTTGGGCCTGGACGCGGCCGGCAAGACAACAATCCTGTACAAGTTGAAGCTGGGCCAGTCGGTGACCACCATTCCCACTGTGGGTTTCAACGTGGAGACGGTGACTTACAAAAATGTCAAGTTCAACGTATGGGATGTGGGCGGCCAGGACAAGATCCGGCCGCTCTGGCGGCATTACTACACTGGGACCCAAGGTCTGATCTTCGTAGTGGACTGCGCCGACCGCGACCGCATCGATGAGGCTCGCCAGGAGCTGCACCGCATTATCAATGACCGGGAGATGAGGGACGCCATAATCCTCATCTTCGCCAACAAGCAGGACCTGCCTGATGCCATGAAACCCCACGAGATCCAGGAGAAACTGGGCCTGACCCGGATTCGGGACAGGAACTGGTATGTGCAGCCCTCCTGTGCCACCTCAGGGGACGGACTCTATGAGGGGCTCACATGGTTAACCTCTAACTACAAATCTTAATGAGCATTCTCCACCCATCCCCTGGAAGGAGAGAAATCAAAAACCCATTCATAGGATTATCGCCACCATCACCTCTTTCAATTGCCACTTTCTCTTCTTTTGAATTTGAACTCTGGAGTTACTGTTCTACAGTTTGGGGGGAGGGGGCTTGGGGGTTTTCTCTTTTGTTTGTTTCTCTTCTTTTTTTTTTTTTTTTTTTTTGGCTTTGCATTAGGATGCTCTGATCTGACATTTGACATGAACACAAAGTTGCTAGATGCTCTTATTGACTTCCAGCAGATGGGATGGGGGAAATACAGCAGTTCCTGGTAAAGTCCTTTGTAATAATAGTTTGATTTTTTTATTTCGAGAGAATCTTTCATTTTCCTATGTATGCTTTTTTCCTTTTTTGCCCAGTTTCCTTATCACTTGCTGTAGATGGCTTATTTTGCATTCATGCAGACTATGTTGCAAGTCTGTTTCATCTAGTAAACTGAAAATTATTGCTTAATCAAACTGCCGTTTGTCTTTTATACTTAAGGCCTTTCCCCCCTTCCTTATGAGTTCTAACTTAGTAATTTCAAATGTGACCTTTTATATCTAAGACCAGTATAGTAAACTTAGCCCACAGTGGCGAGTAATGAGTAATATCATTGTAATATGTTCCAGTTGCACCTCAGTATGTTAAACAGGTAATGTAAGAGGTTCTCTGAAATGTCAGCAAATAAGTTCTGAAACATACATCATGCATGAGTAGGAATAAAACCCAAGTTCCCCACAAGGTAGCTAACTTAACGCTGCATAAAAATATGAAAGTGTAACCCATGAAGGACACTTTTTTTTTCCACTGCAAAGTTAGTCACTTTGCTGTTTTCCCTCTTTTTTAAACTTTAAAAATAGACTCCAGGAATTGGAGCAATAATGGTGTATACCACACACAGATTAAACATTTGTAGATATTTTAAGTGACTTTTGGGCAAAACTGGAATGTATACTTTGACCTTGTTTCAAACGCCTGAGACCAGTAACTTAAAAATTACTAAAAGGTTTACTTTGTTCATTAATAAAGCATTTAGCAATTCAAATTATATGCACCTTTTACCTAGTTGAAAAAAATACACATTCCTGTTTTCACATTATAGCAACTGATAAAGCTGAAGCTATAAGTCATTTTTATAGATGAGTGATCCACATCTCCATCAATTAGAACACTGGAAAAGATGTTTTATAAAAAAGGTATTTAATTTTGTTTGTAGGATTAACTCATGCAAATAATGAAGATATCCTGTTGGTTCAATAGTACACTGTCTCCTTTAAGGAAGGAAGCGTGATGAATGAATGATGTGTAGACTTGAGGGATGACTATTAAAGGGGACGTAGGATGAAGAGAAAGAACCTACAGATGACAATGAATGTAAACTTATTTTTCTTCATATGTAAGCAGTGTGCTCGCTGGTGATATCCAGATCCTAACAAGATTACTTGGTTAGCTGGTTAGGACCAGTAACTGGATTGCGACCACTATGATAATATTTTGAACCAAATGTTAATGCTTGATGCAGAATTGTAAAGCAGCATCTGGTTCCTATATAACCTTAAGGATTAATTTTAGTGATCCTCAAGGAATTAAATAGGGAATTTCAGAAATGTAGACTGCAAATGCAGTATACAGGAAAAGGTGGAGTGGGTTTTGTTTATGAGGGTGTCTGAAAACTAAAATTGAGCGGGATATCATGGTATAGTTGGACAGTATTGGTCCTTCACGCTTTGGCCATATTGTGTAATGGAGCTTTTACCAAAGATGTATGAGAAGTGTAAGACTATAAAAAAAATGAACTATTCAAAGTAAAACTCTTGACAGACGTTTTACTTAAAGCAGATGCAAAAGGGTATTCTCATGTAGGCTCCTGTTGGTGCAGAGGGATTTTTGATTTCAAGATGCAACTAAAGTACGAAGTTCTCAGTTTCACTTTAGTAGAAATAGCTCTAGAAATGAGGCTGATAAACACATCTAAGAATACTGGTTGCTTTCTAAAATTCCCAAAGCTCCACCATAAATGTAATTCTTAGTGTTTTAAATGATTGCATTTTAAGGTATATAAATATGGGTTATCCAATATCAATGCTATAGTAACATCCTGAAACAAAACAAGCACAAAGGTATAAATGCCTAAACTGGAGGAAACTTGAAACCCTCATGTTAAATCTTAAATGTAGTATTTCTAACTTGTGAAGACAGATTGGTAGGCAGCCATTTTTTTGTGTCTTAAAATAACTGGGGGCATAGTTAAAATTTTATACATCAAGTGATTGCTATTATTGAATGTTGCAGGTGAGATGTGGTTATTTTTAGTTTATTTGAAATGTTTGACTGGAAAGGGGGGAGGGGGAAGCAAATATTTGAAATTTGGAAAACCCTAAACCTTTTGGTAAGAAATTGTAATTTTCACTTAAAATTTTCTTTAAGAATATAAAAGGTTTATAATTGATGTAGTTAAATTGAACAATAACCACTGGTGACTGGAGCAGGTAATTACAGCCTGCAGAAAAAATTATAATCTAAGAATTGAAAAAATAAGATCCTGAAGTTGTTTAATTGCATCAGTTTCTGTATTTGTGAATTTATAAACTGCAGTAAGTTTTGAATGAGGTTAATCTTGTTTAATATAAGTAAATGAGTCTGTAGACTGTGATCTCCCCAAACTAAAAAGTACAGTACTTGGAATTGTGTTTATGGTTGTAGTGTTGGTAAAGCACTAATATGCAGAAAATAAAGGAATTACACAGTGCAGTTTCTCACGTTACGTTACTCGCTTGAACTAGATAAGTGGGACATGTGGTGTGTTGGGCCATGTTATTCTCCAGGGTTTATGGTAAAAGGTGACTTAATTTGGAAGTTACCTGACTTTTGTAAGAACAAAAAAGATCAATTTGGTTCTTGTAAATGCTGGCTATTTGAGGTAGTTTGCCCTGTTTTAGTTCCACCAACTTAATCTGATTGATAGTTTAGGACACAACAGTTAAACAGTTTTTAAAATTTGAGGTCCGATAGCAGTCTTTATTCTGCTGTTTTTTCCAAATTACAACCTTAGCATTTTTAGAAGTACAGAATTGTGTCTAAAGAATTGGCCTTGAGTCTTAAATTCAGGTCTTAATTCTTTATAGACTTCTGAATTTTAAAGTTTCTTTTAGAGGTCAAATTGTCCTATAGAAATGGCAAAATTGTATTCATTTAAATGTAAAGTAGTATACAGGATAAGGTCGGAAGAAAGAAAACGATGAATAACTTGTTGGATAAAAGAGTTTGAAAGACATTCTTGTAAGCCTATCCTCCTATATCAGCAATTTTTATAGTTTGATTTTAGAATGTCTTCATGTGATCTCTAGTATGATTTAATTCCTATGTTAATATTTATTAATGTATTTAGTACTGTGGTTAAGATACTGTGACAAAGTATCAATTTGTCAGTACTAGCAGTAGAAAATATTTTCCCCATTAATGAGTTTTTATGCTTTAATATAAGCTTAGAAATACAGTAGCCATAATCTGAATGGTGATGGAGCTTATAAAATTCCAAAAGTTATTTTCTTAATACCTTGCCAAATATGTATCAGGATTACAAGTAAGGTAAGTCTTGTATCTTTCCTTATAGGTAAAAACTGTGTTTGTAAAACCACATACAGCAATTATAAGAAATTTTTAAGTGATTAGTCACTGAACATAATATATTTGGAGTATAATATTCAATAGTATCTAGCCTTTTGCTTTAATCAAATGGTAAGGATTAGTAAAGGTTTCAGTATTAGAGTTTACAAAAATGGAATGTTGGGAGATGGAGCCATAGAAGAGGCAAAGCAACTTCTTGCTTTGCCAAACCAAAGTTGCCAGACTAGATTAGTGAGTTGAACAGGCAGGGAACACACAGGTGAGATCAAAGAAGGCAGAACAAGTCTGGAGAGTTTGAGGTAGTTTGCCCTGTTTTAGTTCCACTAAAGGAGAGGGATTTAGGAATTAAAACAAATTTGCAATTAAATATAACTCAAGTAATGGTAAATTTCAAGAGAATTAGACTAGGAGCTAACCTCATTTTGTGGGAAAATAAAATTTTTTAACTTTTACCCCTTTATTTGAAACGTTTTATGACTACTTGAAAAAATTTAAAAATGAAAGTATTTGTTTTGTCCTTGAATATCTTTGTTTTTTTTTTTTTTTTTTTTTTTTTTTTTTGAGACGGAATGTCACTCTTTCGCCTAGGCTGGAGTGCAGTGGCGGGGGATCTTGGCTCACTGCTAGCTCCACCTCCCCGGTTCACGCCATTCTCCCGCCCCAGCCTCCCGAGTAGCTGGGACTACAGGCGCCTGCCACCACGCCTGGCTAATTTTTTTTTTGTATTTTTAGTAGAGAGGGGGTTTCACCATGTTAGCCAGGATGGTCTTGATCTCCTGACCTCGTGATCTGCCCACCTTGGCCTCCCAAAGTGCTGGGATTACAGGCGTGAGCCACCGCGCCCGGCGAGTATCTTTCATTTGTTGTAGAATACATATTTAGTCCATAGTATTTATTTTATAAGTGTGAGGGTAGATTTTTTTTATTGAGAGCCCACTAATAATGCCTGGCACTGTTTAGGTGCAGGAGATTGATAGTGAAGAAAAACAAAAAATCTGCATTCATGGAACTTAAGTGGAGGATTGGGGATAGAGAACAAAGATCAGATGATAAGTAAAAATCTGTTAGGTTATATGCTATATGTTATACAATATATAATGTATGTACACATATCAGGGAACAGGTAGGTGTGTTCGGAGAAGATCTCATTGAGGTGATGTTTGAGCAAATACTTGAAGGAAATGTCAATATTGGTATAATTGACATAGTCACAGAAAGATAATTAGTATAGTGTAAAGCAGAGGTGGGAAAACTGACCAAGGGCAAATCTGGGTGCAGCCTGTTTTTTATAGGGACTGTGCTAGAATAGTTTTTACATTTTTAAAGGATTTGTAAAGTTTGTAAGAAAAAAACATGAATATGTGACAGACAGTAATGGCCTGAAAAGCCTAAAATATTTACGATCTGGCTCTTAGGAAAAACATTTAACCTCAAATGTAAAGCCAATTTTTAAAACATTATCAAAATATATAGGAAATCGAACAATTGAATGTGAAAGACCGTTGTTAAATGAATCTAATAAAAATTTTAGGACACACAGGCCGGGCACTGTGGCTCATGCCTGTAATCCCAGCGCTTATTGGAGGCCGAGGCGGGCGGATCACGAGGTCAGGAGATGGAGACCATCCTGGCTAACACGGTGAAACCCCGTCTCTACTAAAAATACAAAAAATTAGCCGGGCGAGGTGTTGTGTGCCTGTAGTCCCAGCTACTCGGGAGGCTGAAGCAGGAGAATGGTGTGAACCCGGGAGATGGAACTTGCAGTGAGCCGAGATCCCACCACTGCCACTCCAGCCTGGGCGACGGAGCAAGACTCCGTCTCAAAAAAAAAAAAAAAAAAAGGCACAGTGACATAGAATTTCCACATTTTATACATTTAGTGAGCTAACACTTGTTATTGAGTAGTCTAACCTGGATTATTTTTTTTCTAAATGAATTTAAATGCGTGAAATCAGTAGTTTCTCAGTTTTGATTTTAACATAGTTCTTTAAAACTGTGTGAGTCACTTCATTTTAAATATTTCTTTTATTTTTGTGGTAGTTTTACTGGTCTTTGGATTTAAGTTAAATGTGATTCTTTGTTAAGTGTCCTTTCTTCCAGATAACCTAGATTAGTTGGTGTAGGTTCAGATAACATCGTTTAACTGTGGCTTTTTTATCCATTATTACCATAATTAAGTCATGAGTCTATTATTTTTACAAAGAAAGTTTGTAAGGGGAAGTGTTTTATTGACTTGGAAACTATTATGGTGCATGATAATTTGGTTTCTTCCAGTATTATTCCTCTAACCAATATAAACTAGGAAAATTTGCTTTACACATGGATTATTTCTTGCCTAGAGAGTTATATATTAATACCAAATAATACTAAATAATTACTAGTAGGATGAGAAATCTATATTTTAAACTATTTAAACTATTACAAAGTTGTGAAACCTGTAACTGTTAGACTACTACAAAGTAATCTAGCAGAAGTTATGGAAGTAAATTTTATTGAGGACATTTACAAATGAGCTTTAAAAAAAAATGAAAACATTTGTAGTTCATGGAAAGACCTATGTGAAACTAGTTATTTGTGATTATAAAAGTTGTTTTCCATTACAGCTGAATAGCCTGAGAAGGTTATAGCATGAGAGGGGAAAAAAAAACCATTGTGGTAGAAGCAGAAATTTGGATCTTTGAAGTTTGTTATAATAAGGCAAACCAAAGTGCTTTCTCTGCATGTCTTTATTTTTTATTTTATTTATTTATTTTTGAGATGGAGTCTCGCTCTTGTCGCCCAAGCTGGAGTGCAGTGGCTCGATCTCAGCTCACTGCAACCTCCCCTCTCTGGTTCAAGTGATTCTCCTGCCTCAGCCTCCCAAGTAGCTGGGATTAGAGGCATGTGCCACCACGCCTGACTAATTTTGTATTTTTAGTAGAGATGGGGTTTCACCATGTTGGCTGTTCTCAAACTCCTGAGCTCAGGCAATCCACCCAACTCGGCCTCCCAAAGTGCTGGGATTATAAGTGTGAGCCAGTGTGCCCTGCCCACGTGTTTATTTATCTATTTATTTATTTGAGGAGTCTTGCTTGGTCACCCAGGCTGGAGTGCGGTGGCACGATCTCAGCTCACTGCAACCTCCACCTCCCAGGTTCAAGAGATTCTCCTGCTTCAGCCTCCCAAGCAGCTGGGACCACAGGCGCACCACCACGCCTGGTTAATTTTTTTTTTGTTTATTTTGTTTTGTATTTTTAATGGAAATGGAGTTTCACCATGTTGGCCAGGCTAGCCTTGAACTCCTGACCTCAGGTGATCCACCTACTTTGGCCTGCCAAAGTGCTGGGATTACAGGTGTGAGCCACCGCGCCTGGCCCATGTGTTTATTTTTAAAAGTTAGTTTTATGAATAAGTCCTAGGTTGGAGTTAGGCCTAAGGAAATCAAACTCAGAAATATTCTAATAGTAAGAGTTAGCATTTACTGAATGTTTGCCATGTGTCAGGCATTGCTCTAAGCACTGAATGAGTATTAATTCTCTAAATCCTCACAGCCACCTTGGGAGATAGGGCTCTCATTTTATAGTTGAAAAAACTGAGGCATACAGAAGTATATGATAATAAGTAGAAGAGCCTGAATTTGGATTCAGCTAGTCTCTGCTGTACTATGAATGTGACTAAGGTGAACCAGTGCTTACTCATGTTCTTAGTATTTTTTTGGTGTGTGTTCTCTTATAAATACCTGGCTTTAAGTAAATTTCCCATAATTTTCTTATTTTATCTTCAATAAGTTGTGCGTCCCTGTATAATTTCACTCTGCTGTACAGTGGAGAACAGTATTAGGTGCTTAACGGACTTTTTTTTTTCTTCTGTAAAAATCAAATTTGATTGCTTGATAGTGAATTTTACAGATCATTGTGAAAAATAGGAAAAGTTAAAATTTTCACTGAGCTGATTATTTGTATACTTATATATAGATTTCTTTTGATTTAAGAAAAGTTTTATATGGAATGCTTCACGAATTTGTGTCATCCTTGCACAGGGGCCGTGTAATCTCTGTATTGCTCCAATTTTAGTATATGTGCTGCTGAAGTGAGCCTCCCAGTTAAATTTCAATTAGATAAACTGTTTTTTAGTACAAGTGTATCCCAAGCAATATACTAAAATTATGTATTAAATTATATATACTATATATAAAAAATTTATATACTAAAGCTTAAATTGAAATTTAACTGGCCATCCTGTATTTTACCTACAATCCTATATCTGACTCTGAATGGTAGGAAAGGAGGTAAGATTGAAAACGGAAATTTAAAAATATATTTAGAAACTCTCAAGAGCTCTACCAAGTAGTTTGGATATTGTTTTGTGTGTAATGGGAGCCATTGAATTTTTGCGTATGTAAATTTATATATATATCTCTATGCATATATATATATAGCTCTTTCTATGCATATATATATATATATATATATATATAAAAACAGGAGAGAGTCACAGTGTTTAGGTGTATCTAGTAGCTTTGTATAGAATCATGTATCAAGATTATGGATAGAAGTTCGAAGAAAGAAGTCCCTTCAGGAGACTTTGATGATAATTCAGCTGAGAAAATGAGGGCCAAGTATAGTGTAGAGAAAATGAGAAAGAAGTGAGATAATGAAATAAATTGGTAAAATATGTTACTTGTGGAGGAGGAAAGAGTTAACAATTTTGATCTGAATTCTTTTTCTTTTTTTGAGACAGAGTCTTACTCTGTCACCCAAGCTGGAGTGCAATGGCATGATCTCAGCTCACTGCAACCTCTGCCTCCTGGGTTCAAGTGATTCTCCTGCCTCAACCTCCCATGTAGCTGGGACTACAGGCGCCCACCACCATGCCCAGCTAATTTTTTTATTTTTAGTAGAAACGGGGTTTCACCATGTTGGCCAGGCTGGTCTCGAACTCCTGACCTTGGATGACGCGGTGGCCTCGGCCTCCCAAAGTGCTGAGATTACGGGTGTGAGCCACTGTGCCCAGCCTTGATATATATATATATTTTGAAATGGAGTTTCACTCTTGTCGCCCAGGCTGCTGTGCAATGGTGCTATCTCAGCTCACTGCAACCTCTGCCTCCCAGGTTCAAGCGATTCTCCTGCCTCAGACTCCCAAGTAGCGTAATTACAGGCGCCTGCCACCACACCCGGCTACTTTTTTTTTTCTTTTGTATTTTTAGTAGAGACAGGGGTTTCACTATGTTGGCCAGGCTAGTCTTGAGCTCCTGACCTCGTGATCCGCCCGCCTCAGCCTCCCAAAGTGCTGCAATTACCAGCATGAGCCACTGCGTCCTGCCTGGCCTTGATTTTTTTTTTTTTTTTTTTTTTTTTTTTTTTTGAGACGGAGTCTTGCTCTGTCGCCCAGGCTGGAGTGCAGTGGCCGGATCTCAGCTCACTGCAAGCTCCGCCTCCCGGGTTCACGCCATTCTCCTGCCTCAGCCTCCCAAGTAGCTGGGACTACAGGCGCCCGCCACTGCGCCCAGCTAGTTTTTTGTATTTTTTAGTAGAGACGGGGTTTCACCGCGTTAGCCAGGATGGTCTCGATCTGCTGACCTCGTGATCCGCCCGTCTCGGCCTCCCAAAGTGCTGGGATTACAGGCTTGAGCCACCGCGCCCGGCCTGGCCTTGATCTTAATTCTTACATAAAAGATAATGATAACACCATTGGTAGAAATCAGGATGTATAGCATATTTCAATGGAGAGACATTGATAATTGGGTAAAGTACTTTGTCTGCAGTGCTGAAAAAGTTTGAATCTGTTAGGCATTCTCTCTTTTGTAACTATTCTCTTAGAGCAATGCTGCCCAATAGAAACATAATGCAAGCCACATATGCAATTTAAAATTTTTAGTGCTCACATTTAAAAAATAGAAGTGAATTTAATTTTAATAATGTTTTATTTAACCCAATATATCAAATATATTATTTCAATATGTCAGCAGACTGAAATAATTTTTTTTTTTTTTTTTGAGACGGAGTCTCACAACCTCTGCCTCCTGGGTTCAAATGATTCTCCTGCCTCAGCCTCCCGAGCAGCTGGGACTACAGACGCCTGCCACCACGCCCAGCTAGTTTGTTTTTTTTTTTTTTTGTATTTTTATTAGAGACGGGGTTTTCACCATATTGGCCAGGCTAGTCTCAAACTCCTGACCTCATGATCCACCTGCCTCAGCCTCCCAAAGTGTGAAATAATGATATATTTTACACACTTTTTTTGTTTTTTGGAGACTGGGGTCTTGCTATGTTGCCGAGGCTGGCTTCAAGGGATCCTTCTTGCCTTAGCCTCCCTAGTATCTGGGACTACAGGTGTGTGCCATCATGCTCAGCTCTACATTCTTTATTTAACACAAAATCTTCACAATTCAAATGTGTATTTTATGTTTAAAGCCCATCTCAATTCAGACTAGCCACATTTCAGTTCTTCATAGCCACATGTGGCTAGTGGCAGTCATATTGGACAGCTCATTCTTAGAGGGTGATTTTTTTTTTTCCCCATACTGTCCCTGCAACTTAAGTAACTATAGTAGGGGGTACCAGTTGAGATGATTTAGATGTGATGAATTTTTCTAGGCCAGAGGTTGGCAAACCATGACCTATAAACAAAATTGGTCCTACTGTTCTGTTTTTGTAAATAAAGTTTTATAGGAACACAGCCACAAGCATTCATTTGTGTATTGTCTATGGCAGCTTTTACACAACAGCAGAGTTTGTGACAGAGGCCCTGTGGCCCACAAAGCCTAGAATATTTATTATTTGGCCCTTTACAGAAAGAATTTAGACCCTAAAGTCTCTGGTATAAAACATATATCTTATACTTTTTTTCTTTTTCTTTTTTCGAGATGGAATCTTGCTCTGTTGCTCAGGCTGGAGTGCAGTGGCGCGATCTCGGCTCACTGCAACCTCTGCCTCCCGGGTTCAAGCGATTCTTCTGCCTCAGCCTCCCGAGTAGCTGGGATTACAAGTGCATGACACCACACCTGGCTAATTTGTGTATTTTTAGTAGAGACAGGATTTCACCATGTTGGCCAGGCTGGTCTCTAACTTCTGACCTCAAGTGATCCACCAGCCTCACCCTCCCAAAGTGCTGGGACTACAGGCGTGAGCCACTGCACCCAGCCTCCATATTTTACACATTTAAATTAGGTTCCCCAAAGAAATAATATTTGAAATGACTATAGTATATATATTGATTCATTTATTCACCAAGCATTTACTGAAAGCCTACTGAGTTCCAGGTGCCATACTAGGCTCTATTAGCAAGATAAATTGGATTAATGACAGATCTGTTGAATCACAGCCACCATGTCCTACTGGACTTAATGCTTAAAACACACCCCCCCACACACACACACACAGCAATTTGTTAGGAGTCTCTCTTCCTCAAGGGTATTGTTTTGAAGTCAACAAGACTTAGGCTTGAGTACACTTACTAGCTGTAGTATCGTGGACAAATAACACATTTTTATGAATCAAGTTTCTTATGTGTGAAATGGAAGATAATACCGCCTATTGTGCTGATCTGTGGTGAGAATTACATCTAAAACCCATAGCACACTGACAGGCACACAATATTTATTCAATAATGTGTACTGTTATTTAACTCTATACTCCGTGTTCTTATCCTGTAGGTATTTTTTTCCTCTAACTCCTAAATTACTGTGGAAGAAAATATCCTACAATTCAGAACTGGTGCTGATAAAGTATTAAACCTAAGTTTGCAAATATTAAGGGAAGGTTTCATAGTAAATGTAACTGTATTTTAGTTAAATAGGGATTAAGTTAACCAGCATGATGCCTCCATATTGGAAATTCTTTTAAATTTCAGTCCGTGGCTATTTGATAAACACAAATAAATTTTGAGTCTAGTTTCAGCTATATCACTAACTGTTATGATTTTACTGGACAAATATCAAGTTACAGCCACCATAAGCTCACTTTCTACATTTTTGAGACGGGGGACACCATCATCTACATTTGTAATTATAATGTGACTACAATTACTTGGACATTGTCATTCCAAGGGGAGTCTCTTAACTATTAAAAAAAAAAGAAAAAAAAAGCTAAGGGCATTAAGATTACTCCCTTTTTTTTTTTTTTTTTTTTGAGGCAGAGTCTTGCTCTGTCACCCAGGTTGGAGTGCAGTGGTGCCATCTCAGCTCACTGTACGCTCCGCCTCCCAGGTTCAAGAAATTCTCCTGCCTCAGCTTCCCGAGTAGCTGCGACTACAGGCGTGAGCCACCATGCCAGGCTAATTTTTGTATTTTTAGTAGAGATGGGGTTTCACCATGTTGGCCAGGATGGTCTCCATCTCTTGACCTTGTGATCCCCACCCTTGGCCTCCCGAAGTGCTGCGATTACAGGCGTGAGCCACTGTGCCCCGCCAAGATTACTTCCTTTTCAAATGAATTCTTTCTGCAATTTTTCCTTACCTCTAGAAAACTGAGTAGCACGTATTCCTCATTTCGCACTCCACCCCCAACCATCGATACCTACAATACTCACCTGAACAATGTTTTGAAAATTAAGTGACTCTCTTAAAGTGTTTTTATAAACTTTAACACACATCTCCCTCTGGCTATCATACCCTTAACATTTATCGTCTTCTCCTTGTCACCAGCTTTCTGGAACACTCCTATTAGCAGCTTCTCTACTGCCTCCTGTCTCTACTGCAAACGAGTTTCTGGCCATTTCACTTAATCTTTCTAACTAAGGAAGGTCCCAATCACGGTTTGTTTTATTTTTTTTAAGACGGAGTCTCATTCGCTCTGTCGCCCAGGCTGGAGTGCAGTGGTGCCATCTTGGCTCATTGCAACCTCTGCCTCCTGGGTTCAAGCGATTCTCCTGCCTCAGCCTCCCGAGTAGCTGGGACTATAGGCATGCACCACAACACCAGCCAATTTTTGTATTTTTAGTGGAAATTTTAGCAGGGTTTCACCATGTTGGCCAGGCTTGTCTCGAATTCCTGATCTCAGGCTATCCGCCCGCCTCTGCATCCTAAAGTGCTGGGATTACAGGTGCCTGGCCAGGTCCCAATGACTTTTTAATGTCAATTCTAAAGAGTTATTTTTGAACTTCAACCTTCTCTCGATAGGGTATGTTCTCTAATTTTTTCCGTTTGTCAGGTGCTTGTGCATGCTCCTGAAGACAAAGCAACATTTTGGAGGGGCGGGGTCTTATTTGAAGTATATGAGGAAGGTGCTTCCTTGCAATGAGTGAGGGAGTTGGCAATTTTTAATAACCCCCAATCATTCTTCTTTTTTTTTTTTTTTGTATTTTTTAGTAGAGACGGGGTTTCACCGTGTTAGCCAGGATGGTCTCGATCTCCTGACCTCGTGATCCGCCCGTCTCGGCCTCCCAAAGTGCTGAGATTACAGGCTTGAGCCACCGCGCCCGGCCCATTCTTCTTTATTTATTCAATAGCACCTGAGGGCCTGGTTGAAGAGAAAACTTTGAGGTAGGGGGTGGGGCACAAGGGGCAGGAAAGCAGAGAGCAAACTATTGCTGTCTCCCATCCTGTGTTGTTAGGTAGGGGTACATCATATTATTATAGTAGAGCTACACCTATCTATGTGTTCTTGATGAAGGCATTGTTTGCAAGTTGCTGTTTTTCAACAGCAACATCAGTACCATGTGATTACTGAACCCTTTACAGTTTGTCTTGCCTTTACTTGGAGAGGAGCTAGATGTATCCTGTTTCTGCTATGCATTTGGCCAGCAATCATGGGCATGTGAATACGTGCCTTTGGTGTGTTTGTGTTCAATTCTCTTCATTTATTTTTGTGCCTTGGACTTTGTATTAGGTAAACTTACGAACTTATTCATAAGGAACTCAACATTTATGGTGTATAAATATTTAAAGAATACATGAAAAAACAAGATGAAGGACAGGCTTATTTTCAGAGGTTTGTGCATGGTAACAGAAAACATACATTTTAATGAAATTATCTTTGTGCCAGTGACCATTTGACTATTCACCTTTTTTTTTTTTTTTTTTTTTTTTGAGACAGAGTCTCACTCTATCGCCCAGGCTGGAGTGCAGTGGCACGATCTTTGCTCACTGCAAGCTCCTGGGTTCATGCCATTCTCCTGCCTCAGCCTCCCAAGTAGCTGGGACTACAGGCGCCCTCCACCACACCCCGCTAATTTTTTTTTTTTTTTGTATTTTTAGTAGAGACGGGGTTTCACCATGTTAGCCAGGATGGTTTCGATCTCCTGACCTCATGATCCGCCCACCTCAGCCTCCCAAAGTGCTGGGATTATAGGCATGAGCCACTGCACCTGACCTGACTATTCACTTTTAAGAAGTGGAAAAAAAATTCCTGAATTTTTTCAATAACTTTTAGAAAAATCTGTGTAGCATGTTCTGAGTTTGATCCACTGTTCATTGAATTATATAATAGGACTTCAATTTTAAAAGTGTATAAAAGCTTGTAGAAAGATTTGGCTTATTAAAAAGATTATGATGTGAAAAGCTAGCTCTAAAGTATTAAAGCTTTATTTTCCCCCCCTTCTGAATTAAAATAGGAAGGGAGAGAGGAAGACAAGTCAGTGTTAAGGCCACAAGGTTGAATCATCTAAGGAAATGAGTCAGTGACTACAAACCATAACTTTCCTTTTTCTGGGGCTTTGACTTGGAGGGCTTAATGTTGAATCATTTGAAAAATCTTGCTTGATATCAGTGAATTTAAAATAAGGTTCTTTTTTGTTTTGAGAAATCTTGTAATATTACCTGGATTCATTTATTTTTTATTTTTATTTTTATTTTTATTTTTTTGTGACACGGAGTCTCGCTCTGTCACCAGGCTGGAATGCAGTGGCGTGATCTCAGCTCACTGCAACCTCCACCTCCTGGGTTCAAGCGATTCTCCTGCCTCAGCCTTCTGAGTAGCTGGGACTACGGGCACGCGCCGCCAGCTAATTTTTGTATTTTTAGTAAAGACAGGGTTTCACCATGTTGGCCAGGATGGTCTCTATCTCTTGACCTCGTGATCTGCCCGCCTCGGCCTCCCAAAATGCTGGGATTACAGGCGTGAGCCACCACACCCAGCTGGATTCATTTATTATTTCAACAAATACTCAGTAGAAAAAAGTAGTAGGTATATTCTTCAAACCAAAAGACATGCAGTGATTTGAAAATATGGGTAATGTATCAGTATCTTTGTATGTATATTTAGCTCTAGGTAATCAATAGTGATTCTTAATCTGTTTTTAAAACAAGTTTTTTGAGGTTGATAACTGATGACTCATTATTGGACTTAGGATAAACCTAGAATGCTGGTAGCTATTGACACATCGTATTTCTATTTAATATGCTGGAGTTTTTTTCCTAGTCATGAATTGTTTCTTAGGAACCCTGAGCCCATAACTGAAATAAATGCATTGCATTTTGGCTTATTTTTGAAACTTTAAAAATCTCAAATGGTGCTGGGCGTGGTGGCTCACGCCTGTAATCCCAGCACTTTGGGAGGCTGAGGTGGGCGGATCACGAGGTCAGGAGATGGAGACCATCCTGGCTAACACGGTGAAACCCTGTCTCTACTGGAAATACAAAAAAATTAGCCGGGCATGGTGGCAGGCACCTGTAGTCCCAGCTACTCTGGAGGTTGAGGCAGGAGAATGGCATGAACCTGGGAGGCGGAGCTTGCAGTGAACCGAGATCACACCACTGTGCTCCAGCCTGGGCAACACAGCAAGACTCCATCTCAAAAAAAAAAAATCTCAAATGTAATTAATGATCAAGTCTGTGGGTAAAGATAGATAGGTCCCTCAAAAGTAAACATTGGCATATTATATAAAAAATTCTTGACCTTTTATGATGGATTGCTTATCTTTATGACTTGGACTCTTTTTATAAGATTGGGTTACATTTTTAATTCTCTACAACGCATGGGTAATCTTGATTTATGACAGTAAATGCATTTTACACAAGAACCTAATATTTAGAAACTTAAGTATCTTAAATCCTATTTTTGTCATCAAGACAAACTTGAATTAAAGACTAAAACATTACATTTTTATTCTTTTTTTTGCTTAGTATAATAATATGGTAGTGATATCTTAGGGGAAATGTTTCGAATAAATACTAATATATATTTTTCTTTTGTTATTTCTTGGGTATCTTGATGAATACAGTATGGATTTTAGACCAGCATGACAAGATTTCTAAATTGCCTTCTGGTCAAGCGTGGTGGTTCACACCTATAATCTCAGTACTTTGGGAAATCAAGATGGAAGGATTACTTGAGGCCAAGAGTTTGAGACCCACTTGGGCAATACAGTGAGACCATGTCTGTTTTTTTTTTTGTTGTTTTGTTTTGTTTTTTTTCATTAGAGATGGGGTTTTGCCATGTTGGCCAGGCTGGTCTCGAACTCCTGAGGCTCAAGTGAACCACCCACCTCGGCCTCTCAAAGTGCTGGGATTACAGGTGTGAGCCCCCACACCCAGCTAGACCACATCTCTTTTTAAACAATCAATCAATGTGGTTGGCAGGGCTATTGTTTCCATATGCTTAGACATCCTAGTCATGTTAATTTTCTCCTTTCAAACCTATGGTAATTTCTAGGTTCTTTTTTTTGCTGCATGTCCCAGTCTAATAAAACCTAAAGTGTTACCTACTAATACACCTCAGAGTCCATGCTACTTTGCTGAGCATCAAAATAGTGATTTAGGAAATTGTGATTTCTGGATTCTGGATTACAGTGTTAGAAATACCCAAGAAATTAGGATCTGGAAACATCCTATGTATGATGCTATGAAGGCCATTCACTGAATGGAAAGAGGATTGAAGATGGAAGAGAACCTCCTTTCCTCATATAAGCCATATATGATACTTCTTATCTTTTTTTTTTTTTTTTTTTTTTTTTTTGAGACAGTGTTTCACTCTCTCCTCCAGGCTGGAGGGCAGTGGCAGGATCTTCTTGGCTCACTGCAATCTCCACCTCCTGGGTTCAAGGCATTCTCCTGCCTTAGCCTCCCAAGTACCTTGGATTACGGGTGTGTGCCACCACACCTAGCTAATTTTTGTATTTTTAGTAGAGACGGGGTCTTGCCATGTTGGCCAGGCTGGTCTCGAACTCCTGACCTCAAGTGATGCACCTGCCTCGGCCTTCCAAAGTGCTGGGATTACAGGCATGAACCATTGCGCTCAGCCCTTCTTACCTTTTTTTTTTTTTTTTTTAAACAAGAATTTTTAGTTTCCTTTCTGACAGGATTGATTTGGGAAAACAGCATTGTGTTTTGAGTCAGGAGACTCAAATAGATAGAACTATGTTTGAATTCCAACCCTGACCTCAACAACAATGCAGTTGGAGGCCATTATCCTAAGTGAATTAACACAGAAACAGAAAACCTAATACCGCACATTGTCACTTTTAAGTGGGAGCTAAACATTGGGTACACACGGACACAAAGATGAGAACAATAGACATTGGGGATTCAAAAAGGCAGAAGACAGGAAGGCGGGCCAGGTTTAAAGAGCTACTTGTGTTCACTACTTGGGTGATGGGATCATTAGAGGCCTAAACCTCAGCATCACACAACATACCCATGTAACAAACCTATGCATGTACCATCTGAATCTTGGATAAAAAAAGCAGGCCAGTAGCAGTGGCTCATCCCTGTAATCCCAGCACTTTGGGAGGCCGAGGCAGGTGGATCACTTGAGGTCAGGAGTTTGAGACCAGCCTGGCCAACATGATGAAACCCAGTCTCTACTAAAAATACAAAAATGAGCTGGGCGCAGTGGCGGACGCCTGTAGTCCCAGCTACTTGGGAGGCTAAGGCAGGAGAATAGCTTGAACCCAGGAGACTGATGTTGCAGTGAGCCGAGATTGCGCTGCTGCACTCCAACCTGGGTGACAGAGCAAGACTCCATCTCAAAAAAAAAAAAAAAAAAAAAAATATATATATATATATATATATATACACACACACACACACACACATATTCAGTGAAAAAGATATTCTCGATATTCTCAAGGTGATAAGAAACCGACTATTTGTTGTACCTTTTAATAGATGACAATTGAGAGCAGGCATTATTGATTCAAGAATGGTGTTAGTTTTTTTCCTTTAACTACACAGAATGTGTAGTCATCAATTCTTTGACTAAGAGGAAGGAGTGTCAAGAGGGAAGCCTAAAAAAATCTCGAAGAGGTTTAAATGCTTTTGTCTAATTATCTGAGTCACTCCTCAGGGTGGAGTTTCTGTGGCATGGCTCCCTGCCAGCATAATTTTCAGCTGGAAAGAGAGAGCAGTTGGGCAAACAAACACCGTAACCAAAATGACCACTCTGACACTGGAACCAGCTTTACATATAAACATTTTCTCTATTATCTCAGAAATAATCATGGAAATATACAAGCATTTCCTCTTCTGAACCATATTAATTTTCTAAGAATGCATGTATATTCAGTTACAAACGTAATTGAAACAATTCCAGAGAACAAACAAGCGTGGGCCACTTACTCGTGGGGATGTGGCTGTTCTGCACAGCTTTGAGATGTAGGAGAAAAAAAGTATGACTTCCTTCTGTTTAATGATTGTTTTAGGGTGCTTTGATTACTGCAGAAAGCTAAACCTACTTTTTAAAATTCCATGCAAATCTCGTTGAAATGAATTCCAGTGACTATTTGAGAAACTTTCTTGGAAAAAAGAATTACCATTGATATATTTAAACAACTGGTATTCATAATATAGAAATATAATTAGACTAATGTGTTCAGTATTTCAATCAAGCTTGATGTTCTTGATCATTAAAGACTTATTTTTCAGCCGGGGGTGGTGGCTCACACCTGTAATCCCAGCACTTTGGGAGACCGAGGCGGGCGGATCACGAGGTCAGGAGATCGAGATCATCCTGACTAATACAGTGAAACCCCGTCTCTACTAAAAACACAAAAAAATTAGCCCAGCGTGGTGGTGGGTGCCTGTAGTCCCAGCTACTTGGGAGACTGACGCAGGAGAATGGCGTGAACCTGAGAGGTGGAGCTTGCAGTGAGCCGAGATCGCGCCACTGCACTCCAGCCTGGGCAACAGAGCGAGACTCCATCTCAAAAAAAAAAAAAAAGACTTATTTTTCTTTGGGAGGCCGAGGCAGGTGGATTGCTTGAGCCCAGGAACTCAAGACCAGCTTGAGCAACATAGTGAAATCCCTTCTTTACAAAAAAATACAAAATTTTGCCGGATGTGGTGGTGCAAGCCTGTAGTCCCAGCTACTCAGGAGACTGAAACAGGAGGATCTCCTGAGCCAAGGTCAAGCCAAGATAGGGCCACTGCACTCCAGCTTGGGCAACAGAGTGAGACCGTATCTAAAAAAAAAAAAAAAAAAAAGAAATAGGCCGGGTGCAGTGACTCACACCTGTAATCCCAGCATTCTGGGAGGCTGAGGCAGGCAGATCACTTGAGGTCAGGAGTTTGAGACCAGCCTAGCCAACATGGAGAAACCACATCTCTACTAAAAATATAAAAATTAGCTGGGCATGGTGGCGGAGCTGTAATCCCAGCTACTCAGGAGCCTGAGGCACTAGAATTGCTTGAACCTGGGAGGCGGATGTTGCAGTGAACCGAGATCGCGCCACTGAACTCCAGTCTGGGCAACAGAGCAAGACTATGTCTCAAAAAAATAAAAATAAAAAATAAATAAAAACAAAAAATAGGCTGGGCGCAGTGGCTCACGTCTGTAATCCCAGCACTTTGGGAGGCCGAGGCAGGCAGATCACCTGAGGTCAGGAATTCAAGATCAGCCTGGCCAACATGGCAAATCCCTGTCTCTAGCTAAAAATGCAAAAATTAGCCCGGTGCAGTGGTGTGCACCTGTAATCCCAGCTACTTGGGAGGCCGAGGCAGGCTAATTGCTTGAGCCGGGGAGGCGGAGGTTGCAGTGAGCCGAGAGCCTGGGCAACAGAGCAACACTTTGTCTCAAGTAAATAGATAAATAAATAAATAAGACTTAATTTTATTTATTTATTTTTGAGACTGAGTTTCACTCTTGTTGCCCAGGCTGGAGTGCAACGGCACGATCTCGGCTCACTGCAACCTCCGCCTCCCGGGTTCAAACGATTCTCCTGCGTCAGCCTCCTGAGTAGCTGCGATTACAGACCCATGCCATCAAGCCCGGCTAATTTTTTGTATTTTTAATAGAGACGGGGTTTCACCGTATTAGCTAGGATGGTCTCGATCTCCTGACTTCGTGATCCGCCTGCCTTGGCCTCCTGAAGTGCTGGGATTACAGGAGTGAGCGAGCCACTGTGCCCAGCCTATTTATTTTTAAAATTTATTTTAATTTTTTACATCTGGGAAGCTGTGAAAAACTTTTATTTATTTATTTATTTTTCCCTGAGATGGAGTCTCACTCTGTCACCAGGCTGGAGTGCAGTGGCATGATCTCGGCTCACTGCAACCTCCACTTCCCGGGTTCAAGCAATTCTCCTGCCTCAACCTCCCAAGCAGCTGCGACTACAGGCGTGCGCCACCGTGCCCAGCTAATTTTTTTTTTTTTTTTTTTTTTTTTTTTTTGGTATTTTTAGTAGAGACAGGGTTTCACCATTTTGGCCAAGGTGGTCTCGATCTCTTGACCTTGTGATCCAACCTCCTCGTGATCCACCTGCATCGGCCTCCCAAAGAAAGACTTTTTTTTTTTTTTTTTTTTTTTTGAGACGGAGTCTCGCTCTGTCGCCCAAGCTGGAGTGCAGTGGCCGGATCTCAGCTCACTGCAGCTCCGCCTTCCGGGTTCCCGCCATTCTCCTGCCTCAGCCTCCCGAGTAGCTGGGACCACAGGCGCCCGCCACCTCACCCGGCTAGTTTTTTGTATTTTTTAGTAGAGATGGGGTTTCACCGTGTTAGCCAGGATGGTCTCGATCTCCTGACCTTGTGATCCACCCATCTCGGCCTCCCAAAGTGCTGGGATTACAGGCTTGAGCCACCGCGCCCGGCCGACTTTTTTTTTTTTTTTGAGACGGAGTTTTGCTCATGTTTCCTAGGTTGGAGTGCAATGGGGAAATCTCGGCTCGCTGCAGCCTCCACCTCCCAGGTTCAAGTGATTCTCCTGCCTCAGTCTCCCGAGTAGCTGGAATTACAGGCATGGGCCACCATGCCCAGCTAATTTTGTATTTTTAGTAGAGACGGGGTTTCACCATGTTGGTCGGGCTGGTCTCAAACTCCTGATCTCAAGTGATCCACCCTCCTCGGCCTCCCAAAGTGCTGGGATTACAGGCATGAGCCACTGCGTCCAGCCAGAAAGATTTATTTTTAAAGAACACAATTAGGCCGGTTCAGTGGCTCATGTCTGTAATCCTTTCGGGAGGCTGCGGCAGGTGGATCACTTGAGGCCAGGAGTTCGAGACCAGCCTTGCCAACATGGTGAAACCTCATCTCTACTAAAATAGTCCCAGCTACTCAGGAGGCTGAGGCATGAGAGTCGCTTGAACCCAGGAGGTAGGTGGAGGTTGCAGTGAGCCGAGATCCCGCCACTGCCCTCCAGCTTTGGTGACAGTGAGGCTCCGTTTCAAAAAAAAACAAAAACAAACAAACAAAACAAAACAAAACAAAAAAAACTTTGGGCAAAGATTGCATAGGATATAATTATACTAAAAGATTATTAGTTTTTAAACCTGAAATTTAAATGTAATGAACAGTCCTGTATTTTATTTGACAATTCTACCACATGGATTAAACGAGGAAAGTCTTCATAAGTACTTAGAACAGTGGTGGTACAAGTAAGTGCTCAATAAATGGTAGTCTTTATTTTTTCTTTTTCTTCTGCCCACATGATCTGCAGGAATTATTTTTGAAACTAAAAATGATAACTAATACTTTACAAATGATGGAAAACTCAGGTTAAATAATTTGCATTTGGTTCCATAGATAAAAAGTAGTTCATCTGGATTGTAAAATGCTGCGGCCACTTTAGAAAAATAGTTTGGCAGTTCTTCAGAATGGTAAACAAAGAGTTAACCATATGACCTGGCAATTAAGTCCACCCACACTTCAGGGTAGGGGATTAAATAGAGGAGTAGATACCAAGAGGTGGAGATTATGGAGGGCTACCTTAGAAGCTGCCTACCATAACATGGGATGGTTGTCTGTCCAAATTGGGACTGAAGATACTTCTGTATGCCACTCTGATGGTGTGCTTAGCTTTTTTTAGATGGGAAAGCAAAAGGTTAATATATGTCAGTAAAGTCCAGTCTCTCCATACCTTGGAGGATGGAGGCCATTTTTTTTTAAACCAGTGGAAGAAAAGGGATTTGAATATGAAAATGCTGTACGAGAGTGACTTTAAAATTGCTTTATCTTTCTTATTAAGGTAAGGGACTTGCCTTCCTTATTTCATTTTAAATTCAATTTTTTTTCTTTTCTTTTTTTATACAAGTGTGGCACAGATTGTCTAGCAATTCACAGATTTCATTTCCTTTCCTTCTTTTGTGTACTAATAGACTACATTTCCCACCCTGCGTCGCAGTTAGATGCAGCCTCGCAACTGAGTTCTAGCCAGTAGAATGTGAATCAAAGTGATATATATTGATTCCTGGTTTCATCCATAAAATCCTCTCTCAAGTTCTCTTCCATGCTACTTTCCTTTCTTCTGACTTTAATACAGACTATCACAGCTTATTTGAGGATGGAGGAGTCCTAAGATATAAGGAATAGGTTTTCTAGATGGATCTTTGTAGGAGGGCTGACCAGGAACTCATTTTGGACTAACTATGGGCAAGAAATAAACTTTTCTGGTTAAAAAATTTAGAACTTGGCACTCCCTATTCTAGTTTCAGTAAAGGAGAATAACTTAACCATATCACTACTAAAGAATTGAAATTCTCCCTTTAACTAAGAGAAGTGCTTTGTTATTGTTTGTTTTCGAGACAGGGTCTTGCTCTGTCGCCCAGACTGGAGTGCGGTGGCATGATCATAGCTCACTGTAACCTTGAACTCCTGGGCTCAAACAATCCTCCCACCTTGGCCTCCCAAAGTGCTGGGATTATAAGCATGAGCCACCACACTTGGCCTATACTTTTTATTTTTCAATAAACTGTTGGCTACCCTAGACTCTGTAAACCTCAGAGAGAATTGCTGCTGCAAAAAGCCCTAATTGGTGGAATATATGTGTGCCTACACATTCTAGCTCGCTTCGAAAAACAATTTGTCATTAGATACATGTTTGAACTATCAAGTGAGTTTTTTTTTTTCTGAGACGGAGTCTCGTTTTGTCACCTAGGCTGGAGTGCAGTGGTGCGATCTCGGCTCACTGCAACCTCTGTCTCCCGGGTTCAAGTGATCCTCCTGCCTCAGCCTCCTGAGTGTAGCTGAGATTACAGACCCACACCACAACACCCAGCTAATTTTTTTTTTTTTTTGTATTTTTGGTAGAGATGGGGTTTTACCATGTTGGCCAGGCTGGTGTCAAACTCCTACCTCAGGCGATCTGTCTGCCTCGGACTCCCAAAGTGCTGGGATTACAGGTGTGAGCTACCAGGCCTAGTTCTTTTTTTTTTTTAAATAGAGACAGAGTCTCCCTATGTTGCCCAGGCTGGTCTTGAACTCCTGGGCTCAAGGGATCCTCCCGCTTCAGCCTCCCAAAGTGCTAGGATTATGGTGTGAGCTACCACGCCCGGCCACTATCAAGTGAATATTAATCTTTGTGTCATAAAGACTCTCATGAATTTGTTGGCTATAGGGTGTGCTATTGCTTGAAAAAAAATATATATATATATAATGTGAGCATGCTGTATTGTGTGTATATATATATACACACACACACACACACATTTGGTATGTTTTCTGCAGCAAAAACAAAGACAAAAAAAAAAAAAAAGATAGGCAATTATAGCTTAAACAGTTAGGGACTTATTTCCTGACATGGTAAACCCAAGAAATAGGCAGTCCTGGCCTGGTGTGGCTCAGGGATTTGATCAAGAACCCCAAAATGTGTGTTTTACCAGTCTGTAATCCTTAGTGTGCTGGTTTGTGGATTTATGATTCCAAGATATCTGCTACAGCTCTAAGTACTTGTGCTTGTTTTCAAGGCAGGAAGGAAAAGGAGGCAGAACCATTGGCCAGAATTCATTGCATGGCCTTTCCTAACTACAAAGAAGTCTCAGAAAAGGAGCACTTACCTTCTATCCTCTCTAGTGGAAGGGGACAGGATGAAAGGGATTGATAATGGGTTTTGAGTTAGCTTTATCAAAGAGAATCATGGTCAAAAAACCTGGCTGGGCGTGATGGCTCACGCCTGTAATCTCAGCACGTTGGGAGGCCGAGATGGGGGCCGATCACGAGGTAACGAGACCATCCTGGCCAACATGGTGAAACCCAGTCTCTACTAAAAATACAAAAATTAGCTGGGTGTGGTGTAGCACGCCTGTAGTCCCAGCTACTCTGGAGGCTGAGGCAGGAGAATTACTTGAACCTGGGAAGCAGAAGTTGCAGTGAGCGGAGATCATGCCATTGCACCACTCCAGCCCAGCACAGAACGAGACTCCATCTCAAAAAAAAAAAAAAAAAGAAAGAAAAGAAAAGCTGGGAGACACTGTTTTAAAAGTTCTTTTGGACCAGATTTAGATAAGCCAAGAGTAGGAAATTCCAGGTAATGGGTCAGCATGAGCTAAGAATGGAATGATCATTGTGGGTTGGTTCACAGGACATTGATGAGCCCAGCCCTATTAGGTGGAGAATAATGTTGAGAAGCAATGGAAAGTGAGGGTGGGGCTTAACTTGGCTGTAGTAATTAGTAGGGCACCTCTAAAGGGTTTTGAACAGGGGAGTAAGATATGAAGAAAGGGTTTAGAGAAACATTTGGCAATACGAATTATAAGAAGATGAGCTAGGAGGTAAGGAATCCAGGACACTGCTGTAATAATATAGCTATGAGATGCTAATTATTAATGTTGAAACATTGTATAATTCCAATATTCAACCATTTTTGACCTATAATAGCATTAGATTCATTCATATTTGAGGTGATGGTAGGATGTCCAAATGGAAAAGTCTGATAAGTAGATAACAACACAGGACTCAGTTTTTGAGAGTAGAATGTTGGAGGAAATTTTGAATTTCTTTATGAAAGTAGATACTTTCCATCCTATTTTATCTGGATTTCATTTCTTTTCTACATTTGTAGCAGGACGAGCCACAGACAAAACTCCTCAGACACCAGATTAAAGAAGGAAGAGGTTTTTTATTTGGCCGGGAGCATCGGCAGACTCGCATCTTAAGAGCCAAGCTCCCCGAGAAAGAAATACTTGGCCTTTTTAAAGGCTTACAACTTTAAGGGGTCCACGTGAAAGGGTCGTGATAAATCGGGCAAGCGTGGGAAACGTGACTGGGGGCTACATGCATCAGCTAACAGAACAAAAAGTTTTACAATGCTTTTTTCATACAGTGTCTGGAATTTACAGATAACACAAGTAGTTTAGGCCAGGGGTTGATGTTATTATTATTACTTTGTTTAACTCCTAGGGCTGGGTGGTGGTGCCAAGGTTGTCTGGCTATTTATCTTACTTTTGTTTCTTTCTGCTTTCCTCCTGTCTTGTGAACTAGGCAAGGTGGGGGGAGGAGGGCAGCAGGAGTAGAAGTGGTCTCCTTCCTTACATTGAAGCTGTCACTTTCACTTGGTGATGACTTTAGCGCCCACACTTCTTTTCTTCTTCTTCTGTTGCCAGGCTGGAGTACAGTGACGTGATCTCGGCTCACTGCAACCTCTGCCTCCTGGGTTCAAGTGATTTTCGTGCCTCAGCCTCCTGAGTAGCTGGGATTACAGGCATGCGCCACCACTCCCAGCTAATTTTTGTATTTTTAGTAAAGACTGGGTTTCACCAGGTTGACCAGGATGGTCTTGATCTCCTGACCTCGTGATCTATCCACCTCGGGCTCTCAAAGTGCCGGGATTACGGGTGTGAGCCACCGTGCCCAGCCTTGACCCACACTTATTTCTAAGCTCCATACTCTTATATTCAACTGCTCACAAGGCATCTGCTCTTGGATATGTCAATAGACTCTTCAAACTCAACATATCTGAAAAAGATATTTTCTTACTTCCCCTTGCCTCATCCCTCTCATTCTTTTCTCATATTCTTTTTTTTATTTAGTGGTATCAATGTCCAACTAGCTGACTATACTCAAAACTTTGGACTTTTCTTTGATTGTTCCCTCTCTTTACCTCCTACATTCTTTTGCTCTTAGATTTGATAAATTCTGCCTCTTGAATCTATCTTTCCTCTTCGTCTCCTACTGCCACTCTCTTAGTTTAGGCTCCCATCACCTCTCACCTGGATTATTGAAATGCATCTTACCTTCTTAAGTCTTAGTGGGGAAATATTCACACGGTTACCAAAGGGGTCGTTTTAAAATACAAATATGGACCAGGTGCGGTGGCTTACGCCTGTAATCCCAGCACTTTGGGAGGCCAAGGTGGGTGGATCACGAGGTCAGGGGATCGAGACCATCCTGGCCAACATGGTGAAACCCCGTGTCTACTAAAAATACAAAAATTATCTGGGCATGATGGTGCATGCCTGTAATCCCAGCTATTAGGGAGCCTGAGGCAGGAGAATCCCTTCAACCAGGGAGTCGGAGGTTGCAGTGAGATTGTGCCACTGCACTCCAGCCTGGCAACAGAGTGAGACTCCACCTCAAAAAAAAAAAAAAAAAAAAAAAAAAGAAAAGAAAAACCATAAATAAAATACAAATATGATCATGTCTCTTTCTAGCTTAACCCCTTTCAATGGCTTTCAATGCATAGTGGATAAAGTTGAAACTCATTAGCAGGGCCTAGAAGACTTTCCACAGCACCCACTTTATCTCCAGCTGTGTATCTTTGCACCTCCTTGCACTCCCCTAATTGCTCCACACCAAACTTCTTGTCCTTTTCTAGACATGCTATGCTGTGTCGTCATTCCATGCCTTTGCATCATTTGTTCTCTTTGAGATTGTCATTTTCACCTTTGAACATTTTGGTCATCCTTTAGCAATATACTTTTATGAAGACTTCTCAGATGTGTCATTCCCTTCTTTCTGTTTTCCTGGTAATTCACATTAATCTTTAGTAGAACACTTACCACAATATATTGTTGTTATGCAAGTGTTTTTCTCTGCATCATGAACAATGTGTTCTTGGTGTGTCCTGGTGCCTGGTTCACAGTTGGTGCTCAATATATCTTTCTTCAGTACATTGCCATGAATGTGGATAAGTTGTCCCTTGAAGATAGAAAAGGACAGGGTGGCAAGGACTGCTCAAAGAATGCTTATAATTAGAGGATGGAGAAAAACCAACAACCAGAGGATCAGTCAGACAAGAATAATTCATTTCCCATGTTATGGAGCCCTATACTCGGTATAAGGAAGTATACTGGCATGCTAAGCTAATGTCAGGTTTGTTTTGGCTTTACTTTGTCTCCAGGCTACAATCAGTACAGATATCTAAAGCAGAACTTTTCTCTGTTACTTTGATTTGTAATTTCAAAAACAACTCTTATAAGTACTGTTTCGTTTCTTTTTTTTTTAAGACGGAGTCTCGCTCTGTCGCCCAGGCTGGAGTGCGGTGGTGCGATCTCGGCTAACTGGGAGCTCCGCCTCCCGAATTCACGCCATTCTCCTGCCTCAGCCTCCTGAGTAGCTGGGACTACAGGCGCTGGCCACCACGCCGGGTTAATTTTTTGTATTTTTAGTAGAGACGGGGTTTCACCGTGTTAGCCAGGATGGTCTCCATCTCCTGACCTCGTTATCCGCCCGCCTCGGCCTCCCAAAGTGTTGGGATTACAGGCGTGAGCCACCGCGCCAGGCCTCATTTCTTAAAGGTACTCAACCATTCCGTTTTTGTACTCAAATACAAACTAATTTTAATTTGGTGAGGAAACACATGGAGGGAAAATGTCTGAATCTAGAAAGTCCAGGGGAAGGAAGTTCCCTCCTGGAGCCTCAGCGAGTTGACACAGCCCCTTCGTTGTATTTTGAAATCATATATACTTGCTGGGGATGTTACCGGCCGAGCTCACTGTGGGTCTCCTGACTACTCACTCCCAGAAAGTGAAAGTGAGTGCCAGACATGGCGTTTAGTCCCCTCTTACTTATGCTTACTGACCACAGAAGTGACATCATATTAATTTTAACCAGAGGCAAAAACTAACGTTATGCTCCAATATTAATTTCCAATTATGTATAACCTAGTGCTTATATTCCATTCCATGTTAAAAAAAAAAAAAAACACTCCTTGATTTTTTGTGGTTTTATGGTCTAGTGATTAATTCCAATGTGTAATGTGTGTTATCCAATGCCTATGTAGAGTATTTACACTAATCTTCCTATTCTAGCTGTTATTTAGGTGACCACTATGTTCATATATTCTGTTGAATGTTTTATTTTTTACTTCCCATTGGTCTTGATTTCTAGGACTCTATAAACTCATTCTTCTTGGGTTTGTGCCATATATGTTTGCTTATTTCCTAATCCAATTTTCCAAGTCATAGCCTCACCAACTGCCTCTTCTTTCACTAACCTATCTTACTGCCAACATCTTTTTCTGACCAACCCCCAAGATACCCTCAGTAGACCCTGGGCTTAATTAGCCTGCCTATAGTCATCCTCTTTAATTTTTTTCCTTAATTTTTTTTTATTCTCTTGAATTTTCCTGTCTGAATTTTAACTTCTCTAACTAACCTCACATTAAGGCTTTAAAATTAGAAAAGTGAGCCATGGTCTTTATGAAAAATTGGAAAAATATAAAAACACTGGAGTGGAGAAGAAAACAATCTCTAGATTCACTACCCAACGAAAACTACTAGTATAGATATTTTTATTCTTTTTCATTTTCTCTTAGCATGAAAGTGTGTTTCCCTGTGTTATAAACTCTTTAGAAATATAACTTGTAATGATACTATATGTTCCACCTTTAAGATTACAATACCATTCTTTTCTATTATGATAATGACTTAAAAAAGACTGTTGACAGCCGGGTGCAGTGGCTGATTCCTTTAATCCCAGCACTTTGGGAAGCTGAGGCAGGAGGATCACTTGAGCTCAGGAGTTTCAGACCAGCCTGGGCCATATAGTGAGACCCCATCTCAAGAAAGCATCAAAGAATTATCCCGGCTGGGCACAGTGACTCACGCCTGTAACCCCAGCACTTTGGGAGGCCGAGGCGGGTGGATCACTTGAGGTCAGGAGTTCCAGACCAGCTTGACCAACATGGTGAAACCTCATCTCTACTAAAAATACAAAATTAGCCAGGCGTGGTGGCACACACCTGTAATCCCAGCTACTTGAGAGGCTGAGGCAGGAGAGTCGCTTGAACCCAGGAGGCAGAGGCTACAGTGAGCTGAGATCATGCCATTGCACTCCAGCCTGGGCGACAAGAGCAAAACTCCATCTCAAAAAAAATATATATATATATTATCTGGGTGTGGGGGGCACATGCCTGTGCCTGTAGTCTCAGCTGTCCAGGAGGCTGAGGTGGCAGGCTTGCTTGAGCCTGGGAGGTCAAGGCTGCAGTGAGCCATGATTGTGCCACTGCACCGCAGCATGGACAACAGAGTGAGACCCTGTATCAAAAAAAAAAAAAAAAAAAAAAAAAGAAATCATCTAGTCTACTTCTCTCATCAATCAAATGAAAAAAAAAAAAAAGGATCTGCAGTAAGTTGATTTGCCAAGTGTCACAGGCAAATGATGATAGAGCTAAGGCTAGAAGTTTAAGTTTCATAAGATGTGGTTCATTTTTCCCCATTCTGCTTCCTAACTTAGAAATTAAACCTCATTTTATATTAGATATTGTGTTAGCTACAGTTTTTAGGATGGATCAAAAGACAGATTTTTTTTTTTTTACAGACCTCCTTTAGTCAGACATAAAATTTGTATAACTGTCTTTTTTTTTTTTTTTTTTCAAATTTCCAGAGTAGTTTATATCAGTTAGGATTGTGTGGCTGCAAATACAAAATTACCCAACACTGGTATAAAACTCGTATAACAAAAATTCTGATATATGTATAATCTAATGCCCAAAAGGTCATGGCTTAAATGATAATAATTTCTTCTCTCTCATGTTTTCTGCAGTTCAAGAATTCAGAAGCATCTTGGCTAGGTAATTCTGTCTTGGGGTCTCTGCTGAGCTTGCTATCAGCTGTCAGGGCTGTAGTCATCCAAAGGCTTTACTGGGGCTGGAGGATCCACTTCCACAATGGCTGACCTCCCCTCCTCCCTCTCTTCCTCCCTTCCTCCCTTCCTTCCTTCCTTCCTTTTTCTTTCTTTTTTCTTTCTGTCATCCAAAGGCTTGACTGTGACTGGAGGATCCACTTCCACAGTGTGGCTTCTTTCCCTTCCTTCCCTTCCTACCTTCCTCCCTTCCTTCCTTCCTTTTTTTCTTTTCATTTCTTTCTTATTTCTTTTCTTTCTCTCTCTCTCTTTTTTTGAGACAGGGTCTCACTCTGTAGCCCAGGCTGGAGTGCAGTGGTGCAATCATGGTTCACTGCAACCTCTACCTCCCAGGTTCAGGTGATCTGCCCATCTCAGCCTCCTGAGTAGCTGGGACTACAGGTGCGTAGCAGACAGTGGCTCACTTTCATGATTGGCAGGTTGCTGCTGACTGATGGCAGGATGCCTGTTTTTCTCCACATGGGCCTCTGTACAGAACTGCTTGACTGTCTTCACAGGATGGCTGCTGGCTTTCCTCAGAGTGAGCAAGCCAAGAGAGCACAGCAGAAGCTGCAATGCCTTTTATAATCCTGCATCACAAGTCACACACCCTTGGCCGAGCATGGTGGCTCATGCCTGCAATCTCAGCGCTTTGGAAGGCCGAGGCAGGAGGACTGCTTGCGCCCAGGAGTTCAAGACCTGGGCAACGTAGGGAGACCCCATCTCTCCAAAATTCAAAAATTAGCCAGTTGTGGTGGCACAAGGCTGTGGTCCTAGCTACTTGGGAGGCTGGGGTGGGAGGGTTACTTAAGCCTGAGAGGTCAAGGCTGCAGTGAGCTGAGATCATGCCACTGCACTCCAGCCTGGTCAACAGAGAAGCACCCTGTCTCAAAAAAAAAAAGTCACGCATCCTCATTTCTGCTCTATTCTGTTGATCATACAGATCAGCCCTGATTTATTGTGGGAGGGGACTACTGAAAGGTGTGAATATCAGCAGCTGAGGGTCACAAGGGACCATCTTAGATGCTGGCCACCATAGTAGGAAATCCACAGCTTATAATGACTCAGGTATGCTATCATGGACCCAGGCTCTTTCTAATCTTGCTATTCTCCCATCCCTAGTTATAAGCCTTTGTCCTACCTGTGGTTGCAATATGGCTGTGGCACTTTCAGTTTTTTTTTTTTTTTACATACAGTCTTGCTCTGTCACCCAGAGTGGAGTGTAATGGTGTGATCACAGCTCACTGCAGCCTCAACCTCCAGGGCTCAAGCAATTCTCCTGAGCAGCTGGTACTACAGTTGTGTGCCAACATGTCCTGCTAATTTTTAAATATTTTTGTAGAGACAAGGTCTTGCAATGTTGCCCAGGCTGGTCTAGAACTCTTGAACTCAAGCGATCCTCCTACCTTGGTCTCCCAAAGTACTGGGATTGCAGGCATGAGCCACTGTGCCCAGCAGGTGTCTTGCATTTCGGTGTCAGGCTGAAAGATGGGGGAAGTGAAATAAGGGGTACTAGTAAACTTCCACTTGTGGCCATTGGCCAAGACTGTCAAGTGACCACCCTAAGCCATACAGGAATCTAGGAGATTGAGTTTCTAACTTTGATAACTTCTTCAGTAGAGTCAGGCAAGGGAGAAGGGTGTTAGAAATGTAGGCTGGTTAGCACACAGTGTCTGTGTGCACACAATGTCTGCCACAACCGCAAGTAGCTTTTGTTACCCTAGTGAGGTACTGATAATATAATACTTAATAATGAATGGGTACCCATTCAATATTTTATATATATATTTTTTTTAGCAAGTCTCGCTCTGTCGCGCAGGCTGGAGTGCAGTGGCACCATCTTGGCTCACTGCAACCTCTGCCTCCCAGGTTCAAGAGATTCTCCTGCCTCAGCCTCCCGAGTAGCTGGATTACAGGCTGCTACCACCACACCCAGCTAATTTTTGTACTTTTAGTAGAGACAGGGTTTCACCATGTTGGCCAGGCTGGTCTTGAACTCCTGACCTCAGGCGATCTGCCCACATCGGCCTCGCAAAGTGCTAGGATTACAGGTGTGAGCCACCGTGGCTGACCTCAATATTATACATTCTTGTAAGTAATTATGAAAGAATTTTTAGGCCGGGCGCGGTGGCTCAAGCCTGTAATCCCAGCACTTTGGGAGGCCGAGACGGGCGGATCACGAGGTCAGGAGATCGAGACCATCCTGGCTAAAGCGGTGAAACACCGTCTCTACTAAAAAAATACAAAAAAAACTAGCCAGGCGAGGTGGCCGGCGCCTGTAGTCCCAGCTACTCGGGAGGCTAAGGCAGGAGAATGGCGTAAACCCGGGAGGTGGAGCTTGCAGTGAGCCGAGATCCTGCCACTGCACTCCAGCCTGGGCGACGGAGCAAGACTCCGTCTCAAAAAAAAAAAAAGAATTTTAAAAATAATAAAACAGACTTTCCCTCTTAGAATTTTTAAGAGAAAGAAGTGATTAAAGACCCAACTTAAGAAGAACCAAAAAGATAATTGGATATGCAAAATAATGACTTATAAATGGTTTTATGTGTTGGTGTCTGCTATAACAGATTTATGGTGTTCTACATGTATTTAAGTGGTATCCTGAGGCTGGTGTGGTGGTGCACACCTGCAGTACCAGCTACTGGGGAGGCTGAGGAGAGAAGATTGCTTGAGCCAAGGAGTTTAAGGCAGCAATGAGCTTTGATTGAGCCACTGTACTCCAGCCTGGGTGACAGAGTGAGACACTGCTCTCTTAAAGAAAAAAAAAAGTGGTACCTTAGCATCATAAAAATGTGAGTTCTATTTATTTATTTATTTATTTATTTTTGAGATGGAATCTTGCTCTGTTGCCCAAGCTGGAGTGCAGTGGCACGATCCCGGCTCACTGTAAGCTCCACCTCTGGGTTCACGCCATTCTCCTGCCTCAGCCTCCCGAGTAGCTGGAGCTATAGGTGCCCGCCGCCAAGCCTGGCTAATATTTTGTATTTTTTAGTAGAGATGGGGTTTCACCGTGTTAGTCAGGATGGTCTTGATTTCCTGACCTTGTGATCCGCCCACCTCGGCCTCCCAAAGTGCTGGGATTACGGGCGTGAGCCACCACGCCCGGCCCTGTTTTTCTATTTTAATGTGAATGTTATGCTACCCATGATAGTATCACAACGTTTATGTTTATGCCATATTTTCTTCCCTGCCATCACTTTCTTAGTTGACATTTATTGTTGACTGAAATATATAAATTGTCATTGCCCTTGAGGAGTTTATAGTTAGGAGGTAATATATACAGAAAGTTTGAGATCGCTTGTCAAAATATGTAACAAAGGAAATATTACACGATTTTGGGGGAGAAAGTAGAAAATAATAAGTTTCAATAAATATAGACAGTTTGAATTTAATACAACTCAATTCTTCAAATTAAAGGGATCAACTCGGATAAGGCAGAGACTGAGGCAGAGAAAACAAACTAGAAAAGGCGATTTGCATTCTCTTAGCTCCATTATGAGAGGTGATGTTTGTATTTTCTGCTGTACTTCATCCCTTGGGGTTGTTCTGGCATCATAAGCCCTTATATACCTTTGGATTATATTGAGGGATGTTATATTTAAAAAGGTAATTTAATACTCAGTGTTATATTTATCATGGTATTATGAGAGTTTGGGCTATAGTATTACTCATTGTCTTCTATAGGAGAACCAACAGTCCCAGTGTCAGGGTCCTTAACGTAAAAACTCATTAGCTGTTGTCCTGACACAGAGTATTGGTTCTCTTACAGAAGACACTGAGTAATACTTTAGCCCAACAACAGCTATGTTTTTACCTTAAGGACAGCATACATCCTGTAACTAGTCATGTTTCCCTCTTTGTTTAGGGCACTAAGAAGCTCAGAGTCTAATCAAGTTAAGCACCTTTAATAATCATGAACCCCTTATCTCATGCATTCACTTCTCTGTACTAATGCTTCCTGGCTTCATCATACTTATGGGCCCTTGTTCTTTCTTCACTTTAATTTTCATGGTCTTTTTTTTTTTTTTTTTTTTTTTCATCTTATGTGAATTTTTTTTTTTTTTTTTTTTGAGATGGAGTCTCACTCTATCACCCAGGCTGGAATGCAATGGTGTGGTCTTGGCTCACTGCAACCTCCACCTCCCCAGTTCAAGCGATTCTCCTACCTCAGCCTCCCAAGTAGCTGGGACTACAGGTGCATGCCACCATGCCCGGCTAATTTTTATATTTTTAGTAGAGATGGGATTTCACTATGTTGGCCAGCTAGTCTCGAACTCCTGACCTCGTGATCCACCCACCTCGGCCTCCCAAAGTGCTGGGATTACAGGCGTGAGCCACCATGCCCAGCCATCTTATGTGAATTTTTATAATCTGCTAACACGTTTTAGAATAAGGAAAAAAAATTTTTTTTCTCTTTTTGGCTGAGGATAGCGGACTTTATTGATGGTAGACGACAAGGTGGGGCTCCCAAGGCCCCTCCCTTTTCAGGAGGTCTGCATGGAAACTGCGGGGAGGGGAGATTCTCAGTGTGGTGGGGAACTGAACCCGTCAGGGACTCCCCAGCAGCTGAGGGCCTCTCTCTTCCTCTGTGTTCTTGTTGGGGCTGGTGGACCAGGGGTCTTATTCCTTAGAGGCCGTGTGGGCCATGAGGTCCACCACCCTGTTGCTGTAGCCGAGAATAAGGAAGGATATTTTAACTGAAAATTAAAACTGCTTATATACCCACCAAAGTGTTTAAAACTAAAAAGACAACACCAAACATTGGCGGTGAGCTAGGGCAATTGGAACCCTCAAATATTGTGGTGGGAATGTAAAATTTACGACTTTTTTGGGAAAAGGTCTGGCAGTTTCTTATAAAATTAAATATACCTACTTGTGACCCAGAAAAATGACAACATGTTAATAAAAAGACTTACACAAAATGTTCACAAGCTGCTTTATTCATAATAGCCCCAAACTGGAAATAGTCAATGTGTCCATCAGTATGAGAATGGTATATTTGTACATGTGGTATATTTATACAGCAGACCACAACTCAGCAGTGAAAAGTGACTACTGACACATAAAACAACATGAATCTCAAAAACATTACGCTGGGCAAAATAAACCATGCACAAAAGAGTATGTATTCTATGATTCCATTTATATGACATTCTTGAACAAACAAAGCTAATCTATGGTAGAAAAAAATCAGATGGTGACAGTGTGCATGTGAGGGCATGAAGTGTGGACTAACTGGGCAGAGGGATGGGGGAACTTTTGGGGTAACGATAATGTTCTATATTTTGCCAGTGGTTTGAGTTACACATGTGTATGCATTTGTCCAAACTCAGCAAATATACATTTAGAGTGTATATTTCATTGTATGTACATCTTACATAAAACTATAAACAAATATTAAATTCTGTTTAATAATATGCATCCCAGAGTACTTAGGGAAAAATGTAGTGATGTCTAATTTTCTTTGAAATGCATCAAAAAATAAGATGAATTAATGATGAATAGAGGGATGATAGAATGATACGGGAAGCAAAATAAAATGGTAATGCTTGAATCTTGGCAGTGGGTACATAGGTATTCACTATAAAATTATTTCAGCTGCTCTTTAAGATTTTTCATAATAAAATATTGGGGGAAAATGCCCTTAACCTTTCTTTAGTGTGTTCTGGCTGGATATAACTTTTTCTATTAGTATCTCATGTAAGTGTTGAAACCTTTCTCCTCAGGGGGAATTTATGTCACACTTTTCAGAATTTATGTAATACCTAATTTAAGCTGTTTTATTCAATTAATGGCCTTTAATCTAGATACAACTTTATTTATTTTTTTTTTTGAGATGGAGTTTTGCTCTGTTGCCCAGGCTGGAGTACAGTGGCACGATCTCAGCTCAATGCAACCTCCGCCTCGTGGGTTCAAGTGATTCTCCTGCCTCAGCTTCCTGAGTGGCTAGGACTACAGGCATGCGCCACCACACCCGGCTAATTTTTGTACTTTTAGTAGAGTTTGGGTTTCACCATGTTGATCAGGCTGGTCTCGAACTCCTGGGCTCAAATGATCCTACCACTTTGGCCTCCCAAAGTGCTGGGATTATAGGCATGAGCCACTGTGCCCAGCTCTTTTTAACTTTTAGAATATTTAATTGACAAATAAATATTGTATATATTCAAAGTGTACAACATGGTGATTTGGTTTGCATATACATTGTGTAATGATTTTATTTTTTCTTTTTCATCCACTTCTTTCCTGAACTCCGGCAGCTTATGTTTTACCTTCTTTGGCCATCTCACCTTCTCTTCTTCAAGATATTACTTCTGTTTTATGCTTGTTTTGTGGAAACAATTGCTTCATTACATTTTTTAAAAAATTTACAGCAAGAGGCCGGGTGTGGTGGCTCACGCCTGTAATCCCAGCACTTTGGGAGGCCAAGGAGGGCAGATCACCTAAGGTCAGGAGTTCGAGACCAGCCTGACCAACATGATGAAACCCTGTAGCTACTAAAAATACAAAAATTAGCTGTGGCTCATGCCTGTAATCCTAGCTACTTGGGAGGCTGAGGCAGCAGAATTGCTTGGACCTGAGAGGCAGAGGTTGCAGTGAGCCAAGAGCGTGCCATTGCACTTCAGCCTGGGAACATGAGCGAAACTCCATCTCAAAAAAAAAAAAAAATTTACAGCAAAATGTTCAAAATTTTAATCTGCCCTGAGGTAATGTTTTCTTTTCTCTCTCTCTCTCTTTTTTTTTTTTTTGAGATGCAATCGCATTCTGTCACCCAGGCTGGTGTGCCGTGGTGTGATCTCAAGTTACTGCACCCTCTGCCTCCTGGGCTCAAGTGATTATTGTGCCTTAGCCTCCCAAGTAGCTGGGATTACAGGTGTGTGCCACCACACCGCCAATTTTTGCATTTTTAGTAGAGAGAGGGTTTCACCATGTTGCCCAGGCTGGTCTCAAAGTCCTAACCTCAGGTGATTCCCCGTCCTCAGCCTCCCAAAGTGCTGGGATTACAGGTGTGAGCCACTGCGCCTGGCCTGAGGTAATGTTTTCATGGTGATTATTCATCAGCATTTGTTTTTCTGTTTCTTTTTCATTTTCTTTTTTTTTTTTTGAAGTGGAGTCTCGCTCTGTCACCCAGGCTGGAGTGCAGTGGCGCCATCTCAGCTCACTGCAATCTCCACCTCCCAGGTTCAAGTGATTCTCCTGCCTCAGCCTTCCAAGTGGCTGGGATTACTGGCACGCACCACTGTGCCCAGCTACTTTTTGTATTTTTAGTAGAGACAGGGTTTTGCCATGTTGGTCAGGCTGGTCTTGAACTCCTGACCTCAGGTGATCTGCCCGCCTTGGCCTCTCAGTGCGCTGGGATTACAAGCGTGAGCCACCGCGCCCGGCCTAATTTTTGTTTTTTTAGTAGAGACAGGGTTTCACCATGTTGACCAGACTGGTCTCAAACTCCTGACCTCAAGTGATCTGCCTGCCTCAGCCTCCCAAAGTGCTGGGATTACAGGCATGAGCCACAGTGCCCAGCCTCTTTTTCATTTTCTTCTTTAAATCTTTGTTGGTTCTTTTTTGACTCATCATCTTTGAATGAAGTGAATTTTCTTAGCTCAACTATTTACAGGAGATTTGTGTTGTGAAGGGGTCAGGGACATTTTCTGTATCAGTGGGAATTTTCCTTTTGATCCAGGATTTTGCCTATGAGATACTTTAGCCTTTTCTTCTTCACAGGCAATGAAGACAGGCAGCTGAATAGCTGTGCACACTAGGATCTCTTCTCGCTTCTCATGAACATGTGCCTTCCTGTGAATATGACTTTTGTGTGGAGTTCTAGTTTAGTCCCAATTTCTCTGCTACTCAAAATCAAAATGGGTCCAGAGAAACTGAGGCTACCAGCCTACCCACCTGTGTTAGTCAGTTGGAACTGCCATAACAAAATACAACAAACTCAGTGACTTAAAACATCAGAAATGTATTTTCTCACAGTTCTGAAGGCTAGAAGTGTGAAATCAAGGGGTCCGAGGGTTGGTCCTTCTTGAGGCTCTGAGGGACAGTGTGCTCCATGCTGCTCTCCTTGCTTCTGGTGGTTGCCCTGGCATTCCTTGGTTTGTAGACACATCACTCCAATCTCTGTCTCCATCTTTGCATGCTGGTCTCCTTTCTATGTCTGTGTCCACATTTTCCTCTTTTTTTTTTTTTTTTTTCTTGAGACAGGGTCTTACTCTGTCACTCAGGCTGGAGTGCAGTGGCACAATCTCGGCTCACTGCAACCTCCACCTCCTGGGTTCAAGTGATTCTCCAGCCTCCGCCTCCCAAGTAGCTGGGATTACAGTTGTGCACCACCACGCCCAGCTAATTTTTTTGTATTTTTAGTAGAGATGGAGTTTCACAATGTTGGCCAGGCTGGTCTTGAACTCCTGACCCCAAATGATCCGCCCGCCTCAGCCTCCCAAAGTGCTGGGATGACAGGTGTGAGTCACTGTGCCCTGCCATTTTCCTCTTCTTATAAGGACACCAATCACTGTATTAGGACCCATCCTAATTTAGTATAACCTCACCCTAAGGATTACATCTACAGAGACCCTATTTCCAAATATGGTCACATTCACAGGTACCAGGGGTTAGGACTTTCATATAACTTCTGGGGTGGGGGCGTCACAAATCCATAACACTGCCTTCTTCCCATTGTTGCACAAATGGGGCTATTACTTTTTTTTTTTTTTTTTTTTTAACCTCAGTGTACGCATCTCACTGGGTGAGCTATTAAGCTCTTACTGAGCTCTTCTGGTGCCCACTGTCAGCCTCCTGTTGTGCCTTTCCTCGAATGCCTTTGCTTTTGGTACCCCTTACATTTATTTTGTAGTTATTTTGTTTTACTTGTCTTAATTTTTTTAAAATTGAGATAGGATTTTCATTCTGGTCTCTTGTGTCCTTTGTTTTGGGAGATGATTTCTGAGGGATGATGGAATTACCAACTTTATGTGACATCTTCAAGCAGGAAATGCCTTGGGTCTTTCTCATTCTTTAGGGGTCTCTAACACACTGAACTGAATAAGAAAAGAAGATACTACCCGGGGCGCGATGGCTCACGCCTATAATCCCAGCACTTTGGGAGGCTGAGGCAGGCGGATCACGAGGTCAGGAGTTCGAGAACAGCCTGGCCAACATGGTGAAACCCTGTCTCTACTAAAAATACAAAAATTAGCCGGTCATGGTGGCAGGCACCTGTAATCCCAGCTACTCAGGAGGCTGAGGCAGGAGAATCGGTTGAACCAGGAGGCAGAGGTTGTGATGAGCCGAGGTCGTGCCACTGCTCTCCAGGAGTCTGAGCAACAAAGACAAAACTCCATCTCAAAAAAATAAAAAATAAAGAAAAAAAAAGGGAGATACTATTTTTAGTGCTTATTTCAGTAAGATGGTCTTCTAGTTGCTTAGTCTCAGCCTACCATGCCAGTTCTACCAACTCTGTGTCATAGGTAGGAATTAATAGAATTTGCTTACATAGAGACTTAAAAAAAATCTTGCATAACGATTATATTGAGCTACAATGCAATTTGAATTATTTTAAACTTTTCTATTATGGTAACAAAAACATAAAATTTAGCTTCTTTTTTTTTTTTTTTTTTTTTGAGACACAGTTTTACTCTGTTGCCCAGGCTGAAGTGCAGTGGTGTGATCTCGGCTCACTGCAACCTCCGCCTCCCAGGTTCAAGTGATTCTCCTGCCTCAGCCTCCCAAGTAGCTGGGACTACAGGCATGCACCACCATGCCTGGCTCATTTTTTTGTATTTTTAGTAGAGACTGGGTTTCACCATGTTGGCCAGACTGGTCTCGAACTCCTGACCTCAAGTGATCCACCTGCCTCAGCCTCCCAAAGTGCTGGTATTACAGGTGTGAGCCACTGTGCCTGGCCAAAATTTACCATCTTAACTATTTTTAGGTTTATAGTTTATTAGTCTTAAGGTTATTTACATTGTTGCAAAACAAATCTCCAAACCTTTTCACCTTGCAAATATGGAATTTTACACCCATTAAACAGCAACTCCCCTTTAATCCCCTCTCATAGTCCCTGGTAACCACTATTCTATGTTTGTTTCTATGAATTTGATGACTTTAGACACTTCATATAAGTGGAACCATACAGTGTTTGTCTTCTGTGACTGGCTGATTTCACTTAGGATAATGTCCTCAAGGTTTGTTCATGTTGTAGCACGTGACAGAATGTCCTTCCTTTAAAGCTGTATAATATTCCATTGTATGCATATAACACATTTAAAACATTCATTCATCCATTGATGGACATTTGGGTTGCTTTCACCTCTTGGCTATTGTGAAAAGTATTGCTAAGAACATGGGTGCATTAGTTATGGTTCTCCAGAGAAATGGAACCAATAAAATATATAGAAAGAGATAGAAAAAGACATTTCCTATAAGGAATTGGCTCATGCATTTGTGGAGGCTGAGAAGTCCCATGATCTGCTGTCTGCAAGCTGAAGGCCCAGGAAAACTGGTGATGTCATCCTAGGCCTCAGAACCATGGGAGGCAATGGTATAAGTCCTAGTCCGAGTCTGAAGGCCTGAGAACCAGGAACTCTGATTGAGGGCAGGAGAAGATGGATGTCCCAGCTCAAACAGAGAGCAAATTCAGCCTTTCTCTATCTTTTTGTTTGCTTCAGGCCCTCAACAGATTGGATAATAATGTTTTATCAGCTATCTGGACATCCTTTAGCCCAGTCTTTTTTTTTTTTTTGAGACAGAGTCTCACTGTCGCCCAGGCTAAAGTGCAGTGGTGTAATCTTGGCTCACTGCCTCCTCTACCTCCCAGACTCAAACAATCCTCCTGCCTCACCCTCCCAAGTAGCTAGGACTACAGGCGCCTGCCTGATTTTTGTATTTTTTTGTGGTGATGGGGTTTCACCATGTTCCTTGGACTGGTCTCAAACTCCTAGGCTCAAGTGATCCTCCTGCCTCAGCCTCCCAAAGTGCTGGGATTACAGGGGTGAGTCACTGCACCTGACCCTAGCCCGGTCATTTGACATATAAACTACTGGATCATATGGTAATTCTATTGTTAATTTTTTGAGGAATCTCCACACTGTTTTCCATAGCAGCTGTTCCATTTTGCATTCCTAGCAACAGAGCACAGGGGTTCCAGTTTCTCCACATCCTCGTCAACACTTGTGATTTTTCAGTTTTTGATAGTAGCCATCCTAATGGGTATGAGGCATATTCTTTACTTTTATGCAACAACCATTGTCATACTGCTTTAATGTATGATAATTATAAAGTTAATATTTATTTTTATCAGTACATAGCAAGTCTGTTCGGGTTGTGTCTTTATCACTATCATGTGTTGAAAAAAGTTTTTGGAAGTTTTAATTATTTTTGCTCAGATTACTTATCAGCCCTGGGTGTACATTTTTAAAAAATAGACATTAAAAAAACTTTAAACCTATTTTGTCAACTTAAGGGACTCATTTCCAGGCATAGCCATTACTTCTTATATAGAATACAGTATTTAACAAATTCTCAGTCCTAAAATGTTCCTGGAATCTGCTGATTTATTGAGATTTATTCTTGCAATACTTACTACTGTGGTCTACTAAATACTTTATTTCATTGAATGCTAGTAACAGGTCTGGCTTTTCAAGTCTCTCCAACCTTACGAATTTTCAATTACTACCACTTCAACTTCAATATGATTCTTCTGAACTGCAGAGTCAGCAGTTACATTCTTCTTAGTAATGAATGCAAACTGCTCAGAATTACAGAACACTTAAAGCATCTCATTTTAACTATTTTTTTTTTTTCGCTGAAGATTATGAGAGGTAAATGTAGCTACATAAATGATTTTTGGCAGGGTCGGCATTTAGAGGGAATCATTTGTTTGCCTTTTGAGCAATATTCCTGGGCCACTATTAACCTAAACATGTGAGAGCCAATATAGCACAGTGTTTAAGAACATGAGCTTTAGAGCCCAACTGCCTGTGTTCAATTCTTTACTCTAAAAGCAGTGCGAGGAACAGGTGGGTGGGGTGGCTCAGGCTTGTAATCCCAGCACTTCGGGAGGTCAAAGCAGGAGGATCACTTGAGGTCAGGAGTTCAAGACCAGCCTGGCCAACATGGTGAAACCCCCATCTCTACTAAAAATACAAAAATTAACCGGACGTGGTGGCAGGCATCTGTAGTCCCAGCTACTCGGGAGGCTGAAGCAGGAGAATCTCTTGAACCTGGGAGGTGGAGGTTGCAGTGAGCTGAGATCATGCCACTGCACTCCAGCTGGGTAAACAGCAAGACTCCATCTCACACACACACACAAAAACCAGTTTGAGGTTAGGCAAGTTTCTTAACTGCTCTGTGCCTCAGTTTCTCCATCTGTAAAATGAGGATGCTGTTAGATTTTTTTTTCTTATTTTTTTAGATAGAGATGGGATCTCACTCACTATGTTGCAGGCTGGTCTCAAATTTATGGCCTCAAGTGATCCTCCCGCCTCAGCTTCCCAAAATTTTGGGATTACATGTGTGAGCCACTGTGCCTGGCTGGGCTGTTAGATTAAATGAGTGACTGTATGTAAAGCACTTTGAACTGTGTCTGGCCTACAATAAGCACTCTATGACGTTAGCTATCATGACAAGCATTATTGATTACCTTCATTTATTTCCTGGACCTAGCCAGACCAGCAGAGTGGCTGTTGACCAACTGTACTGATAATTATTAGTCTAGTTGGTGTTCAAAACTACTGCTGTAGGCCAGGTGTGGTGGCAAACGCCTGTAATCCCAGCACTTTGGGAGACTGGGGTGGGTGGATCACCTGAGGTCAGGAGTTCATGACCAGCCTGATTAACATGGTGAAACACCTTCTCTACTAAAAAAAAAAAAAAAAAAAAAAAAAAAAAAAAAAAAAAAAGGTCAGGCGTGGTGGTGCATGCCTGTAATCTGAGCTACTTGGGAGGCTGAGACAGGAGAATTGCTTGTACCTGGGAGGCAGAGGTTTCAGGGAGCCAAGGTGGCACCATTGTACTCCAGCCTGGGCAACAAAAGCAAATCTCCGTCTCAAAAAACAAAAAAAATCTCCGTCTCAAAAAACGTCTCAAAACAAAAAAAACCCAACTACTCCTGGGGCCAGGTACGATGGCTCGCACCTATAATCCCAGCACTTTGGGAGGCCTAGGTGGGCAGATCACTTGAGGTCAGGGGTTTGAGAACAGTCTGGCTAACATGGTGATCTGGTTTGGCTATGTCCCCACCCACATCTCATCTTGAATTGCCACGTGTTGTAGGAGGGACCCGGTGGGAGATAATTGAATCATGGGGAAAGTCTTTCCTGTGCTGTTCTCATGATAGTGAATAAGTCTCATGAGATCTGATGGTTTTTTTTAAAAAGAGGAGTTCCCTTGCACAAGTTCTCTCTTTGCCTGCTGCCATCCATGTAAGATGTGACTTGCTCCTCCTTGCCTTCTGCCATGATTGTGAGGCTTTCCCAGTCGCATGGAACTGTGAGTACAATTAAACCTCTTTCTTTTGTAAATTGCACAGTCTCAGGTATGTCTTTATCAGCAGCATGAAAATGGACTAATATAGTAAATTGGTACCAGTAGAGTGGGGCACTGCTGAAAAGTTACCTGAAAATGTGGAAGCAACTTTGGAACTGGGTAATAGGCAGAGGCTGGAACTGTTTGGAGAACTCAGAAGAAGGCAGGAAAATGTGGGAAAGTTTGGAACTTCCTAGAGACTTGTTGAGTGGCTTTGACAAAAATGTTGATAGTGATATGAACTATAAGGTTCAGGCTGAGATGGTCTCAGATGGAGATGAGGAACTTGTTGGGAATTGGAGCAAATGTGACTCTTGTTATGTTTTAGCAAAGAGACTGGCAGCATTTTGTCCCTGCCCTAGAGATTTGTGGAACTTTGAACTTAAGAAAGATGACTTAGGGTATCTGACGGAAGAAATTTCTAAGCAGCAAAGGATTCAAGAGGTGACTTGGGTGCTGTTAAAGGCATTCAGTTTTAGAAGGGAAGCAGAGCATAAAAGTTTGGAAAATTTGTGGCCTGACAATGCGATAGAAAAGAAAATCCCATTTTTCTGAGGAGAAATTCAATCCAGCTGCAGAACTTTGTGTAAGTAACAAGAAGTTTAACAATGTTAATCCCCAAGACAATGGGGAAAATGTCTCCAGGGCATGTCAGAGGACTTCACAGCAACCCTCCCATCACAGGCCTGGATACCTAAGAGGAAAAAGTGGTTTCGTGGGCCAGCCCCAGGGTCCCCATGCTGTGTGCAGCCTAGGCACTTGGTGCCCTACATCCCAGTAACTCCAGCCATGGCCGAAAGGGGCCAGTGTAGAGCTCTATCCATGGTTTCAGAGAGTGCAAGCCTCAAACCTAGGCAGCTTCCACTTGGTGCTGAAAATCAAGAACTGAGGTTTGGGAACCTCTGCCTAGATTTCAGAAGATATATGGAAGCACCTGGCTGTCCAGGCAGAAGTTTGCTGCAGGGGCAGGGCTCTCATGAAGAACCTCTGCTAGGGTAGTGCAGAAGGGAAATGTGGGGTCAGAGCCCCCACACAGAGTTCCTACTGGGGTACCATGTAGTGGAGCTGTGAAAAGAGGGCCACCGTCCTCCAAACACCAGAATGGTAGATGCACTGACAGCTTGCACTGTGCACCTGGAAAAAACCACGTATGCTCAATGCCAGTCCATGAAAGCAGCCAGGAGGGAGGCTGTACCCTGCAAAGCCACAGGGTTGGAACTTTCCAAGACCATGGAACTCACCTCTTGCATCAGCATGACCTGGATGTGAGACATGAAGTCAAAGGAGATCATTTTGGAACTTTAAGATTTGACTGCCCTGCTGGATTTTGAACTTGTATAGGGCCTGTAGCCCCTTTGTTTTGGACAATTTCTTCCATTTGGAATGGCTGTATTTACCTAATGCCTGTACCCCCATTGTATCTAGCAAGTAACTAACCTGGTTTTGATTTTACAGGCTCATAGGTGGAAGGGATTTGCCTTCTCTCAGATGAGACTTTGGACTGTGGAGTGCAGTGGTGTATTCTCAGCTCCCTGAACCCTCTGCCTCCTAGGTCTAAGCAGTTCTCCTGCCTCAGCCTCCTGAGTAGCTGGGATTACAGGCATGTGCCATCACGCCCAGCTAATTTTTGTATTTTTAGTAGAGATGGGGTTTCACCATGTTGGCAAGGCTGGTCTTGACCTCCTGACCTTGGGTGATCCACCTGCTTTGGCCTCCAAAAGTGCTGGGAGCCACCATGTGTGAGCCACCATGCCTGGCCTGGACTGTGGACTTTTGAGTCAATGCTGAAGTAAGACTTTGGGGGACCGCTGAAAATGCATGATTGGTTTTGAAATGTAAGGACATAAGATCTGGGAGTGGCCAGGGTGGAATGATATGGTTTGGCTGTGTCCCCACCCAAATGTCATCTTGAATTCCCATGTGTTGGCAAAGGGACCCGGTGGGAGTTAATTGAATCATGGGGCAAATCTTTCCAGTGCTGTTCTCATGATAGTGAGTAAGTCTCATGAGATCCGATAGGCTTTTTTTTTTTTTTGAGGAGTCTCACTCTGTCACCCAGGCTGAAGTGCACTGGTGCCATCTTGGCTTGCTACAAGCTCTGCCTCCCGGGTTCATGCCATTCTCCTGCCTCAGCCTCCCAAATAGCTGGGACTACAGGCACCCGCCACCACACCTGGCTTTTTTTTTGTATTTTTTTAGTAGAGATGGGGTTTCACCGTGTTAGCCAGGGTGGTCTCCATCTCCTGACCTCGTGATTGGCCTGCCTCGGCCTCCCAAAGTGTTGGGATTACAGGCGTGAGCCACCATGCCCAGCTGAGATCTGATAGTTTTAAAAAGAGGGGTTCCATGACTGGGCATGGTAGCTCAGGCCTGTAATCTCAGCACTTTGGGAGGCCGAGGTGGGCGGATCGCTTGAGGTCAGGAGTTCAAGACCAGCTTGGCCAACATGGCGAAACCCTGTCTCTACTAAAAATACAAAAATTAGCCAGGAATAGTGGCAGGTGCCTGTAATCCCAGCTACTCAGGGGGCTGAGGCATGAGAATCACTTGAACCCAGGAGGTGGAGGTTGCAGTGAGCTGAGAGCACACCACTGCACTCCAGCTTGGGCGACAAGAGTAAAACTCTGTCTCAAAAAAAAAAAAAGAGGAATTCCCCTGCACAAGTTTTCTCTCTTTGCCTGCTGCCATCCATGTAAGACATGACTTGCTCCTCCTTGCCTTCTGCCATGATTGTGAGGCTTCACCAGTCACGTGGAACTCTAAGTCCAATTAAACCTCTTTCTTTTGTAAATTGCCCAGTCTTGAGTATGTTTTTATCAGTAGTTTGAAAACAGACTAATTCATATGATAAAACCCCATCTCTACTAAAAATACAAAAACTAGCCAGGCATGGTGGTGTACTCCTGTAATCCCAGCTACTCAGGAGGCTGAAGCATGAGAATTGCTTGAACCTGGGAGGCAGAGGCTGCAGTGAGCTGAGATGGCACCACTGGACTCCAGCCTGGGCAACAGAGTGAGAGTCCATCTCAAAAAAATAAAAAATAAAAAATAAAGAGAAAAGAAAAAACCGTTAAAATAAATCACTGACTGGATAACTTGTGTGTAAAGGAGGAACTCTAAGCTTGAACTTCAGTATCTACCAGACAGGAGCTTCCATTCAAGAGATAAGGTACCTGAGGTCTCCATGCACTGTGTCTGATACATGGGTGCTCTGTGACTGCCAGTTGAATCTGAATAGCTAATGATACCCTTTCAGAGTAAGAATGTTTGACCTCCCATTCCAACTATGGAGAAGGAAGGGTAATGTATTGAGCACCAAGAAGCAGAAAGGTTTTGTTAGGAATAAAACGACTGGTGACTCTGTAAGTGAATAAAAATTACTGGCCCAGGAAATAAGCCTTCAGAAAGAAATGAACAAGATTAAATAAGAGGATAAAGTTACTCTATCTGGTCTGGTGTGGTGTGTTCCATGAATATTTTAGCTCTTGTGAATGAGTAAAACTTTTCTCTAGGAGAAGATATGACTTCTAACAAAAGTTCTGGGCAAAGTGCTTGGTTTCCACCTCTGCCTGAGGTCCAGCAGCCATGTCGGTCATTCCCTTCATATTCCCAACCCCTTCCCACTCACCTCGGCCAGTCACCCTTGAAGAGATATTTCCATTTCCTGGTGAAAAAACAAAGATATATAAAGCTATTTTTGTGTGGGTAAGAGGAGGCCTGGGAAATCAAGTGGAAAGTAAGAGCCCTGTTTAGTAAATAGGATGGTGCTGTGAGAAGAAAGAAGGCTTTGGAGTTATAGACTGAGCTTCCGATGCAGATTCTAGGACTTAGGAGGTAGGTGATTGCAGAAAAGTGACTTAACCTTTCTGAACCTCATTTTCTCCATTTGTAAAATGGGGGTAATATTACCTTCAAGGCTGTTGTGAGGATTAAATATAATCTATGTAAAATCCTAGGTACAAAGTAGACCCTCAACTAATCATAGTTTTTCTCATGATTAGCTGAAGACAGGGATCTGACCTAATTCTATTTTAGCTAGCTTGGTATTTCCTGCTTCCAGCAATGAGGTGAAAACTAGAAATACTGAGATTTTAAAAAATGAATACAGATTCTGTTCAGGGTCTCTAGGGATCATAGAATATTGGAGGATCTAAATTTTTAGAAAATCATCAATTATATCAAATTATTTAAAAAACGGCCACTTACGATAAAACAAATGAGTTTTGATGTTAGCTGAGTAGCAGTATAAAATATGATTTACATTTGAAGGGTGGAAACAATCTTCTTTAGGATTCCCGGAAACAGCTGCTCTGGTGTGGTGCACACAGGAAGTACTGAAAAATGCTTGTTAAGTAGTTTACAAAAGCTCACTTAATACATATTTACATGTACATGCATTTTTGTAGCTGTTGTTTCTGTATCTCTGAGAATGAATCTTTAACGAAAAAACGTAGTCAAGGAACTTTTGATAGGATTGCTAAGGCTAGGTTTGACCACTGATTCATTCTTCATCATTGTCAAGAACGCCTAGTACTTACAAAACAAGTGTTTTGAAAGGTTAATGGGAAGGAAGTAAATGACAATGTGAACTGAAGTTCTGTTAGTTTTTTGCCTTTTATAACTCATGCTTTTGAAAAAGAGTTTTATTTTATTTTCTTCTACTTGTGTTTTAATTTTCCTTAATAAACATATTAGCTTTATACTTTAAAACCCTAATCTCTTCCCTTCAATACGTGGATGTATACTTCAAGCATGTATGTGTACTGTCAACACACATACAATCTTTACAAGATGCATTCTGGGCTAGGCTGAAGCAAACCTAAAACATTACATATAGGACTGACAGATTGAATGAGAAAGTCCTCATTTCATTGTCCTCTTTGGACTTAAGTAACTGTGTGTTAGAACAAGATCTGAAGAAGTTTGGTTCTTGCATCCTATGGTTATACAAACCAGCCTTATGACCTATCATCTTGTCCATAGTCTTGAATTTGGGTATTGGTTAAAGATTCCAGAAATGATGTGAAAATATTAACATATTTTATTTTATTTTTTTTGAGACAGGGTCTCACTCTGTCACCCAGGCTGAAGGGCAGTGGTGCTATCTCAGCGCACTGTAACCTCTACCTCCTGGGTTCAAGCGATTCTCTCACCTCAGCCTCCCAAGTAGCTGGTATTATAGGTTTGGCACCATACCTGGCTAATTTTTTTTTTTTTTTTTTGTATTTTTTGTAGAGAAAGGGTTTCACCATGTTGGCCAGGCTGGTTTCGAACTCCTGGCCTCAAGTGATTTGCCCACCTTGGCCTCCCAAAGTACTGGGATTGCAGGTGCAAGCCACCATGCCCAGCCAGTGATGAACATTTGTTATTGTGGGTCAAGAATTTGGGGCAATTTTAGGTGGTTTGGGGCTCCCTCAGGGTCTTTCATGAAGTTGCAGTCAAGATGTTGGCCAGGGTTACAGACATCTGAAGGCTTGACTGGAGCTGAAGGATCCGGTTCCTAAGTGGTTCACTCTCACTGTTGGGAAGTTGCTGCTGGATGTTGGCAGGAGGCCTCAGTTCCTCACCATGTGGGCCTCTTCATGGGGTTGCTTGTATGTCTTCATGACATGCCAACTGGCTTCCCTCAGATCAAATGATCCAAGACAGATCCAAGGACAGAAACTGCAATGTCTTTTATGAACTAGTCTTAGAAGTCACACTTCATCATTTCCACAATATCCTATCAGTTACACAGGTCAGGCCTATTTCCTGTGGGAGGAGTCTACACAAGAGCCTGAAGGCCACCAGATAAGAGTCATCTTAGAGGCTGGCTGCCACGCTTCTACAAAAGTTTGATGCAAAAATATCACCCTTTCACTCCTGTGGAGTAGAAATGGAGGGGGGCAATATGGGGAGATTTCCTTCTCTTCTGAGACAAATGTTTTCAACTTTCAGCTGCTTCTTTTGGTATGCCTACTTTTGATATAGATTTTTCTCTCTCCTTCACTTTTTCTCACCTCTTGCCCAAGTCAGTGTGCCTGTTTCAAAAATGCTATCTCTAGTCTTATTCAAATTCTAACCTGCTTGTATTTGTGCATAAATAAAAGTATCAGATGCTGATGAAGAGACTGTGATACCCTTCTACAAATAAAACATTTTTGTTCCAGGGAATCATTTCTCTGGCATAACACCTAAAGCAAAACATTTACAAATGAGACAGTGTTTAAAATAAGGATATACAATTAGTTCATCACAGAAAGAGCTAAAATGTATTATTTATGTAATGAAAACATTTGAGCCGCAGCTGGATATATGATTTGGCTGTGTCCCCACTGAAATCTCATCTTGAATTCCCATGTGTTCTGGAAGGGACCTGGTGGGAGATAACTGAAACATGGGGGCAAGCCTTTCCTGTGCTGTTCTCATGATAGTGATGAATAGGTCTCACGAGATCTGATAGTTTTATAAAGAGGAGTTCCCCTGCACAAGTTCTTTCTCTTTGCCTGCTGCCATCCATGTAAGATGTGACTTGCTCCTCCTTGCCTTCCTCAGGCCTCCCCAGCCATGTGGAACTGTAAGTCCAATAAACCTTTTTCTTTTGTAAATTGCCCAGTCTCAGGTATGTCTTTATCAGCAGTGTGAAAATAAACTAATACAGCTGGGCGCAGTGGCTAGTGCCTGTAATCCCAGCTACTTGGGAGGCTGAGGTGGGAAGACCACTTGAGCCCAGGCATTCAAGGGTGCAGTGAGCCATGGTCGGCCCCTGCATTCCAGCTCAGCCTGGGTGACAGAGTGAAGACACTGTCTCTTAAAAACAACAACAACAACAAAACTCCAAAAAACCAGGACATTTGCATTTGAGCATCAAGTGCTATGTAACACATTATGAAGTCCTATTTATTAGACATGATTTACTAGTCAGATTTATTAGCTACCACCTAGGGAAGACCCAAAATAAATGTAGATATTTGTAAAGACAGTTTGATGATGGAATATTAATAAAAAGAATACCTACTAGATCTCTATGTCAATCTTCTAGTAGATTCACATTTGCCAACTCTATCAGGCTGCATGCTGCCCCCAGTACCCTGAAGGACCCGCCTGGTGATGATGCCATTCAGAATCCACAGAAACAGGGCTGCTTGCTCTGAGGCCTCTTTGTGTGAATCAGGCAGTGAAGGAAAGGTCATGAGAAGGGTGAACTTGGGCATGTCTCGAGTTCCCACATCTTGCTTTAACAGATTTTCAGGCTCCTTCTAATTCTACTAGTCATTTATCACTGTTTTCTAGGGACAGCACCTATCTCACAGTCATTTCTATGTTTTTATTCCCTTAGAATTGCTGTGAACCAGAAACAAAATAACCAAGCACATTTCATTTATGTCTAAAATGGATATTAGGCCGGGCACGGTGGCTCATGCCTGTAATCCCAGCACTTTGGGAGGTCGAGGTGAGTGGATCACCTGAGGTCAGGAGTTCGAGACAAGCCTGGCCAACATGGTGAAACCCTGTCTGTACTAAAAATACAAAAACTAGCCAGGCGTGGTGGCGCCCAGCTGAAGCACAAGAATCGTTTGAATCTGGGAGGTGGAGGTTGCAGTGAGCCAAGTTCGAGCCATTGCACTCTAGCCTGGGCAACAAAGTGAGACTCTGTCTCAAAAAAAAAAAATAATTAATTAATAAAATGGATATTAATACTATTAATAAAATGGCTAATTTAATACTGAAATGGCAGTGTTTAATAAACGCAGACACTGGGACCACCTGGGACCCGTCCAGCTGCTGGGTGGAGGGAGTCCTATGCTGGGTGGGTCATGGTAGAAGAGTGAGGAGTTAACCCAGTTAAAATGCTGACCTGCTAGTACTGAGTTTCATATGCAGGGTAACTCCCAGGAAAGCCTCACTGGGTGTTCTAAGAGGGCCACTGCCTGGTCTGTGGGTGGGAGTCGGGGATGGTAAGAGCGGCCTCTGGACTCAGTCCAGCTCCTGCATTTACCAGTTGTGTGACCTTGAGCAGATTCCATAATCTCTGAAAGCCTTAGTATGAATTTTTAAAAAAAAATTTAGAATAATGGTACCTAGCACAGAGGTTGGAAAGGTTAATGAAAAAATGTGGCTGGGTGCAGTGGCTCACGCCTGTAATCCCAGCACTTTGGGAGACTGAGGTGGGCAGATCACTTGAGGTCAGGAGTTCCAGGCCAGTCTGGCCAACATGGTGAAACCCATTTCTACTAAAATACAAAAATTAGCCGGGCATTGTGGTGGGTGCCTGTAATCCCAGCTACTTGAGAGCCTGAAGCAGAAGAATTGCTGGAACCCAGGAGGCAGAAATTGCAGTGAGCCAAGATCATGCCACTGCACTCCAGCCTGGGCAACAGAACAAGACTTGTCTCAAAAAAGAAAAGAAAAGAAAAGAAAAGAAAAAAAAAACGTGCACAAGGTGCTTAGCACACTGCCTGGCACACAATAGATGGCACACAATAAGCATCCAAATGCATACTGCCATTTGTTAAAAAACACATATACACAACTTGGATCTTTGCTGTATCTCACATTGAGTGGCCCCTTTTTCTTTTTTAAATCAGTAAGGCACTTTAAAATGAGAAATCTCACTTCTTTCAGCAAGTTTTTTTTTTTTTTTTTTTTTTTTTTGCCTTTTGGTTACAGAACAGCAGGAATGAGACTAGACTAAGGAATAGCACTTAGCATATGATTATGAGAAAGTATTCATATGTACACACATTGAAGACTCTAGGGCTTTGGAAACTGTGGGTTAATGTGAGAAGTGTCCCTTTAAGAGTTAAACTTTGACCTCAGTTCAAAGGGCTAGAGGGGTCAGGAATCACTGGGAGGACATGGAGAATTTTAGGCAAAAACCACACAAGGAAGGAAGATAATCATCTAAATAACTTGGATAACAACTACGGAGGGGATGAGGTTAGGTGTTTATTAGTGGGGGAAACTTTCAGAGAAAGAACCACATCCTCTGTAGCTTAAGCAAAAATGGGACTTGCTTAGCTCACGTAAGTGAAATTCAGGTTAATCTTGGCTCTAGGTAGGGCTGGATTCAGGACTCAGATGGTGTGGTCAGGGAAGCCCTCCTTCCCCTGCCCCCTTTCTCCTGGTAGGTTCTCTCAAGTAGTGTGCAAGACTCAGTGACCCGGGAAAAAGCTTTTTCTGAGAACTCCAGTAGCTTTCAGAGAGGCGTCTGGTATAACCTGGGTCACAGGTCCAACCTTCTCCCAGTCACTGTGGCCTTGGTGGGATTGAGGTGCACTGGGCAGGATCAGCTAGCTCAACCACATGGGATTGGCTCACCACCACCCAGAGGAGTTCTGCTCCCAAAGACAGGGCAGAGGATGCTGAGCAGGAGCAAGGACATATCCACAGCAGGTAATGCTCTGCCTAACTTCCCAACCATCTGCCAACACCCCATGGGCAAAAGTACCTTCTGCTTGGGCTTGACACCAGCCCCCCTGAGCCAGCCAACAAGACCACCTGAAGTGACTGCAGAGTCTCATGATCACATGAGTTCCTGGAAACTCCATCTTATAATGGGTAGTTGTCAAGAGGACTAAACGTAGAGTTCCTTTGTACCAAGAGGTTTGCAACTAGGGCAGAATTCACAGAATACAGGGTCGGCAGAGTGAAGAGTGGAATGAGAGTATTGCTCAGGTTGTATGCAATGAATGCAGCCACTGGGACCACCTGGGATCTGGCTGCAGGTTGGTGAGAGCCTCGTGCTAGGTAGTTGGTGATAGGACAGTTGTGAATTAACCTAGTTAACATGCTGACCTACTAGTACTGAGTTATGTATGGAGCTTTATTTCCAGCATCCTTCCTCTGTATCATATGTGGTCTTCAGTGGAATATTATTCTTTTCCCTAGTAGAAAAATCTCATGAATATTTTTAGAGACTTGCTTGTTTACAGTAGGAAGAAGCACATATCCTGTGCTTGACATGCATCCTTCAAAGACTTCTGAGTGAGGAGGCCTGTGGGGCTGGGGCATGAACCAGTGGAGAGAAATAGCACAAATTACTAGAATGCTTTAGAAATCCTTTTCTGCTTCAGATAAGTGGCTAATTAAATTTGGGGTTGGTTATTGGAAAAGTGCCAATTATGGAAACGAGCATCTGTTGATCACACTTTGCTTCAGATGCTCGGCTCCTTGCTAGAGCCGTGTTACAAAGAAAGCAGGGAACTGCTGCTAGCACCAAGACAAGCAGGCATGGTGGGAAGAGTGATTCATTATGTTTACTTTCAGGTTTCCATCTTAAAAAAAGATTAATTCAGTAGAACTCAAATTCCAGAGAAAAATGGACCATTTATTGTGTTCGATTCAGGCTTAGGCACAGCAGGTGGATTTTCCAAATTGCCTCATCTGACATTTCCTAGAAATGTAAGCTAACATTATTCCAATTTTTGGCAACTGGAAAGTTATATTTGAATATTCTACAAGTCAGTTGGCAGGACTGGAGATTTCAAACATTCAGCCATCTCTCTTGAGCTTGATTTTGTCAAGTGATTTTTAACTGTGAGACAGTCCTTTTTTAGACCTGCAAATAGTCTTAGAAAACTTAAGTCATTTGCCAAAGATCAGTGAATAATACATACATTAGAGCCAGGAACTGCAGAATATTGATTATAATTGAGTTATCTTCTATCTTGGAGTCACTTGTAGAAAGTGACCATTATTTGTGATGTGTATAATTTTGTTTAGCACATGAAATGAGTGAAGGTTCTTTTTAAAAAAATAATTTACTTTTTTTTTTGGTAGAATAGAGGTGAGATCTTGCTGTGTTGCCCACGCTGATCTCAAACTCCTGGGCTCAAACAATCCTCCTGCCTCGACCTCCCAAAGTGTTGGGATTACAGGTATGAGCCACCGTGCCTGGCCATGTGAAGCTTCTTAACAAACATCTTGTCCTCCTGGCTCTTTTTCCTGGTACCTCTAGCGCTTGCTCACTGTGGTGTCTGCCTTTGGTAAGGTCCTTGCCATAAATGAGCATAGAAAGCTGCAAATCACATGTTCTCTTCTGGATGTACACTTTCCTGCTGTGTTGGGCAGATCCAACAGGCAAATCCACTTTTGAACAACAATACCATATTCAAGGTAATGACATCCTTTGATGTTTTCAATTGGAAATGGTAAACCTAAGCAAATTAAATCCAAGCAAATACCATCAGTTAATTATTTCTTAATTGTTAGGCATGTCTGGTCTTCACCAGTTGTCTCTAAGATACCATTTCACTTCCCTATTATAACATGTTTTTCTTTACTCCTTTGGAGTTTCTCTAGTAAATAATCTTTAGGTTATTCTTGAGTGTTTTTGCTTGTTTTGTTTTATGGGTATCACAGATTTTCCCTGTACTACTCTGTATCTTTGGGGTTATATACTATAACTGCAGTCTTTTTGTGATTATAGAATTTCTGATATTTGAAAATAACTTTTAGGTAGTTAAAATGCAGGCATTTTCTGTGGGTGGGGAGTGAGGGGTTAGAGATGAGACAAGACAGTGGATGAGTTTGGATTTAGACTTATTTATTTAAGGGGCCTCTGGGACACCCAGGTGGATATGGCCAAAATGCACTTGGAAATGGTCTGGGACTCAGAAGAGAGTTCAGGGCTAGAGATAGATATTTGGAATTACCAGCTTATAAGTAACATGTGAAACTGTGAGAATAGATGTAACATCCAAAGGAGGAAGCATAAGTTGAAAAACGTTAAGGGCTGGGTAGAGAAAGACAACGTGAGTGGTCATAGAAACAGGAGATTTGGGGAAGAGTGCTGTTTTGGAAGTCAAGGCCAAGGTTGAGATAAGAGTCTGGCCATCAAGCAGTCACTGGCTTCAAAAAGCAATTTTGCAAGGCTGGGTGTGGTGGCTCACGCCTGTAATTCCAGCACTTTGGGAGTCTGAGGTGGGCAGATCACTTGAAGTCAGGAGTTCAAGACCAGCCCGGCCAACGTGGTGAAACACCATCTCTATTAAAAATACAAAACTTAGTGGGGCATGGTGATAGGCGCTTGTAATCCTAGCTACTCGGGAGGCTGAGGCAGGAGAATCGCTTGAACCTGGGAGGTGGAGGTTTCAGTGAGTCAAGATCGCACCACTGCATTCCAGCTTGGGTGACACAGCGAGATTCCATCTCAAAAAAAAAAAAAAACAAAAAGGCCATTTTGTGGAGTGGAGCAACTGAAAGCCACACTCCAGTGGGTTGGGTTGAAGCACGAATAGCTGCTCAGGGAGATTGGCAGTGAGAAGGTGAGTAGTCTGAGCAGTTTTTCATGATGGAGTGTTGACCGTGTTTCTTAGGCAGAAAAGGAAGAGGGGGATTAGTAACAAGGGAAAGAGCGAAGAAAGAAGAGAGTGGGGCCTCTTGATGGCTTGAGGTTTCAGGGAGATGGGGATAGCATCAAGAGAGCAGTGGTGAGTCTAGGAGGAGGGCACACATTCCTTCAGCTGGAACAAAGAATGCAAGTGAAAATATAAGCTGGGCTGGATGCGGTGGCTCACGCCTGTAATCCCAGCACTTTGGGAGGCCAAAGCGGGTAGATCACCTGAGGTCAGGAGTTCGAAACCAGCCTGACCAAGATGGTGAAGCCCTGTCTCTACTAAAAATACAACAATTAGCTGTGCATGGTGACAGGCACCTGCAATCCCAGTTACTCGGGAGGCTGAAGCAGGAGAATTGCTTGATCCTGGGAGGTGGAGGTTTCAGTGAGCCGAGATGGCACCACTGCACTCCAGCCCGGGTGACAGAGCAAGACTCCATCTCAAAAAAAAAAAAAAAAAAAAAAAAAAAATTAGCTGGGCATGGTGGTGTATGCCTGTAGTCCCAGCTACCTGGGAAGCTGACATGGTAGGTTCGCTTGAGCCCAGGAGGTTGAGGCTGCAGTGAGCCAAGACTGCGTCACTAAGCTCCAGAGTGGTGAGACTCTGTCTCATAAAAAAAAAAAAAAAAAAAAGGAAAAAGAAAAAAATATAAGTTGGGAGGTAGAAAAAAGGTGAGAGACTTATCCTGATGCCCTCTTTTCTCTCAATGAAGCAGAAGGCTGGGTCACCGCCTGAGTGTGAAAGGAGTTTGGGAGCATCCTTATAAATTAAAATATATGATGCATCTAACTTTTGTGGACCCCATACATTACATTTCTTTTCTTTTCTTTTCTTTTCTTTTTAGACAGAATCAACAGATTATACCAAAAGTCATGGAAGGGCTAAGGTCTCAGTCCTGCTTGGAAAACTCACGCTGGGAATTTCTGACCAGCTGAAGGTTTGCTTTCAGATGTGCCTCTTGGTCTAATATAGTAAATCTACGCCAACTTATGCAGGTTTTATTGATGTGAAGATTGATGGCTGAGTAATTTATACCTTGACTAACCTGGTAAGTTGACTCACTCTTTGAGAATGTTGTATCTTCTATGGGAGAGAGAGTGAGAACTCCTTGGGGTAGGGAGGTCCCCTGAGAAGTGTTAGTGTTCTTGATGTAATAATACGCCTGAAAGCCTTTTATTATGGAGTGAGTGTGACAGTTAAGAAACGGAAAGAAAAAAATGTGAGTCACACAAAATCCCCATTCCAAGTTCTGTAGCTGTTGTCAATCATATTCAGGAAAATGTTGTGAGGAACTTAAATATTATATACTTTATATTTTATATAATATTTACAAATGCTATATACTTTAGCTTCACCTCTGATGGAAAAAGAGACATGTGCATAGTTTCACTTTCCTCTTCTATTTTAATATGCTTGCACTAAATGAGGCAGAAACACCTTAGCAGAGTGATTGGCCATGAGGGAGGGGACAGGGGAGGGGATGTCGGCTTCTGCAGTGCAGAGGAGCCCTCAGAATTTAAAATTTCACTCTATTTTCCTTTGGGATGTCTTACCTTTGCCCCAGGTTTCCCATTTCAGAGCATAACGTGGAGCAGGCTCACCCCACACAAGCACAGAATTCTGCAGGAGCTTGCCTGTTCTTGTCTTGGCTCCACACCGCTCCTCAGGGTTGGGTACAAAGTAGCTTTCCAAACCTCAGGTATGACCAGCCAGAACCTGTTTATTGCTGGCCACTGGCCAACTTTGAGGGCACTGATACTGTGGCTCCCAAGATCCTGCTAATGGGCATGTTCAGTTACACACAGGCTGGGGATGGCCGACAGTGGTAGAACCTAGGAGGATTTTGTACTTCCTTTGGCTGAACTAACAACGTGAGACCCTTAAATACAGATGAAGCTAAGTGAAAAAGCTAAGGAAAGTTAAAACAAGAAGCATCGGAAGGATTTTGCCTTTACTTAAAATTCCCCAACATTTTCCTTTTAAAAGAAAATTAGCTAATCAGCTTTTAGTGGTCACTTATGGCTTATAAATACTTTCTTTTTTTTTTGAGACGGAGTCTCGCTCTGTCGCCCAGGCTGGAGTGCAGTGGCCGGATCTCAGCTCACTGCAAGCTCCGCCTCCCGGGTCCACGCCATTCTCCTGCCTCAGCCTCCCGAGTAGCTGGGACTACAGGCGCCCGCCACCTCGCCCGGCTAAGTTTTTTTGTATTTTTAGTAGAGACGGGGTTTCACCGTGTTAGCCAGGATGGTCTCGATCTCCTGACCTCGTGATCCGCCCGTCTCGGCCTCCCAAAGTGCTGGGATTACAGGCTTGAGCCACCGCGCCCGGCGGCTTATACTTTCTAAGACTTTGTGGCACTTCCTGTTGCACAAATGGCAGGTTTGAATGTGCCTTTAGCTCTCACCTAGTATTTCCCTTTCCAGAGCATTTGTCTCCTCTAACATTCCTGGATCCTGATAAACCTCTAGAAAAAAGGAGATGCTTTTGTGAGGCACAGATCCTACTCCAGTGCTACCAGATGTAAGAGAAGACCCATTTCCTGCCTGGACCTATGCCACAGGCTGTATCTGTTCACCACACTCATCACCCAAAGCTGGAGAAGCAGCAAGGAGCAATCATAGATGTGGGGTGATGTGTCCCCACCATTGTCGTGATCCTTTGGATTTATCTTCCTCCTGTACAATTGAGCAGATTTGGAGACAGTCTATGAACATCTTTTTTTCCCCTGTTTTTATGAAGTGTTCTCTGTTTTCTACTGAATCTTCAAACACAGCTTGTGTCTTATTTTCTGTTGGATGTATCAAGAATAGTATTTTCCCACTTCTGAAGAGCTTAAAAAATAGGCCATACTTCTGTTTTTCTGAGACTGTAGTTCTGCCTATAAGTAGGGAGATGAAAATAGCCTTCTAAATCTGTGGTCCTTAAGTTTATCTTCCCTTTTAACTTCATCAGGAAGCCAACAGCACCCATGTGCCTCAGGGTGGAGGTAAGAGTGAAAGACGAAGTGCAAAAGGTTGTTCAAACTTAGGTGCCTGGCAAGTCTTTTGGTCCCTGAGCCTGAGGAATTGCTATAGAAATCTAATCAGAGAAAGCAATCCAGGGCCAATAGGCAGGGCCAAGTACTGGGCAGGAATCAGGGTCATGGGTTACAAATTCATTTGAGAGTGAAATTATGAGCTTGCATAAAACTTTTATAGGGCTCAATCCTGGGAAATAAGTGAGTACCTTTACAAGGTAGTTAACTGAAAGCTGGAGTTTTCAAGACTTTAATGCTTTTTTCTTCTCCTGAAGTGGTTGGGAATGTGGTGGACATTTGTTAAGTGTGTTTATTTTTTGTTCAGCTTCCCTTCCTCCAATCATAGTTTTGGGGTGACACAGTATTCTACATTGTGTTCATAGCCAACCCTCTCCCTCTATTCAGGGACATCCAGGGAATGGTGTAGGACTCAAACTCAGCCAGTCAGAGCCTCCTTTCTGGACCTTGAATATCAAGGGAGGAAGCAGAGGGAGAAAAATAGTTTAGAGGCCGCTAGTGGTGGCAGTGTCATCTGTGGGCAGCAGTGAGGTGCTGGCAGGGGTAGACTGTCCTGTGGAACGACCTGGGCCATGCTCCTCAGTGCCCATTCTCCCTTGGTGTCCAGCGCTTTTCCTGATCCTCGTTCTCTAGCCTTCCCATCCATCTTGTGAACTATTCAGTATCCTTCTAATACATTCCAGCTTAAATCAAATTAGCCAGGGCTAGCTTCTGCTGCTTGCAACCAAGAAATATATTGGGCCATCTGATGTTCCTGTCCTCAAATCTAAAGAGGTGTTTCCGGTGTGGCTAGTTGGATTCCACTTAGAATGGTCTGGCAGCAAGCATGGTATGTCCCTCTATGTGAAAGCAGCTGTACTTGGAGATTTTAAGACTAATCTAGAGTCCAGGGTTTCCAGCATGTTTCCCAAGTGGACATAACTAATTTGATATAGAGAGAAATTCCACTGAGTATGGACTCCAAATAGTCAGTGTTCACAGGTATGACGCCCAAGCCACAAACCTAGGTGGCAAGAGATGGTGAATTTCTTCATGTATTTAAATCAACTTAATTTCAACTTTACCTTTTCCTACCTAGCAAGAAGGAAATATATTCACAGGCACACTTGACTTCCCCTAGTGCCTCCTCACCCCGAAAGTTGTTTGGAAACCCAATGTCTCTAGTGCCAGCACGTGGGGAGGCCCTCTGGGCATCAGTCACCAGACCGCATTGGTGGCTGCTGAAACATCCATTGTCTTGGCCAGTGTGGTCCCTTCAAACCTAGGGGCTCTGTTTCTCCCCCTGCAGTGTTTGAAGCATGGGAGTCTCTAGCAAGGCTGTTTCCTAGAGCTCTGCCTGCCTAGGTGTGCCACAAAACAAAGCCTTTGAAGATTTGATCACCTCCTTAAGGCACGATTAGTCCACTTAGTGGGAAGGGCTCTAGTCCCAGATACTTAAGGAATCTATAGATTTCTGTACCTCCTTGTTGTTTCCAGGAATCTTTTAGTCTGATGAACATCCCACTTTCTTCATAGTTCCCTTACAGGATTCCCTATAACTACCTAATAAATTAATTAATGGCTTACGCTTATGAAAACAAAATTCAAGAAGGAAAATGTCCTGCAGGCAGTTTTTGCTTTCTGCCTTGCTACAAACCTCCTTTGAGGTAAGGATGCACAGAGCCTGTTCCTTGTTCAAATGGGAGAAGGGAGACGGGTCACTACATAGGGTGGGAGGAAAATTTTAAAAAATTAACCAATTTTTTAAAAGTCTTGTCAACAACGGCTAAAATTAATGAGGGGAAAAATAAAACAGAAGTTCTGAAAGCCTATCTGCTGCCAAAGAGAAGGATTAGTAGAATTTGTATTTGGTGTCACCATTTTTTTTTTTTTGAGACGGAGTCTCATTCTGTCACCCAGGCTGGAGTGCAGTGGCGCAATCTTGGCTCACTGCAGCCTCCAGCTCCCAGGTTCAAGTGATTCTCTGCCTCAGTCTCCCGAGTAGTTGGGATTACAGGTGCCCACCACCACACATGGCTAATTTTTTTTTTTTTTTTTTTTTTTTTTTTTTGAGACGGAGTCTTGCTCTGTCACCCACGCTGGAGTGCAGTGGCGCGATCTCGGCTCACTACAAGCTCCGCCTCCTGGGTTCACGCCATTCTCCTGCCTCAGCCTCCCGAGTAGCTGGGACTACAGGCGCCCGGCACCTCACCCGGCTAGTATTTTTGTATTTTTAGTAGAGACGGGGTTTCACTGTGTTAGCCAGGATGGTCTTGATCTCCTGACCTTGTGATCCACCCGTCTCGGCCTCCCAAAGTGCTGGGATTACAGGCTTGAGCCACCGCGCCCGGCCACACCTGGCTAATTTTTGTATTTTTAGTAGAGATGGTGTTTTGCCATGTTGGCCAGGCTGGTCGTCTCCAACTCTTGGTCTCAAGTGATCCACCCGCCTCTGCCTGATGGGATTAGAGGTGTGAGCCACCGCGCCTAGCCTCCTTAAAGTTTCATAAGAGATGCAATCTCATTTCTAAGCTATTCTGGTATGAATGTCACTCCCTCTTTTCTCACCCTAACCTTTTCAAGTCAGGAATGAGGAGTATTTCTTGTTTGCATTCTGGAAATCAAGTCAGCAGTTCCATCTCTAATTAATATGGAACTACTCCACTGAAAACAAATATTTGTGTTACAAATGAAAGAGCATATCATCCACAATCCAGCTTCTTACTCAGTCCCATGTTCCAGCTGTTGCTTGAAATAGAATCTACTTGCTATAGACTTGGATAGCAAGACCGCTTTGGTGAGGTATCTCTGTTGGCATGTGAGCCTAATAAATCACTGATATATTTAAAATAAGCATATACTAAAATGTTTTGTTCATTATAAATGCTGATTCCAAGCAGCAAAGAATTCACATTTTGGGAATTTACAAGCCTAATTCATTCCATACATTTGAGGCCAGATCCCGGTAGAATTGATGTCTCACTAGAAGAGGCAGTTGGAAGGGAGAGTTGGGTCTGCACAAACTCATAACCATTGTTGATTGCGAATCACAGAAACCCTGGCTCAAATGGGCTTAGACGAGAGATGGCCTTATCGTCTCATTTAACAAGGGCAGAGGTAGGTTGGTTCCAGGATTAGGCAATTCAGGGGCTTAGTGACATCATGGAGGACCTCCCACGCCCACAGGTATTGCCCATCTTTCCTCTCTGCAACCTTCTCTGCGGCTTCTCACAACCAAGGCATTTCCAGGCATCAATCGTAGCAAGATTTTGAGCCAGAGGAAAGGAGAGATTTATTCTTACCAATCTCTTTTTTTTCTTTTTTGAGTCTCACTCTGTCGCCCAGGCTGGAGTGCAGTGGCGCAATCTCGGCTCACTGCAAGCTCCGCCTCCTGGGTTCAAGCGGTTCTCCTGCCTCAGTCTCCCGAGTAGCTGGGACCACAGGTGCCTGCCACCACGCCCAGCTAATTTTTTGTATTTTTAGTAGAGACGGGGTTTCACCGTGTTAGCCAGGATGGTCTCGATCTCCTGACCTCGTGATCTGCCTGCCTCGGCCTCCCAAAGTGCTGGGATTACAGGCGTGAGCCACCGCGCCCGGCCACCTGTCTCTTCTTAATAGCAAGAGAATTTCTCCCAAACTATGCTCCCTACCCCAGCAAATTTCTTTTCATGCCTCGTTGGCCAGAATTGAATCAACACCATATACTCAGGGCTTGACTCAGGGTGGCCTTCAAGAGCACATGGCCTCACGGGGAGGAAGCTGGGCTTTTCCAAGGAAGGAAGGGAAATTCAGGCAGGTAGTCAGCAATGTATATAATGCCACCTTATCCCTCAGGAGCTTATAAACAACATGTAAATATTCTTTATACATTTGCTGCTCCTGTTTTACTCGAGCCCCTCTTCATATTCCCTGGGCTCCATAGCTTCAGCAGCCCCTATCCCTCCCCTAACAGCCTTAGGTATCTTCTCTTTCCAATCCATACCCCATCAAATACCCTGCCCCAACTGCATGTCCCTAGCAGCCCTTTTCTTCTTTTTTTAATTAATTTATTTATTTTTATTTATTTATTTTTTTGTTTCTTTTGTTTGTTGTTTCTTTGGTTTTTTTGTTTCTTTTGTTTGTTTGTTTCTTTTGTTTGTTTGTTTAAGAGTCTTGCTCTGTCACCCAGGCTGGAGTGCAGTGGCGTGATCTTGGCTCACTGCAACCTCTGCCGCTCTGTTTCAAGCAATTCTCCTGCCTCAGGCTAGCCTCCTGAGTAGCTGGGATTACAGTTGCCTATGGCCACGCCTGACTAATTTTTGTATTTTTTTATTTTTAGTTTCACCATGTTGGCCAGGCTGGTCTCAAACTCCTGACCTCAGGTGATCTGCCCGCCTCAGCCTCCCAAAGTGCTGGGATTACAGGCATCAGCCACTGTGCTCTGTCTCCATTCATTCATTTATTCATTCACTTAATATGTATTTATTGAGTATCTACCATATGTCAGCTTGTCAGGTGCTGAGGATACAAAGGTAAATAAAGCACAGTTTTTTGTTGTTGTTTTGTGTGTGTGTGTGTGTGTGTGTGTGTCTGTGTGTTTTGAGATGGAGTTTCGCTCTTGTTGCCCAGGCTGGAGTGCAATGGTGCAATCTTAGCTCATTGCAACCTCCACCTCCTGGGTTCAACCTATTCTCTTGCCTCAGCCTCCCGAGTAGCTGGGATTACAGGCATGCGCCACCACGCCCAACTAATTTTGTATTTTTAGTAGAGATGGGGTTTCCCCATGTTCGTCAGGCTGGTCCTGATCTCCCGACCTCAGGTGATCCGCCCGCTTCGGCCTCTCAAAGTGTTGGGATTACAGGCGTGAGCCGCTGCACTCAGCCTCCGTTCATTCATTCATTCACTTAATATATATTTATTGCATATATACCATATGTCAGCTTGTCAGGTGCTGAGGATATAAAAGTAAATAAAGCACAGCTTTTGACTCCCAGGAGCTCATAGAAGAAACAAGTAAACAGGCAAACCATCTAATGTGATGGTTGTTATAGAAACCAAGTTATAAGTAGAGGAATAAAGAAGTATTGATAATGGTGTTCATTGGCACTGTGGGAAAGATAAGCATTTGCAAGGTAGACTGGGAACCAAGTCACATTTCTGATGTTTCCAAGTTACTGGCTTAAAACATTAATTGTTGAAGAATAATCAATGTATGAGTTAGGAGTGATGTGAAGTATTCCATATTAAAAGGAAGGCATGGGTAGGAGCTTGGATTTGCTATCTTTTCAAAGCAGTTGGTGACTTTGTCATTTATTAATCTTATTAGAAACATTTCTTTTCTGGAGTTTAATTAGAAGAAAATACATGATCTTAAAACATACTCTACTAATTGCTGAGGGCCAGGTGCGGTGGCTCACACCTATAATCCCAGCACTTTGTGAGGCTGAAGCAGGTGGATCACATGAGGTCAGGAGTTTGAAGCCAGCCTGGCTAACATGGTGAAACCCCATCTCTACTGAAAAATACAAAAAACTAGCCAGGCGAGGTGGTGGGCACCTGTGGTCCCAGCTACTCGGGAGGCTGAGGCAGGCGAATGATATAAACCTGGGAGGCGGAACTTGCAGTGAGCTGAGATCCAGCCACTGCACTCCAGCCTGGGCGACAGAGCGAGACTCTGTCTCAAAAAAAAAAAAAAAAAAAGAAAAAATTAGCTGGGTGTAGTGGCGTGCATCTGTAATCCCAGCTGCTTGGAAGGCTGAGGCAGGAGAATCATTTGAACCTGGGAGGCGGAGGTTGCAAAGAGACGAGATCATGCCACTGCACTCCAGCCTGGGCAACAGAATGAGACTCTCTCTCAAAATAAATAAATAAATAAATAAATAAATATTTTAAAAAATGTATATACACATACACACACACATACACACTAACTGCCGAATGTTTCATTTGAACCTTCATCAAGTTTCAAAATAAAATATTTCAGGATGAACACGTGAATGCTCTGGGTCTCTCTTACTTGAGGTTGTTTTTACTTATTCAGAGAATTGTTTTAGGAGCCAGGAAGATGTTGCATGATTTGGAGACTCTGAATTCCTGAGGAGCCTCCTGAATTCCCAGATGTCTTCCCTAGTTCCTCTCCAGACTCATCCAGCCTTGCCCTTTGTTCTTTGCAATTCTCTGAGCACACCCTCTGCCTGGGAGAGGGCATCTGCCTATGTGATATTCCTATCACAAGCATGCAAATTATGCCCATGTTTACAATTCCATTCCATCTCTCTTCGAAGTGCTAATCTCACATTTTCAAATGACTGATGAGTATCTCTATTAGGTGTGTTGCTGGGAACTCAAATATCCTCCCTCATCATACCCTTTCTGCCTTCCCAATTTTTTCCCTAATATTTATTAAAGGCCAACTCAAACGCCATCTTCTCCAGAAAGCACTTTACAATTTTCTTTCACCCAAAAGATAAATATTTATTGAGTGCCAGTTAAGGGACTTGACCTATTAGAGACCAGAGTATACAGTGGTGAGCACGCGTCCCTGTGGGGTGAAATATCAGAGTAAGTGACAACAGCTAGGAAGGACCTCATCTTGGTTGAAAGTGATCTCTTGCATCTCTGATCTCCTAAAATTTCACTGTCTAGATAATAAAGACACAATAACATGGCTTAACTTGAAGAGGATTTGCTATGCACTGAGTGCTGTCCTAATACATAATAACTCAATCTCCACAACAATCCTGTGAGATAGCACTGTTCTTCCACCCCCACTACCTTTTTTACAGAAGGGGAAACCAAGGCACAGAGAGATTAAGAAACTCATCTAGGATTACAAAGCTAGTAAGTGATAAGTGCGCTTCCATTAAAGCCAAGAAAGTAAAATTAGTAACAAGTTCTGTTTGGGGTAAAAATATTTAAACTTAACATCACGAGTTTTAATATACCCACTTTTCAGTTTCAGTATTTTCTCAATAACATTAATGTCCTGGAGAAGTATTAATGATTAAAAAATATACTAAGACACACTTATAGGGGTGCACACCTTTCCTTTTGCCTCAGGCTCCAATATGGTTTGGCACAGCATTGCTGGAGCTTGTTTCTTTTTCTTTTTCTTTCTTTTTTTTTTTGAGACAGGTCTTGCTTTGTCACCCAGGCTGCTGGAGTGCAGTGGCATGATCTCAGTTTTCTGCAACCTCCGCCCACTGAGCTCAAGCGATCCTCCCTCCTCAGTAGGTCTCCCAAGTAGCTGAGACCACAGATATACACCACCATGCTTGACTATGTGTTTTTAGTAGAAATGGGATTTTGCCATGTTGGCCAGGTTGGTCTCAAACTCCTGGCCTCAAGTGCTCCACGCACCTTGGCCTCCCAAAGTGCTGGGATTGCAGGTGTGAGCCACTGCACTCAGGTGGAGCTTGTTTCATTTAAACTTTTGCTATTTTGTATATCATAGATTTTATGCATGAACTTTTATTTTTAAAAATAATGCAGGCCAGAGGCAGTGGCCCACGTCTTTAAATCCTAGCACTTTGGGAGGCTGAGGCAGGAGGATCCCTTGAGGCCAGGAGTTTGAGAACAACCTGAACAACATAGTAAGACTCCGTCTCTACAAAAAATTTAAAATTAGTTGGGCATGACGGTGCATGCCGGTAGTCCCAGCTGCTTGGGAGGCTGAGAATGAAGGAAGACTTGAGCCCGGGCGGTGGAGGCTGCAGTGAGCCTTGATTGTGCCACTACACTCCTGCCTGGGCAACAGAGTGAGACTCTATCTCAAATAATAAAGACAATAATAATAGTATATCTTATTTAATAATGTTAAAATATTATTTATCTTGATTGCTGAGTTTTTGGAACCCCCTTCAATTTTGGCCTTGAGTGGTGGAGGTAATTTGGTTCCAGGTCTGTACTTCTGTACTCGTATTGTTTATTTATTTATTTTTTTGAGATGGAGTTTCACTCTTGTTGCCCAGGGTGGAGTGCAATGGCATGATCTCAGCTCACCACAACCTCCACCTCCCATCTCGGCTCACCGCAACCTCTGCTTCCCAGGTTCAAGCGATTCTCCTGCCTCAGCCTCCGAAGTAGCTGGGATTACAGGCATGCCCCACCACACCTGGCTAATTTTGTTATTTTTAGTAGAGACGGGGTTTCTCCATGTTGGTTAGGCTAGTCTCAAACTCCCAACCTCAGGTGATCTGCCCACCTCAGCCTCCCAAAGTGCTGGGATTACAGGCGTGAGCCACCAAGCCCGGCCTGTTGATTTTTATGTCTACATCTATTTATTACTGTTCTTTCCAATTAAACTATAAATGCTTTGAGGGCAAACACTGTTCATCACACGGCCTTCTTAGATTCCCAAAGACATCTAGCATTGTGTTTGGCACATAAGGGTGCTTGGTAAAGATGGCTGAAAGGGAATCAGAATAGCCTCTTTTAATGTACTGAAATTTACCATCCTCACCAGCTACTTTTACCACAATTTGTAGTTCTGCTTCATTGATGGCAGTTTCCCTTTTATATGCATGCTTCATTTTAATTTTATAAAAATTATTGGCCAGGTACCATGGCTCATGCCTGTAATCCTAGCACTTTGAGAGGCTGAGGCAGGAGGACTGCTTGAGGTGAGAAGTTTGAGACCAGCCTGGGTAATATAGTGAGACTCCATATCTATAATTTTTTTTTTTAAAGGCCGGGTATGGTGGCTCACACCTGTAATCCCAGCAATTTGGGAGGCTGAGGCAGGCTGATCGCCTGAGGTCAGGAGTTTGCAACCAGCCTGACCAACATGGTGAAACCCTGTCTCTATTCAAATTACAAAAATCAGTTGGCAGTAGTGGCGCGCACCTGTAATCCCAGCTACTCCGGAGGCTGAGGCAGGAGAATCACTTGCACCCGGGAGGCAGAGGTTGCAGTGAGCTGCGCCACTGCACTCCAGCCCAGATGACAGAGTGAGACTGTCTTGAAAAAACAAAAAATTAGCCGGGTGTGGTGGCTTTTCCCCCCAGTCCTAGCTACTCAGGAGGCTGAGGAAGGAGGATCACTTGAGCCCAGGAGTTGGAGGCTGCAGTGAGCTATGATAACACCACTGCACTCCAGCCTGGGTGACAGAGTAAGATACTGTCTTAAAAAAAAAAAAAAAAAGAAAGATTAATGAACATATATTAATAAAAGGCTGGGTGTGGTGGCTTACACCTGTAATCCCAGCATTTTGGGACGCTGAGGCAGGAGGTCACTCAAGCCCAGGAGTTCAAGACCAGTCTGGGCAACATAGCAAGACCCTGTCTCATTAATTTAAAACTTTTTAAAAAATTAAAAGTAAAAACATTGTGAAAATAAAATGCTTTCTTAAACCCAGTATTTTCTTTTCTTTTCTTTTCTTTTCTTTAGACAGGGTCTTGCTCTGTCACCCAGGCTGGAATGCATTGGTGTGATTACAGCTCACTGCAGCCTCAACCTCTGGAGCACAAGTGATCCTCCTGCCTCAGCCTCAAGTAGTTGGGACGATAGGCTCATGCTGCCATGCCCGCCTAATTTTGTATTTTTTGTAGAGTTGGGGTTTTGCCATGTTGCCTAGGCTGGTCTTAAATTCCTGAGCTAAGCCATCCTCCCACCTTGGCCTCCCAAAGTGCTGGAATTACAGGCGTGAACAACTGCACCTGGCCCAGTGTTTTCTTTGTTTTTGTTTCATTCTGTTTTGTTTGAGACACAGTCTTGCTCTGCCGCCCAGGCTGGAGTGCAATGGAGTGATCTCGGCTCACTGCAACTTCCACCTCTTGGTTTCAAGCAATTCTCCTGCCTCGGCCTCCCAACTAGCTGGGATCACAGGCATGCACCACCACACCCGGCGAATTTTTGTATTTTGAGTAGAGATGGGGTTTCACCATGTTGGCTAGGCTGTTCTTGAACTCCTAACCTCAAGTGATCCGCCTGCCTCGGCCTCCTAAAATGCTGGGATTACAGGCATGAGCCACTGCGCCCGCCCGCCCAGTGTTTTCTTTTTAGTGAAACAGTTTTCAGAGATACATACCCTTTGGGAAGAAAACCTAGAAGTTTTCTGTAAGTGGACAGATCAGCGTAGTAAAGAGAAGGCAGAATGTTCATGGACATAATTATCAGGCCTTTGGTAACAACATGGGAGTTTTTGAAGCACAACGGTTCTGTGATTTATGCCTCCCTGCACCTGGAGCTCGGCTCCACTCCTCCCACACCCTGCTGCGAAATCCTCTTCACCTGTGGCTGTGCCGGCTCCGTGTAGTAACTTCACGCCTGGTTGATTATATTTTCTCCAGCACTACTTCCGGGAATGACAGGAGGGGATGAGTATTTTCTCTCTCCTGTCACTGAACTACTAGAAATGTGGCTTTTTAGGAGGGGAGGATTCATGATGAATGCAGCCATTTCTTCGGGGTGCATTGAGTAAAACACTTTGAGAGCCCTCCTCAGAGTGGGAGCCTTTTTTTTTTTTTTTTTTTTTTTTTTTTTTTTTTACTGGAGAGACACAGCCTGCGGTGCAAAATGAAGACACATTCTCTGGGTGGGGTCTTGAAGACAAAGTAAAAGAAATGCATAGCACCAGGAAACATCCATACCTGGTGACTTCTGGAGGGCTCCTCCTGCGACCATTGTCATTGGGTCAGGTCGTGCACCCTTCCTGCCAATCCACTCTTGGGTTAGATTGAAAAATACAGAAATCACTTTGGGTTGTTTGGTTGTATGTTGAAATCCTCTGAGCAGGTTTAGTTTCTTTTGAGTTTTATTTCTTCTTCTTCCTTTTTTTTTTGAGACAGAGTCTCGCTCTTTTGCCCAGTGATCTCAGCTCACTGCAACCTCTGCCTCCCCGGTTCAAGTGATTCTCCTGTCTCAGCCTCTTGAATAGCTGGGATTACAGGTGCATACCACCATGCCCAGTTAATTTTTGTAGAGATGGGGTTTCACCATGGACTACAGGCCAGACTCTTAAAAATGAGGTGGCAGAAAATTTAAAGTTTAACCAAGACCGAAGTCCATTTTAATTTCTATTTTAATAATCTGAGCAGAAAAAATAGATTAGTAGGTCATCTGAGATTAGAGTGAACTGGTGAGAGACTCAGCGTCCAAATATATGAAGGAGAGTAGCAAGAATTGGTAGAAAGTGAGAAAAGAAGTTGACAGTGGTAGACAGGGGCCAGGCCCAGTGCCCAGGTCCTGGTGCTGTATGTTCCCTTTCTGTATTTTCAGGGAAGGCAGGGACGTGTTCAACAGCTAGGACTCCGTTTGAGGTAAGCTGGACTCAGATGAGGGTAAAGCAGAAGTAAAAAATCATCTTTTCTATCCTTCTGTATCAAGACTAAGTATAACAGCAGGGAGCTTGAAATGTAGAGACATGAGAGTTAAAGTTGATACCTAGTCTTAGATTTAGATATCAAAAGGTTAAGACTGTAAAAACTGGGGTGACCTGGAAGGATATGATTCAAAAGTCAAAGCTGAGGGCCCATTGTGGGGCCAGGTGCTGGCCCTGGGTCTGGAGACACAGACATGACTAGACGTAGTTCTGCCCTCCGGGAACTGTGATCTGTCTGGTATCATATATCTCACACTCCAGCCCACTACAGGTTTCCAGGATTAAGTGGTGTTAGATAAATTGCAAGTACACTTTCAGAACTACATGATAATACGTATGGAAATTTTAATTAGAAAGGTGAACAGTGACAGAACTCCCTCCCCCTGACTTTAGTGGGGTGGCCACACTTCAACATACCTTTGTATTACTCATCATCCATGCGGTGTTTCCCCAGTACCTGCCTTGACTTTTCTCTTGCTGAGCTCTATTCTACCACACACTTGCCTCCCCAGATAGCTAATTATAAGCCTCTATTTTAGTGCCTGCTTACAACAAAAGCTGTGTCAAAAGCAGCGCATACCCATATAGAAATTTAAAAGGGTACAATTCCTGAATGGTGATGAAGCAGTGCTCTGAGATGTGCTTCATCATCCAAGCGATGGTTCAGGGAAGTGGAAACAGATCTGGTCAGGTCAGCGCAGGACAAGCGGGTGCCTAATAAGTGTTTACCAACAGTGACCTAGAATACGTTTATTAGGAACATTTTCTATTTATATAAAGAAGCAGAGACAGCTCCAGTGGTCATCAGGATCAGAGCTTGGGCTACTGCAGCCTTGCACATAAGTTCACAGCTTTGCAGGCCCAGAAGCGTTTTCACTAGCCCTTCTCAATCTTGAGAAATAATGTTTCTGATGTCACAGTGGTGTAGGCTATTTGAGCACTAGGTTTATGTGTAGTAGTTTTAAGTTTTGGATTTTTAGTCACAGGCTTTCTTGCTAATGCAATCATCTCTTTTAGGCCTTTGGTATCTGAGCCAGTTCTGTTTTGCTGGGATGCTATTATTGCCTCTTCTTATCCATTTCAGGAGTAAAGGGTAGAAGGGAGGAAAAAAGTAGAAATAGGAACAGCATGAATGTTTATCTACATCTTGGGTTTTGAAGAGGAAACTCATCATCTCTTCCAAATGGTCATCTATTCAAGGCCTGGAGTACTAAAGAAATGCCCATCCTCTTAATATAAAACAAACAAAAACTATGTGGTCGGAGCTTCCATGTGCATTTGTGTTTACAGACGAAAATACCTGTGAGACTAAAAATCTTCACGCCTTATTGCAGATCCCTGGTTTCTGTGGGATTATATAAAACCTGTATTTCTGAAACCCCGCCTCCTGTCTTCCTTCCATCTTAAAGCAGGATTGAACCTTGTATTAAATTGACAGCCAGGAAATGTTTTACCTGCTTGACTTGTTCTCACTATTTTATACAGGTTTCAGTCAAATGTTTCTACACCCTGCTGGGCGTGGGAGGCCGTGACTCACCAAGAGAGAAGATATTCGGTTTGCGTATCCAGGGTGTTGCAGGATGATTGAGGACTTCGCAATTCAGGCTTGGTGCCATTTTGTCCCTTCCCTTGTTCTCTCTTGGATATTTACTTGGCTACTTGCTCCCAAGGAGAACCAGTCGGCTGAGTATTCAAATATTAAATTAATTCCTCTTTCTACACAAGTGGCCAAGCAAGTTTTTACTAGAAACATAGACTGGTGCCTGAGGAAGACTGGGGGTAGGGAGAAGAGAGGCTGAGTTTATTTATTTATTTATTTTTAATTAAGTTTTTTTTTTTTTTTTTTTTAAATAGAGACAGGGTCTTGCTGTGTTGCTCAGGCTGCTCTTGAACTCCTGGCTTCGAGGAATCCTTCTACCTCGGCCTCCCAAAGTGGTGAGATTACAGGCATGAGCCACCATGCCTAGCTAGAGACTGAGTTTAAAGGGCAAAGGAAACTGGGAAATAGTTTCTCTAAATATAAGTTTCGTGATACTTTTCCATTGTCCAAGATCTTTGTGCCTTTGTGTATGAATAGGCCAAGAAAATGTTTTAGAATAATTTTGAATTAATTAATTTGTGTCAAGAAACCTCCTCTTTCCTGCTGCAGCAGGGTCTGCTGGGCCTGTGAAAGCTCAAGGAGGGGTCTTTTATGACTCAGAGACATTTCCTTAATTTAAAAAAAAAGTGGGGAGGCCGAGGCGGGCGGATCATGAGGTCAAGAGATCGATACCATCTTGGCCAACATGGTGAAACCCCATCTCTACTAAAGATACAAAAATTAGCTGGGCATGGTGGGAGGTGCCTGTAGTCCCAGCTACTTGGGAGGCTGAGGCAGGAAAATTGCTTGAACCTGGGAGGTGGAGGTTGCAGTGAGCCAAGATTGCACCACTGCACTCCAGCCTGGTGACGCAGCGAGACTCTGTCTCAAAAAAAAAAAAAAAAAAAAAAAAAAAAAAAAAGAGGGAAAGGGGCCTTTGACTCCTGGCCACTCTTGTGAATCACATTTTGCACACAACACTTTCTCCTGTCATCCTCTTTCAGACTAAGGACTTGCCCAGAGCTCTGGTGGTTATAGACCAAGTACTACGGTTGGAGGAGCTAGCCCACCAGAGGCAGCTGCCATCAGGTGAAGGGTGGAAGCAGCACACCAGGGCACCCGTGCTGCTACAAGGCTGTCAACGATCTTCTTCTCAGAGACCCGCTAGCCCCTGTGTCCTTTAATTCCTTCCTGCAGGCACTTCTGGAGCGGGGTAGCTTGCTGACATTTCTTACTCAAAATTTGCTACAAAGCTACAGTAGACCAAGTAGTGTGGTACTAACATAAGAACAGACATACAGATCAGTGGAATAAAATAGAGAGCCTGGAACCAAACCCTTGCCTTCAACAAACAGTGCTGGGAAAACTGGATATCCATTTACAAAAGAATAAAGTTGGACCCTTACCTTATACCGTGTGCAAAAATTAACTCAAGATAGATCAAGGACCTAAACTAAATCTTCATAATATTGGATTTGGCAAGATTTCTTGGATGCAACACTAAAAGCACAGGCAGTCAAAGAAAAAATAGACAAATTTGGCTTCATCAAAATAAAAAACTTCAGTGTATCAAAGGTCACTATGAAGGGAATGAAAAGATAGCCTATGGAATGGGAGAAAATACTTGCAAATCACACATCTGATAAGGGACTACTATCCAGAACATGTTAAAAGCCCCTACAACTCAACTACAACAAACCAAACAACCTAATATTAAAATAGGCAAAGGAATTCAATAGACATTTCTCCAAAGAAGATATACAGATGGCCAATAGGCACAGGAAAAGATGTTTAAAATCATTAATCATTAGGGAAATATAAATCAAAACCACAATGAGATACCACTTCATGTCTATGAGGATGGCTGGTATAAAGACAAAAACAGAAACCAACAGATGTTGGTGTGTGGCGAACTTGGGACACTTGCACATTGCTGGAGGGAGTGTAAAATGGTGCGGCCACTGTGGAAAACAGCCTGGTTGTTCCTTGGTAGTAATACAGAATTTCCATATGATCCAGCATATTCCACTCCTAGGTATATACTCAAAGTAATAGAAAGCAGGAACTCAAACAGATGCGTGTACAACAACCTCCATAGCAGCACCATTTATAATATCCAAAAGGTAGAAACAACAGAACCGTCCACCAGCAGATGAATAGATAAACAAAATGTGGCAAATGCATACAACGGAGAAGGATTCAGCCACGAAAAGGAGTGGGATTCTGATACCTGCTATGACACGGATGAGCACCAAAGACATTATGCTAAGTGAAATAACCCAGACGCGAAAGGAAAAATATTGTGTGATTCTACTTCTTTGAGGGACCTAGAATAGGCAAATTAACAGAGACAGAAAGTAGAATAGAGGTTTGGCAGGAGCTGGGGGAAGGGGAAATGCGGAGTGATTGCTCAACAGGTACAGAGTTTCTGTTTGGGATGATGAAAAGTTACATACAACATTGTAAATGTCCCTAATGCCACTGAATTGTATACTTAAAATGGCTAAAGTGGTAAATTTTATATTGTGTATATTTCACCACGGTAGATTTTAAAAAAAGTTCTAAATACACATTCCAGGGCCCCACCCTTAGAAAGCCTCAGAGGCGGCTGGGCACGGTGGCTCACGCCTGTAATCACAGCACTTTGGGAGGCTGAGGCAGGCGGATCACCTGAGGTCAGGTTCAAGACCAGCCTGCCCAACATGGTAAAACCCCTTCTCTACAAAAATACAAAAATTAGCCTGGCATGATGGTAAGTGCCTGTAATCCCAGCTACTCTGGAGGCTGAGGCAGAAGAATTGCTTGAACCTGGGAGGCAGAGGTTGCAGTGAGCTGAGATTGTGCCATTGCACTCCAGCCTGGGCGACAGAGCAAAACTCCATCTCAAGAAATCCTCAGAAGGTGATACAGTAAATATGGATGGGGTGGGAATCCAGAATCTGTATACATGTATTTTTAAATGCCTTCCTATCTTTCTCAGGCATAGCCAGGTTTGGAAACTTATGATTTAGTCTCTGCCAGTTCTTTCCAAGGGGCTGGTGCTTCTGTAAGGAAATGTTCATTAGTCTACATGAAATACGTGTGTATTTTTCATGAATCTGAGTGTGTTAAATTTGAAGTGCTGTTTTAACATCTGACATTGTCACGATTACATTGTTTTGGGGTTAAGGGGTCCAATCATCACCCACCATAAAATGATGGTGATAATAGTTCAGGGTGTTTTTTAAGTGTCTGTGCTTGGCAAAATAAAAGTGAGCAGTCCTATGTTGGTCTCTCAAAAGGTTTTAAAAATTTTAATGGTTTGTTAAATTCCAAAGACTGGGAACCATTGCTCCAGACACCATCCATTTGAAAATATTGAAATAGAAACTGCTTCTGCTATTTATTTTATTTGTGCCGGAAAGAAAAAAAGGAAAGGACCTATGCATTTTTCTGTGGTTCATAGGACCTGGAGCAACAAAGAGCAGTGTTGAAACTGACAGCATTGAGCTGTAATTTGTCCTGCTGCCTGTTGGAACGTTCTTTTTCTGATGGGGGAGGAGCATGACAGAGCAGAGGTGGAGGTAGGCGAGAGTAATATAACTTCTCCAGGAGAACATCTGAGAGGGGAAGTTGCTTTCCTGCCCTGGCCCTTTCATCCTCCTGAGTTTGGGGGCTGTGGTGGGGCAGGGATTGACCAACAGCCATTCCTAGGGGATGCCTTTGCATTGCAGAGGGCAGCTGGCTGAAGGGAGTGCTGAGTCTGTGGGAGCCATAGCCCGCCCCACCCTTTAGGCGGATTAGTTAATTATTGAAAAGTGCCTCAGAAGCACAAAGGTCTGGAGAGACTCCATGTGCTATTGCTCAGGCCTGTGTGGGAGCTGGCATTTCTGAGGAGCCACTGAGACTCTTCTAGGAGGCTGTGGAACAAGAAACAGTTCCTTCCCATTGTGGTGCACTCCTTTCAGGTTTGGTGTAGAGATACAGCTCCAGAGAATTCTTGTATAGTGCATAGAAGTTATCTTAGGATTTGTAAAGTATTAAGATAAATGAACCACATCAGATATTTTCCCTTGTTTTAATTTTTTTTCGTGTGGTTTTAATGTTTTAAGGACATTCAGGTGTGTTTTTTTTTTTTAATGGAGTCTTGCTCTGTCACCCAGGTTGGAGTGCAGTGGTGCAATCTCAGCTCACTGCAACCTCTGCCTCATGGATTCAAGCAATTATCCTGCCTCAGCCTCCAGAGTAGCTGGGACTACAGGTGTGCACCACCACACTGAGTTAATTTTTGTGTTTTTAGTAGAGACGGGGTTTCACCATTTTGGCCAGGATGGACTTGATCTATTGACCTCGTGATCTGCTCGCCTCGGCCTCCCAAAGTGCTGGGATTACAGGTGTAAGCCACCATGCCCAGCCCACTCAGGTCATTTATACATAAACGATCACACGACATGTTCTGTTCTCTGACTTACTTTTTTCTTTTACTTAATAACATTTCCTGCAGCTCCTTCTGTGTTAGTGTATATAGGCATCCCCCATTTTAACTGCTGCATTCCTTCCAGATGCATCATAGTTTCTTTATCACTATTTTAGCAAAGGATCACATAGGTGGTTTTCCATTTTTCACCATTACATACAATGCCGCAACAAACGTTCTTGTATACAAATGGGTGTGTGTATGTATGAGTGTTTCTGAAGGATATCTTTCTAGAAGTGGAATTTCTGGATAAAAGGGCATGCACATTTAAAATTTTTGTAAATAATAGAGTTTCTCCTCCAAAATTCTGTTCTGGTTTTTATAGCCACCATTATACTCATCAGCCCTGTACATTATCATTTTTTTAAAACTGCCAGCATCATGTCCAGAAAAACAGTGTCGTTTTAAATTGCATTTCCTGGATTTGCCAGTTAGATTGTCCATTTTATCATATGCCTATAGACCATTTCAATTTTTGGAACTTTTAAAAATAAAAATACAGAAAAGGTGTATAGGCTGGGTGTGGTGGCTCACGCCTGTAATCCTAGTACTTTGGGAGACCAAGGCGGGTGGATCACCTGAGGTCAGGAGTTTGAGAGCAGTCTGGCCAACATGGCGAAACACTGTCTCTACTAAAAAAACAAAAATTAGCTGGGCATGGTGACAGGTGCCTGTAATTCCAGCTGCTTGGGAGGCAGAGGCAGGAGAATCACTGGAACCTGGGAGGCAGAGGTTGCAGTGAGCTGAGATTGTGCCACTATACTCCAGCCTGGGCAAGAGAGCGAGACTCCATCTCAAAAAAAAAAAAAAAAAAAAAGAAAGAAAGAAAAAGAAAAGGTATATAAATTAAAGGTGTACTGATCAATGCATTAACACAAAGTGAACTCTTCCTTATAACCGTGTCCCAAGTCAACAAATAGAATATTATAAGACCTTCTCCCGAAAAGAAGACTCTCCCCTGAAAAAGATCAATCTCCTCCAAAGTAATTCCTACCCTAACATCTAAGTCCTATAGATTAGTCGTGCCTGTTTCCTACTGTCATATAAACAGACTCATACAAGCATGCACTCTTCTGCGTCTGGCTTCCTTCATTCAACATTACGTTTATGAGTCTTTCACGTGTAGACTCATGTGTAGCTGTAGTATGCTCATTTACGTTGCTTATTGTATTGCATTATGTGAATATATCACAATTTATTGATTGATGGACCTCTGGGTTATGTCTGTTGCCAACTTTTAGTTACTAATGAATAATGTTGCTGTGAGCATTCTTGTGCATGCTCTTTAGTATACCTGTACATCATTTCTGTTGGGTATATATCTAGGAATGAGATTTTGGGGTCATCAGCATTGTTCTGTTCAACTTGACCAATTGCATTTGTGAATTTCTTATGAATTTTTTTCACACTTACTATTGGGTGGTTTGTGTTTTATTATTGACTTGCATCTGTCCTGTTTACTCTGGATGTTAATTCTGTTGTAAATATTGTCTCTTAGTCTGTATGTAGACCCTTTTATTTTACAAAGTTTAAAGTTCTTACACAGTCAAATCTGTAATTCTTTTTCTTTATGGTTTCTGGTTTTGTATCTTGCTTAGAAAGTCCTTCTCTATCTCAAGATTGTAAAATACTCTCTTATGTCTTGTCTCCTTTTTTTTTTTAGACAGGATCTCACTCTGTTTCCAGGCTGGAGTACAGAATGTGATCATGGCTAACTGTAGCCTCAACCTCCTAGGCCCAAGCAATCCTCCCCGCTCAGCCTCCTGAGTAGCTGGGACTACAGGCATGCACCGCCACACCTGGCTAATTTTTTTATTTTTTGTAGAGACAGGGTCTTGCTATGATGCCCTGTGCAAGATGGTCTCGAACTCCTGTGCTCAAGCGATCCTCCCACCTCAGCCGCCCAAAGTGCTGGGATTACAGGTGTGAGCCACTGCACAGGGCCATGTTTCCTTCTAACACTCATTTTGATTTTTTACTTTAGGCTTTTTAGTCAGTATGGAATTTATTTGTGAGGGTTAGAAATAGAGGCTAATTTATTATCTAAATTAGGGGATGAGTAAAATGATGCCATTTGCTGCCTAGGTTTTAAAAATATTTATTTTATTTTATTTTTATTTTTGAGATTGAATCTGGCTCTGTCACCCAGGCTAGAGTGCAGTGGCGCGATCTCGGCTCAATGCAACCTCCACCTCCCGGGCTCAAGGGATTTTCCTGCCTTAGCCTCCCGGATATCTGGGATTATAGGCGCGCACTACCACGCCTGGCTAATTTTCATATTTTTAGTAGAGACAGGGTTTCCCCATGTTGGCAAGGCTGGTCTGGAACTCCTGACCTCAGGTAATCCACCCGCCTCGGCCTCCCAAAGTGCTGGGATTACAGACGTGAGCCACCACCTCTGGCCTAAAATATTTATTTTTAAAATCTCAAAATAAATTCTAACATCAAAGAGCTAAAAAACTATCAGGAAAAAAAACTTTTACTTCAGAATAGTCTCCTCTAAGTTAAGCCTGAGTTAGCTTCTAAATAGGGCAAATGTTCTAAGTCAGCGGTTGCCACCCAAAAAGCTCTGCATATAAATGGTCAGTGACTTATTTATTCACTTACTATGTATTTATGGAATTTGAAGTGCAGTTCCCTTGGACTTGAGTGTCTAACGAGGAAGAAGGGCTTCATTCTGGGACCTTCAGCATAGCCTGATTTGCACACTGGATCTAGGTTCACGGGTCATGAAAACTACAGTGACTTTCTTCCCTCCCAAGTCTCCAGCTCCTCCCAATCTGAGCAAATGGCCCCCAAATGGATTCTATGTCCCGTGTCCATCCCCAGGACAGAGCGAGGTCCAGTTTGAGCTTTATTACAAATCCTGTAGGTCAGCTTTTGGTTATAGACGTGGCTTCCTCAGGCAAGGCTGCCCACTTGAGGGAAACAATTTTGTTGGCTGGCTGGGTGGTTGGTGTAGGGCTCACATTTGGGAGTTCACTCCTTTCTCTCCCTTTGTCTGAAACGATCAGCACCTTGTTGTGCCTGTTCACTAGCAGTGCTCGGCACGCAATTGTTTGTTGTGCTGACTCTCCAGTTGCTGACAGTGTGAGGTGGTTTTGTTCTGCTTCTTCCTTGTGTATTGTTGGTGAAGGCCGAGAACTTGCTACTTAGTTAACCGACATGTTATAGGACTGGAGCCTGAGCTAGGGTCAGGAGAAGAAACATCCCACTTAGCTTGACAAAGAGCTCGGTTTAAGGCTGGAGAGCTGACTGTGCAATTGTCTGAGCTGCTTTTCTTGGAAATGGCTCTCTTGGCTGAGCTCCAGAAATATAATCAAAAGTGGCCTGAAATCACAAGTTTTGCTGCTTGCATTCTTGGTTTCACAATTTAAGGATTTGGCTGGTGCCTGTCCTGAAAGCATGGAATTGTCTACTGTTTGTTACACATGACGTTGAGTGTGCGTGTGTATGTGTGTGCACAGACATGCATGTGCAGGACACAGGGATTGTCTGCATGGGCATGTTTTATAGTCCAGCTGTTTGTACCTTCAGGGAGCCAGTGATTAAAGAGCAGTGTATGGCAGATTTTCTTTGATTTCAAGAATCACATTTTGGTTTTGTAGGTTAGTGTCTTTGGAGAAGAGTGATGGAGAATCTTGCATAGAAGTACAACTGATTGCTTAGGCACAGTGGTTTTTGCCTTTCTTAAGGACTCTCCCTCAAAAATATGGAGAGAGGGCCGGGCGCGGTGGCTCAAGCCTGTAATCCCAGCACTTTGGGAGGCCGAGACGGGTGGATCACAAGGTCAGGAGATCGAGACCATCCTGGCTAACACAGTGAAACCCTGTCTCTACTAAAAAATGCAAAAAACTAGCCGGGCGAGCTGGCGGGCGCCTGTGGTCCCAGCTACTCGGGAGGCTGAGGCAGGAGAATGGCGTGAACCCGGGAGGCGGAGCTTGCAGTGAGCTGAGATCAGGCCACTGCACTCCAGCCTGGGCGACAGAGCGAGACTCCGTCTCAAAAAAAAAAAAAAAAAAATATGGAGATAATTTACTTAGAAGAAGGCAACGTGCCACTTTTTTTAGGAGCAGGTGTACTTGACCATGCCGTGGGGGAAGTGAAGACCTGAGTTTGAGGAAGTCAAGCTTGAGGCTGTCAGAAGCAGTTATTTATATCTGAGTGATGTGTATGAAAGCCAAGGCCTTTCATTCCACCACCGTCACGGAACTAGTTTAGAGAAGAGGAAGGGCGTCGTTTTTGCCTTGTTAAATATCTACTGCACTAAGAACTTCTGGTGTGGTTCAGATTTCTGGTAATCTGTACCCAGGCTCTATTATCTAAAAAAGAATGCTTACACACTCTTCTTTCAACCTACTTTGTGGATAAAACAGCTCACTTCCAGTTGATTAATAGACTGTCAACTGATTGTTGTTTCCTTTCCCCAGATGCCCCTCGCGTGGGCAACCTTGTGTGTGTGTGGCGGTGGGGGTTGTGGTAGGGACCTTGCGTTATCTCTAAGCTCAAAATAAGGACATTGGACTCTAACAACTACCAAAAACCATACATCGGAAACTCTTGGGTTCATTATGATCATAAATGAAGTCTCACATAACTAGCTTTCATTTTCATACCTCTTGAGTTCTCAAGTTTCCCCGCCCCCCTCAGGCTCTTTTGGTTATGGGAAATGAGTGTGTTTTGGGACAAACGTGTCAGGATTATGAGGGAGAAACTTGGCAGGGGAGCAAACTGTGCAATAGGCTTGACAAGACTTGAGAAACAATACATCTCAGATTTTTTCAGATAGTCCTCAATTTCTGGTTCAGAAATATGGCCCAGAAGCTACAGAAAGGGAAGCACCACTGCAGCTCCGCGAAGGAGGGTCACTGTCACTTAGACTTTACTAAGGAGCCAACAGAGGCCATTTCTGCCCAGAAAGCTGAGGTGTCTGCAGGAGGGGAACTTAGTCCTGCTTCTACCAGGAGTACATGGAAATTGAAAAGAGAGGATTTATGGTTTTTTGCCTTAAGTGAGAAGAACAGGAGGTGGATCTCCCAAGGCAGAATATCCATAATGATAGAGCAGTGAGGAATACGAGGAGGGAAACATAAGCATGTTTGCATCAACATTTAGATTTTTCTGGGCTTGCCCAATCCCAGTCATTTGGAGTTTGTCTTTTACAAGGTTCAACCATGGTTGAGCAAATATTAGTTAACGTAATTAAAACCTGTTGAATTGAACAGGAAACATTCACGGGAAATCTGCAGGTGTCTGCAAGCAAGAGTGACACTAGAAAGATCTTGGTATGCCGGCTCCCTCTTCCTCAAGGGGAGTGTCCCTGGAATGAAGCCACCAGCAACAGGAGAGGAAACAGATGGGGTTGTAGAAAGTAGGAGCAGCAAAAGGTTCTGAACTTAGAAATAAGCTGCTCGCCCCGGGGTGAGTGTAAAAGGCATCTGGGGTATTTGCTTTTTTGTTTGTTGGAGGAAGGAGGGTGTCTCACAACACTTTCTCTCTCTTCTTTCTCTCTCTCCCCTTCCTGTCTCTCTCAAATTCATTTAGGACATGGAATTTCTAAGACTACTGCCATCTTAGGGTTTGAATCTCTTCTTAGCTTCATTCATGCATATTAAAGAAAGACAGCTCCAGTATGACTTCAGAAAGAAAAGCCAGGCTGATTTCCCAGATGCAGTGTTGCGCCACGGCTGAGTTTTCTTCCTGGAGTGAGCTATTTGAGTTTCGTCTTCCTTACCATCTTGTATTCTCTTCATTCCAAGGCTTGGACACTTGAGGCAGAGAAGCCCTCATCCTGGGTGTCAGGGTGGGGGGTGTTCTCATCATGAATGGGAGGCGTGCCCAGCTCCAGCTCTGCCTTTTTTTTTTTTTTTTAACCAAACCAGAGTAGAAACAAATGGGTGTGTGACTTACCGTGATCGACATAGCAAGATATGATACATGCCAGGAGAGAAAAAGAAAGTGCTGATGGAAAAATTAATCTCATTAGGGAGATTTGTTTGTGGTGACCTTTTTTTTTTTTTTTTTTTTTTTTTTTTTTTTGAGATGGAGTATAACTCTGTCACCCAGGCTGGAGTGCAGTAGTGCGATCTCAGCTCACTGCAACCTCCGCCTCCAAGGTTCAAGTGATTCTCCAGCCTCTGCCTCACAAGTAGCTGGGATTACAGGAGCCCACCAACACGCCCGGCCAATTTTTGTATTCTTAGTAGAGATGAGGGTCTCATCATGTTGGACAGGCTGGTCTCAAACTCCTGACCTCAAGCCATCTGCCTGCCTTGACCTCCCAAAGTGCTGGGATTACAGGGGTGAGCCACCACGCCTGGTCTGTGGTGACATTTGAAATGAATCTGAAAAATGTGTAGAACATTAACAGATGGAAAAGACCGTCACTGTATTATTATGGTATTAATGCTCAGCAATATCTGTATCTAATAATATCATGCAGCTTTTGCAGGGTCTGCTCTTAGAATATGCTTTTGCTGGCAGAAGCACCTCAGCTATACTTTGGAGAAGCACCTTTCTCTTTGTTTTTTGTTTATTTTTTAATTTGTTTTTTGTTTATTTTTTGTGTTTTTGTTTTGATTTGTTTTGTTTTGAGATGAAGCCTCACTCTTGTTGCCCAGGCTGGAGTGCAATGGCGTGGTCTTGGCTCACTGCAACCTCCGCATCCCGGGTTCAAGTGATTCTCCTGCCTCAGCCTCCCAAGTAGTTGGGATTACAGGTGCCCACCATCATGCCCGGTTAATATTTTTTATTTTTAGTAGAGATGGGGTCTCACTATGTTGGCCAGGCTGGAACCTTACTCCTACTCTCCACCTAGGAAGTGTGAGTGAGGCTGGCTCCACCCCGGGCTCCTGGTAAGGCATGCGACCCAGACTGGCCAATAAAAGAACCACATGCCTTTGGCATAGTGAATTGACTCAGGGAGGGAGAGTGACCCAAGTTGGGCTAGTCCTGGAGCTTTTGCTGGAAAAATTAGGGAAAAGGATTCCTCTTTCTGCTGGGGTTCCTAAGCTGGTGGGTTCCTGTTTGAGAGCTTTAAGGGGCCAGTTTTGTTACCAAGGAGGGAGAACCTGAGAGATGAAAGGGAGATTCCTGAATCCTTCATTTGAGCACCTGGAGACAGTTATGCCTGAAACTCTATGCCTGGACATTTTAGTCACTCAAACCAATAGTTTGCTTTTTTTTTTTTTTTTTTTTTTTTTTTTTTTAAGAGACAGTATCTCACTCTGTTGCCCAGGCTGAAATGCAGTGGTACAATCATAGCCCACTGTTACCTTGAACTTCTGGGTTCAAGCAATCCTTTCGCCTGGCTTTTTTTTTTTTGGAGACAGTGTCTCCCTCTGTCACCAGGCTGGAGTGCAGTGGCACGATCTCGGCTCACTGCAATCTCCACCTCCCGGGTTCAAGCGATTCTTCTGCCTCAGCCTCCTGAGTAGCTGGGATTACAGGCGTGCGCCACCACACCCAGCTAATTTTTGTATTTTTAGTAGAGACTAGGTTTCACCATGTTGGCTAGGCTGGTCTTGAATTCCTGACCTCAGGTGATCCGCCTGCCTCGGCCTCCCAAAGTGCTGGGATTGCAGGTGTGAGCCATAGCGCCCGGCCTCACCTGGCTAATTTTTTAAGTTTTTGGTAGAGATTGGTTCTCACTATGTTGCCCAGGCTGGTCTTGAACTCCTGGCCTCAAGAACTCCTGCTGCCTTGGCCTCCCAAGGCATTGGGATTATATAAATTTACTTTTTAAATATGCCGTCTTGTGCTGTGTTTGTGCTTTTCCCCTTGCAAACAAATAAACAAAAATGTTCTAGTCAATACAGAAATCTTTAGTGATCTGCTTAAACAAAGCTGTGGGAGCAAGAGGGTAGCAGATTCACAGAGCAGGTTCCTAGCAAAAAAAAAGTCTTTCTGCTGCTAACATCTTCCAGGTCAGCTTCCTAGGCCCCAGTGACTAAGACATTGGGACTTTATTCTTAACCTCCCTGGTCCAAGGCCTTTCACAGATCTAGCTGACTTCTGTGTGCTGGATATTTTTCCATGAATCAGAAATGAAATATGCAACATTGTAGCCACAAAGCAATGAAAACAGCTCATTTGTCTTTTGTGTCCCTCCAAGCTTTGTTTTTTCTGGGTCACACGTTATAAGTGAAGAGTCATAATGCTAATCCAGTCTGGATTTATTAACAGTTGAATAGACTATTGAGAAAAAACTTGTTAATCATCAGAAACAAATTCACTGCAGAAGAATTACAGACAGAGTGGGACAAATGCCTTGAGCCAACTAATTTTCTGCCCCTTCAGGGAAAACTCTTGGATATTGGAATTAAGTGTCACATCTGGAAATGCAAGAACGTAATTGCTTTTATTGAGTGCTTACTATGTCCTTGATACTAAGGACAGTATTTGCCTACATTCTCTCTTAATTTCATCAACTCTGTGAAGTAGGTCCTAAACCCCGTTTTATAGGGGGTGAATGACGCAGACATTACCAGTTGCTACCCAATGTCCATTCTCTCCTTGTTCCTTGCAGAGAGACAACCCCAATTAGTGACTGCTTCTAGCTCAAAGTTCAGGCTCTCTGGTGATTTCTGTGGCTGCTACTGCAGCTGTGGACAGCCATGTGATCTGGTTCTGGCCGGTGAGACCTGAGTGGAAGTCTTCTGCAGATTTCTGGAAAAATGTTGTCTCTGGGATATGGGCATTGCCCCCTCTTCCTTGTTCCTTCCTTCTCTCTTTCTGGAATGTGGGTGTGAGGCTGGTGGCAGAGTAGCCATGCTGTGACCTTGAGGCAACTATGAGGAGGAAATCCACATTCTGAGGGTGGAGGGGAAGGAAGGTGGAAAGAACCTGGGATATTGCTGACATTGTAAAGTCACTATTCCTGCCTGGAAGGCCTACCTTCAGACTTGTTATATGAAAGAAATAAACCATTGTTTGGTTAACCTGGTGAGGTTGGGTTTCTGTTACAGACAACTGAATGCAATCCCTGACTGATACAGGGAAACTGAGCTGAAGGAGTTCAGGTGAAGGGACGTGCTTGCATTTCCATATAAAGCGATGTCTCAAAACTGGGTAAGACATGATTCCTATGCTTAAGGAGTTTATAGCCTAGTTTGGGATTCCACTGCATAAAGAAACAATTATAATATAACATATTTAGTATAATGGTAGTGATTTGCATAGGGTATCATGGGTGCCTAGTAGAAAAAAAAGGAAACAAGACAAGAGCAAAATGAAAGTTAGCGAGGCAAAGAAGAGAGGTCAAAAAAGAGATCATAGCTTGAACAAAAGGATGGAAGTGAGAAACAGCATGGCATACACAGAGGGCCACAAGCTGGTCTGAGTTGTTGGAGCATAAAGTATAAAGCAGGCATTGGTGAGAAATGCAGCTGGAGAGGTGTTTCATTTAACTATTGCTAAATAGTAAGCCACTTCCAAAACGTAGTGACTTAGAACTATTTTTATCATTTCTCATAGTTCTGTAATCTGAGTTGAGCTCAGCTTAGTGGTTCTTGTGTTCATGGAGTATCTGTTGGGGTTGGAATACCCAAGAAAACTTCTTAAGTCCCACGTTTGATGCCTCCAGCAGGGATAGCTGAAATAGCTGGCTGGCTGGCATCTTTCTCTCTCTGTCTCTTTTCATATTGCCTCTACATATGCATAGCTTGGGCTTCTTCACAGCATGATGATCTCAGGGTAGCTGGACTTCTTACATGGTAGATGGCTTCCAATTGAAAAGAAAGGAAGTTACCAGTGCATTTAAGGTCTGGGCTGAGAACTATCAGAACATCACTCCCACTGCACTCTGTTGATCAAAGCAAGTCACAAAGTCTGCCCTGAGTCAAGGGAGAGGAAATAGCTTCTATTTCTCAATAGGAGGACCAATATGCACATATAGGGAGAGATGAATCAACAGTGGACATCTTTGGAGACTATCGACCACCGATTTTATAAGGGCGCAGATGAAGGAGACTCTCTTCTGCTTCAGGTAGGCTGATATGAACACCAGACGTAGGGCATCTACCTTGCTTCATATTTCGAATCTGAAAGGAGAATGCCCCTCAGGCTGCCGTGACTCATCAGAGTAAAACAGTAGTGTGATTAGGCAGAGGTAGGGCTGCGGTGTGGCTTCTCTGCTGAACCCCCTGCAGTTTTCATGTGGCATGAACTGGACTCAGAGGCTCCCATATGTCACGAGAGATGGTTGAGATAAGAGTTAGAGAGGCTACCTGGGGCCCTCAGTGGTGAAGGGAAGGCAAGCTCATAGTAATGACTCGGGGGACCTCTCAGGCCAGATGCTGGATGGTATATTGGCAGAAACCCTTCAGAGCCAGGGCCAAGGGAAGCTGAGCTATGGCTGAGTCTACCTGGGGAAATTTCTGAACCCTGGCAAAGCTGAGAGATCAGACAAGAAGTTACCAGCCACCCTGCAGCAGAGATTAGTGAGGATCTAGAGAACATAGTATGAACTCCAGCGCCTCATGGCGGACTCCAGTGCACTGGCGGACTCTGGTGCTGCCTTTTGTCACCCATAAGGCGACAAAAGACAATACCCCTCCTACTCAAGGAATTACCCTGCCGCCATCTTGGAGCACAGCAAGAGGAAGATGCAACGCCCTGAGAGGCTGGGAATGCACCTGAAGTGATGGCTGCTTTTACTGTCTTCATAGCATTTCCTGGACTGCAGGAAAATTTACCCAGCAAGAGAGTCTCATAAGGAAGAATAGATACATTATAACGAAATAAAGAAGCCATGTTACATAAAATTACAAAGAAAGAATAGGAGTAATGACAAATTCAGGACTGCAGTTACTCTATGGGAAAGGAAAGGGATGGGGGAGTCCGCAGGGAGCTTCAACTGTTTTGCTAAGGCTTTATTTATAAAGTTAGGAAATGGGTACATGTATGTTGTTACATTCTGTATGCCTTTTTGTGAGTTTTAAATAGCTCAAAATGTAACTTTTTAAAGGGCTACACTTCTGAACAGATCTGTGAGCCCCAATGCCAAGTTGAGGTCTTGAACAGATTGTATGGGAGTGGGGACATAGAAAGAAGCTTGAAACAGGACTCAGACCTACTTGTTAGAAAAATCAACCTGGCTGGACTTGAGGAGGACAAAATAGAGTCAAGGGAGGCAGTGAGGGGGTTGTCACACCAATGCAGTGAGAGGGGACGGTAGCCTGATCTCCCCAGAGGTGGTTGGGGTGGCTTAGAAAGTCAAATTGGTGGACTTAGTGATTAACAAAATGTGGGGTGGTGTGGGCAAGGTTTGTGGTTGACTGGATGGATGAGTCCCCTACCCCAAATTAACTAAGGTAAGAGAATACACCCAAGTGGAGGGTATATTTTGGTGCAGACATGAAGAGTTCAGTTAGGACAGATTGGTTTGGAGGTATCTGTGGGACATGCTGGTAGAGATGCCTGGACAGAGGGTGGATGCATGGGTCTGAACTCCAGGGAAGAGATCTTGGAGATCCCAGCACTGATGCAAATTGAAGTTGTAGAAGTGGGTGAGATGCTCCAAGGGAGAGCAAGTAGGGGGCCAGAAATGAAGATTCAGGGAAGTCTGGGGCACAGCACCCCCGTTGGCCTGAGCAAGGGTAGCCATTCCGGCTCTGCAGACACCCCCTTGCCATCCTATCTGGAGCCCCAACCTTGGTAAGCAGAAGAACTACCACCCACCATCATTCCCTCTGGCCTGCCTCTGTGGGGAGCAATGCATTCTCTGGACTCCTCCCTCCCTGCCCTTGTGCATTTTGCTCTCTATTTGCTGTCCAGGTTTGCCTGCCTGTGGGCTTGCTTTCCTTTCCCTTCAGAAACACTAAAAGGGGCAGAAAGACCACCTACCATTCCCCACCACCCACCATAGGAGCATGAAACGATGGGAGCTGCTGAGGTGCAGCCTGGAGACCCCTTGGGTGCCTTGGCGTCTGTCTGCTCCCTCAGCTGCTGGGTACTCAGCCCCCTGCTAGACCCAGGCCTTTCAGAGCTGATGGCCTTGTTCCGCTTGTTCTCCAGACATGGTTTAGGTAATGCACATTCTTGTGAGACCCTGCCACAGTGCCTTAGACTTGAACTTCTGATCACTGGGCTCTGTGGAAACCTCTCAGCCCTGAGTAGCTGGCACTTTATTGGTGTTTCTCTCCCCTCTTTTGAAGAAGGGATTTAATGCTTTTCTTTTTTCAGGATGGGTTTGTTGCCAATAACAGGAACATGCAGAAGCTGCTCAGAGCAGTTTTGGTTGGTAGTGAGGTTTGAGGATGTGGAGGTGAGGGGGGCTGCAACCTGGCCAGCCCGTTTGCATGAGTCCTCACCTTCTTTTTGTTGTTATTGTTGTTGTAATAAATGCAAGACAGCCTTAGCCTTTGTTTGTCCCTGTTGACAACTTGGGTATCCTCTCTTCCACCCAGACTCTGTCTCCTTGAACTGGAAATCTCTCTTTTTCTTAAAATTTGGATTCTCATGTGAAGTTTAGAATCTGAATTAGACAGAGGCTGCTCTGAGCTCTAGGACAAAAAAAAGGGGGAGGTTTCCTGCCCTAATTTGTAATTAAGGGAATTTGGGAAAAGCCAAAGCAACAATGTTGTTTCAGAAATATCAATCTCTCAAGACATTTCTCCAGAATTGAAATAGATTTCAATTATGGAGTGAAAATGTATCCATGGGAATGACAGAGAGTTTGGTTTGCCTAAAAATAACTCTGTAGTCAAGGGTAATATAGCTATGTAATAAGTTAATCAAGAAAGGAAAGTTTTCATATAGAAAGCACTTTAAGGAATCACTCCAAATTGTCACAGCATCTACTCTGAGATCTTCCAGTTGCTTTCAGGGTGATTTACTTACCAGGACTTTGGAACTTACTAGTATAAACTGTAGCCTTCTGGTATAAAATTTATACCAAAAAGAATAGGTGTATACAAAGAGGCAATCTGCATTCTCATGATGTATCATTCCACCTGATAACTGGGCTTTCATAAAACTGTGCAGGAGATACAAACAGGTCCACTGGTTCATTCCTCTGCCTCCAGCCCTTGAACTCGAGCCAACTCAGACAGCAGGGCAGCCATTCCCTTCCCAGGACTCCTCTGGAAACCTGCTCACTGCTTCAGTTTTGGTTGCCTTATCTTGAGCATCTGATATTTACTGATGTACCTTTAGCTCTGATAACCACTCCTATGGTCCCCCCATGGCCACCATGCGTACTCTGGGATTGCCCTTCTGGGATGGTAACCCTGCCCAAGGCCCTCCTTCTGTCCTTATTCTGGGCCAGATGTTAACAGCTAGCCAATGGGATCAATACACTGGGGAAGGAGAGTGTTTTGGGAGTCTGGGAGTTGCATTTTCTAGTTAACATATTTGCATTTTAGTAGGGGTCTCCTGGGGCAGGGAATGTTAATTTAAAGAAAATTCCAGGCATTGAAACAAGCTGGTGTGTGTGTGTGGTGTGATGGAAGAAGAACAGAATAAGAAGGAGGCCAACAAAGAGGAAGAGGAGGAGAAGGAAGAAGAGAAGGACGATGGAGAAGGGGAAAGGGAAGAGGAAGAACACCGTGGCCACCATCTATCAATTCAGAAAAAGAGCATAGAGAACACCCATTGTTCCTTCCATTCAGAGATGACCACTGCTAATACCTTGTATATATCCTCCCAAGCACCTAGTGTCATAGATATAAATGAACTTTCTTATCTCTAGCAGTCAAATTGAGACAATTTTATAAACTTAAAAGAAAATTGTGCACAATTTCTGTATGTACCATTTAGTAACACGTACGTTCCTTGTTCCAGTAGCTCCACTTCCAGGAATCTATCCTAAGGAGAAATCTAGATTAATAAAAACAACCTTAGCCATCATGTACTGAAGGTTGATTGTGTACCAAGGGTCTTACACACATTGGCTCATTTAATTCTTACACCAACTCTACCAAGCAGATAACATCATCTCTCACCTGAGACTGGAGAAGTTAAGGACCTTGTCCAGGGACCTTAGCAGGGACCTCTGCTAGCAGGTTAGTCTGGAACTGGAACTCAGTGTGCAGCAGGTACTCCAGGATAAGGCATCATCCATCTGGACCCTCTTAGAAGTCAGTGAACCCCCTTGTCCCGTTTTCTGTCCTCTACATATGCTCCAAAGGCCCTGGGGTAGGGGAGGAATGTGACCCAAAGTCTTGCCCTCACATCCAGTGCTGAGCAGCAGCAGGTAGCAGTGCCTGCTGGGCCTCCCACCTGCTTAATTTCCCCTTCCATGAAGCCTTCCAACATCTGTTAGACCAAACTTGTCTTTCTTTTATTTGTATTTATTTATTTAGAGACAGAGTCTCACTCTATCATCCAGGCTGGAGGGCAGTGGTCAGATCTCGGCTCACTGCAACCTCTACCTCCCGGGTTCAGCGATTCTTCTGCCTCAGCCTCCAGAGTAGCCAGGATTACAGGTGTGCACCACCATGTCTAGCTAATTTTTATATTTTTAGTAGAGAGGAGGTTTCACCATGTTGGCCAAGCAGGTCTCGAACTCCTGTCCTCAAGTGATCCGTGGCCTCCCGAAGATTCCAGGCATGAGCCACCATGCCTGGCCCAATCTCGTCTCTCTTTTCTTTTCTTTCTTTCTTTTTTTTTTTTTTTTTTGAGACGGAGTCTCGCTCTGCCGCCCAGGCTGGAGTGCATTGGCCGCATCTCGGCTCACTGCAAGCTCCGCCTCCCGGGTTTACGCCATTCTTCTGCCTCAGCCTCCCGAGTAGCTGGGAATACAGGCGCTCACCACCTCACCCGGCTAGTTTTTTGTATTTTTTAGTAGAGACGGGGTTTCACCGTGTTAGCCAGGATGGTCTCGATCTCCTGACCTTGTGATCCGCCCGTCTCGGCCTCCCAAAGCGCTGGGTTTACAGGCTTGAGCCACCGCGCCCGGCCTCGTCTCTCTTTTCCATGTGCTAGTGCAGTGCTTCAGGGCTGCCTCCCTCTAGCACAGAAAACACTCTACTGCCTCCCCACTAGTCACAGGCTTGACAGTCTTAATCACAGTTATCTGGGGAAGTGGGGAAAGTGCAGACCTACTGAATCAGATTCTCAGGTTCAGATTTTCTTGTAGCACACTCACACGGGAGAGAAACTTCGCTGGCACACATCTCCTCAGAGCAGGGACCTGGTCTCATTGCTCTTCCTGTTTTTCATAGCTCTTAGCACCGTGACGCCCAGCAGCCAGTGTCTGGTGAGTGTCCAGAGATATTTCCCAGGAAGAAAATTAAAGTAAGGAGAGTGTAAAGGTGGGGTTAAGAGTGCGGAACAACTGAAGAGGATGTAATTTGAGAGAAGAGTGGTGAGATGGGAAACCTCAGGGCTGATCCACGGTGCCCACCCTTGGGGTTCCTTTGAGTGCTAGGATAGATACTCAGTCAATATCTCTTCTCCTCCTTTTCTCTATAGACACATACTTTAGTCCCAGAATTTTTTTTGGAAATCTAAACTTTTGGTGCCAAAATGAGTAATTGTGCATAAAGTGGGTCACAAGGAAGTGATAACGAATGCACAGACTATTTTAACTGCTGAATCAGAAATCGCTCTGCTACGTTATGAAATATGCAGGAAGGAAAATAAGCAGATGATAGAAGTGGAAGGAATCCTAAAATAATATTTTCACAAACAAATTCTGACCCAACACAGGCTTTGGCGGGGGCGGAGGGGTGGCGGGAGCTTCCATGCTACACATTCCTGAGAGTTGAAGAATAGGAATAAAATTGCCAAAGTAGAAATCTTTCCAAATGACGTAGGATCTCCTGAGGCACAAAGCCACCCAAACCCGCAGCCCGAAAGGCTTCTGCCATTTCATGGGGGGGTCTTAGTCACCCCACTACACAGCATGGGCAGGTCGGGATTAAAGAAAGCAAAGACAAAACAAAACCCACAAACAAAACTTAAAAACCGTTCTATTTTTTCTTCCTAACACAAACAAAACCCACTTTTTTGGTTTCATTTGTTTCATGGATTTTTAAAAATTGTGCTAAAACATATGTAATATAAGTTACCATTTTAGCTTTTTTTTTTTTTTTTTTTGAGGCAGAGTCTCACTCTGTCGCTCAGGCTGGAGTGTAGTGGTGCGATCTCGGCTCACTGCAACCTCTGTCTCCGGGGTTCAAGAGATTCTTGTGCCTCAGCCTTCCAAGTAGCTGGGGTTGCAGGCACCCGCCACCACACCCAGCTAATTTTTGTATTTTCAGTAGAGATGGGGTTTCACCATGTTGGCCAGGCTGGTCTTGAACTCCCAACCTCAGGTGATCTGCCCGCCTCACTGCCACTGTGTCTGGCCCATTTTAGCTTTTTTTTTTTTTTTTGGAGACGAAGTCTTGCTCTGTAGCCCAGGCTGGAGTGCAGTGGCACAACCTCACCTCACTGCAACCCCTGCTTCCTGGGTTCAAGAGATTCTCCTGCCTCAGCCTCCTTAGCAGCTGGGACTACAGGCACCTGCCACCACAGCCAGCTAATTTTTGTATTTTTAGTAGAGACAGAGTTTCACCATATTGGCCAGGCTGGTCTCGAATTCCTGTCCTCGTGATCTGCCCGCCTTGGCCTCCCAAAGTACTGGGATTACAGGCATGAGCCACCATGCCCAGCCAGCCATTTTTAAGTGTACAATTCAGTGGCCTTAAGTACATTCACAATTCACTTAATATTGTGCAACTGTCACCATTATCTATTTCCAGGACTTTTTGCATCATCTCAAACAGAAACTCTGTACCCAATAAGCAATAATTCCATATTCTCTCATGCCCCACCTCCTGGTAACCACCATTCTACTTTCTGCCTCTATGAATTTGTCTGCTCTAGATACCTCATATAAATTGAATTACACAATATTTGTCCTTTTGTACCAGCTCACTCCTTCCCTCCCTCGCTCCCGCCCTTCCTTCCTTCCCTTTTCCTCTCTTTCTCTTTTTCTTTCCTTCTTTTGATGGAGTCTCACTCTGTCGCCCAGGCTGGAGTGCAATGGCGCGATCTTGGCTCACTGCAATCTCTGCCTTCCAGGTTCAAGCAATTCTCCTGCCTCAGCCTCCTGCATAGCTGGGATTACAGGCACACGCCACCACACCAGGCTAATTTTATGTATTTTTAGTAGATACGGGGTTTCACTGTGTTAGCCAGGATGGTCTTGATCCCTGGACCTTGTGATCCGCCTGCCTCGACCTCCTGAAGTGTTGGGATTACAGGCGTGAGCCACCGCACCTGGGCTTTTTTTTTTTTTTTCCAGACCTATTTAGTATCCAAGTACCACACTTATTTCACTCAGCATGACGTTTTCAAGGTTCATTTATGTTGTAGCATGTATCAGAATTTATTCCTCTTTATGGTTGAATCATATCCCGCTGTATGTACATGCTACATTTTGTGTGTCCACTCATCTGTTGGTGGGTAAATTGTTTCCATCTTTGGCTATTGGGAATAATTCTGCTATGAACACCCGTGTGCCAGTATCTGCTTGAGTCCCTGTTTTCAATTCTTTTGAGTATACATTTAGGAGTGGAATTGCTGAATCATATGGTAACTTTATGTTTATGTTCTGAGAAGCCACAGGCTGTTTTCCATAGCGTCTGCACCATTTCACATTCCCACCATCAATGCACATGTATTCCAATACTTCCACATCCTCACTCACACTTGCTATTTTTCTAAAAAAAAAAAAAAAAAACAGACATCCTATTGGATGGGAAATGATATCTCATTGTGGTTTTGATAGACTTGTAAGCAGAAATCATACCAAGGATACATATTACAGGTAATTCACATAGCTTAGGTTTTTCAACAAAAACTAGGAATCAACATGTACTGAAGATATACTAAGGATGTTTATAATTTATCTTATTTTGCACACTATCTTCTTGTTTATCTTATTTTTGATGTGAAGATCTAAACTGACCTCTTATATTCTCATTTTATGTATTAATTTTTCTTCTAGATATATGTTACAGTTTATCCAATGTTCTAAAAATGGTGTATAAGACATTCAAAAAATTTTAATCTGTGATGACAATTGTCATTACTTCTGTTATCCTATTGAAACAGCCTCTGGAGATGAGTCAGTTCTTTTAATTTCTTTTCTTTTCTTTTTTTTTTTTTTGAGACAGAGTCTCACTCTGTCACCCAGACTGGAGTACAGTGGCATGATCTTGGCTCACTACAATCTCTGCCTCCTGGGTTCAAGCGATTCTCCTGCCTTAGTCTCCCATGTTGCTGGGATTACAGGCGTGTGCCACTATGCCTGGCTAATTTTTTGTACATTTAGTAGAGATAGGGTTTCACCATGTTGGCCAGGCTTGTCTCGAATTCCTGACCTCAAGTGATCCACCTGCTTCGGTCTCCCAAAGTGCTGGGGTTACAGGCGTGAGCCACCGCGCCTGGTCCCTTTTAATTTCATTATTAAGTTATGTAGTATTTTCCAGTTAACAGAACAAAAATGAGAAGAGAAGTTATTTCCTTGAGGTTGAGCTGAGGTCTTTTCTTAAGACAATTATTATAGTCAAGTGACAGGCCTGATGTATTGAAATATTTTCTGTTAAATGTTACCTTTCTTTGAATGCAACCAACACATTTGAAAAGAGAGACCTTTTGTGAACACTTGGTCAACAAATACTTGAGGGCCAACTATGAGCCAGTTATTGTTCTGGGTACTGGACACACACTGGTGACTAAACAAGCCTCATGGCATGTGGTAGAAGTTTCCAGAAATGGGATAGTCCTATTCTTATTGCCTTTTTTACGAACATCCTAAGGGTTAACTTTGAAGAATTCTCAGATAAATTTTGCTCAAGATTAAATTATACTTATTGAACTGATTTTTACCCCCCACCACATTTTTCCCAAAAGGATGTGAATTAGCTTACAAGGCATACATATAGCAATGTTAATACACAGGTAAAATCAGGATCAAAAAGAAAGGAAGGTAGCAATATATTAGACCTAAGTTGTATACGTTTAACACAATTACTATTATGTAGTTACTATGATACCATTTGATACACACTCTAGGGATGCATTTGATTGGGGAAAAAAAAATTAACATTGATTTAAACAAGTAGGGGCTCATTTATATCCTATGACAAGAATCCTGAAATTGTGCAATTCAGGGCTGGTACAGTAACTCTCTATCAGGAACCCAGGTACTGTTTCCTTTTGCTCTGCCCTTCTTAGCAGGCAGGCAGGCCTTTGTCCTCATGCTGTCACCTCAATGGTTGCCGCACTTTGAGGCAGGAAGGAAGGAGAAGGGCAAAGCAGCGAAGGCTTTCTCCTGCCTTACCTTTTTTTTTTTTTCAGACAGAGTCTCTGTCATTCATGCTGGAGTGCAGTGGTGGTATCATGTCTCATTGCCGCCTCAACCTCCCAGGCTCAAGTGAGCCTCCCACTTCAGCCTCCTGAGTAGCTGGAACTACAGGAGCATGCCACCATGCCTGACTAATTTTTAAATATGTTGTGGAGATAGGGTCTCACTATGTTGCCCACATAGGTCTTGAACTTCTAGGCTCAAGCCATCCTCCCACCTCAGTCTCCTCAAGTACTGGGATTACAGGAGTGAGTCACCACACCTGGCCTTTACTTTTTTTTAATCTGGAAGAATATCCTGTCAAGAACTATGAAGGATCTGAGACTTTTTTATTTTAATTCGACTGTTTGCATTGCTATAAAAAGCCCCTCCTCCCTTTTTTGTTATTTTTTTTGTAGAGATGGGGTTTCCTCATGTTGCCCAGGCTGGTCTCAAACTCCTGAGCTCAAGTGATCCCTACCTTGGCCTCCCCAAGTGCTAGGATTACAGGTGTGAGCCACTGCGCCTGGCCTGGGTCTGAGTTGTTTTTTTTTGTTGTTGTTTGTTTGTTTGATATGGAGTCTCGCTCTGTCGCCAGGCTGGAGTGCAGTGGCACGATCTTGGCTCACTGCAACCTCTGCCCCCTGGGTTCAAGCGATTTTCATGACTCAGCCTCCCGAATAGCTGGGATTACAGGCATGCGCCACCACACCCAGCTAATTTTTGTATTTTTAGTAGAGACGGGGTTTCACTATGTTGGCCAGGATGATCTTGATCTCCTGACCTCGTGATCCGCCTGCCTCAGCCTCCCAAAGAGCTGGGATTACAGGCTTGAGCCACTGCGCCTGGCCTAGGGTCTGAGATTTTATCCTACTTATAACTAAGTTAGCCTGTTATGATTTCACGGATGCGGGCAAAAGACATGAGACTCTGGGGTCAGACACAATGAACTTTATTATGCACAACACAGCAGGCAGTATAAGCAGTATAAGCATCAGCATAGTAGCAGTGTCCTCAAGTCCCCCAGGGGCAATACAGAAAGTCCCACGCGAATGCCAGCACATGCAGTGAGTTCTTTATATAGGAGTGGAACCCTGAGCTTAAGGACCCCAAATTTTATATAATGGGCAGTAGGCAGGCCTGCCCTTTGCTCTGGAGGGAAACATTATCTATGTTTTCTAAGGTTCTAAGCAAGCTCCCCTTTTCTCTGGAGAAACAGCTTCTCTATTTTCCAAGCATACATGCTATACCAACATCCTTGGAAAATATGATCAAATAAAAGGCAGCCAGTGTGTCTGCTTGCAAGATATACACAAATGTGGCCGGGCGCAGTGGCTCAGGCCTGTAATTCCAGCACTTTGGGAGGCCGAGGTGGGTGGATCACGAGGTCAGAAGATCGACACCATCCTGGCTAACACGGTGAAACCCCGTCTCTACTAAAAATACAAAAAATTAGCCCGGTGTGGTGGCATGCGCCTGTAGTCCCAGCTACTCCGGAGGCTGAGGCAGGAGAATGGCGTGAACCCGGGAGGTGGAGCTTGCAGTGAGCTGAGATCACGCTACTGCATTCCAACCTGGGTGACAAAGTGAGACTCTGTCTCAAAAACAAAACAAAACAAAACAAATACAGAAATGTGTGAGAACATGGAGAAATGTCTCCCAACAATATCCTTCTCAGGGATTTCTGTCTATGTATTACTGGCTGGGACTATAGCATATGGCCACCTCTCACTGCAAGGGAGGTTATGAAATGGAGTATTTTTGCTTGGGCACATTGCTGCTCTAAATAAAACTGTGGTTCTCTTAGTAAGGAGGGACAAGCAAAGGATGGAGTTTCGCGAGAGCAAGGCAAAAACCTTTCCCAAGGGTTTTTGTCTAATGTGTGGCCAATATCTTTTTCTCATGGTACAATGAATATTATGGCACCTTATTTACTGAGCCTTATAGAAATAATCTGTACAACTTAGACAGAAGAAAATTTGAGCTTTTAGTCCCAATCAAGTATTGTTTTACCAATTTCAAATAAGCGACTGGCAGTTTAGTGCAGAATTTTAACGTCATGGCTGCATAATATCTAAGTGTACAAGCCCATAATTCCTTAGAAACTATTTTCATTTTTAAAAAATTCATATCAGTTATTTTTACAGACCATATTTTGGGGGTGAAAAATTGTTAACAATTCTCTTAATTCAAGAAAAATTCTGTGTCATGAATTTCCCCCAGTCTTTGAGTATGTATAGCTTAAAGAACATGTTCTACTTTGTGAACAGATAGGTGTTTGGTAAGAGGTTTATAAATATACTTTTTCTGGTTTCATTTATTTTAAGAGAATTTTTTTTCACCTCATGACAGTCATTTGGGGCTGACAATGTTACCATGGTAACCATGTTCCAAAATCCTGGTTGCTAGTGAATATTGATCCTTAGCACTTCAACACCCTTCACTACAATGTTCACCTCTCCACGTGAAGGAGGCTCTGCTCAGAGAGCACACTGAGGTCAAGGAGTCCTGGCTAGGTACTCCAGAATAAATCTGCAGAATTTTCCTCCCAGGAACCCCACCATCTAAAGATCCCATTGAGAATCTGACTCAACCCACAACATTCTGGCTTACGTTTTCACTGAAACAGATAGGAGCAAAACTTCTTTGTTTCCTTTTCAGCTGCATCGCGAGAGCTCAGAAGCTCAGTCAATGCAACACAGAAGGCACTGAGGGAAAATTTCAGATGAGAATGGATGTATCCTCTCAAGAGGCAAAGAAGTTTGCAAATTACTTTTTGAAGGCCTCACTATATAATTTTGAGGTTAAAAATGCTTTCCTCCTGGGAAGGAGAGATTTTAATCTGGGTTGTATGCTGGAACTTAATGATTGATCCAAATCAGAGTCCAGAGGCCTCCTGGGAATGATGATTGTCAGGGCTACAGTGGGGCAACTGCAGATGGAGCTTGCCCCTCTTCTCCATAAATGGAGAAGAGCCTCTCACCTTCAGTGAGGTTTTGTGCGTAAGAAAGGGGAGGCTTGTTAGAGATAGCAGCTTTGAAAACTTAATTCTCCTAGCCAAGAACTAATGGACTGTCTTCAATGTGCATGAAAATGCGTCTGCACAGTGACCAGAGAAGCCAAAATGAGGCCTCTACAGACCTAATTTGGCATCAATTTATCTCCATATGAGAAAGTCTGGATGTACTTATTTTACTCTCTGCTGTAACCAAGAAAAAAACAAACAAAAACTCGGCAAAGGTTCATTGAGACAACAGTCGGTCACAAAAAAGGAATTTGAACCAAGATAACGTAGTTACATTTTATCCACATGTTCCTGAACCCAGTGTGCTAACAGTTAACAAATGCTATTTAGCCTTCACCATTAGATTAACATTTAACCAAATCAGCATAGACTTTGTGTGACTAAAAGAATCTACACACACACACACACACACACACACACACACACACCTTTTTTTTTTTTTTTTTTTTTTTTTGAGACGGAATCTCGCTCTGTTGCTCAGGCTGCAGTGCAGTGGCACAATCTCGGCTCACTGCAACCTCCATCTCCCAGGTTCAAGTAATTCTACTGCCACAGCCTTCTGAGTAACTGGGATTACAGGTGTGTGCCACCATGCCCGGTTAATTTTTCTATTTTTAGTAGAGACAGGGTTTCACCAAGTTGGCCAGGCTGGTCTCAGAATTCCTGACCTCAAGTGATCTGCCCACCTAGGCCTCCCAAAGTTCTGGGATTACAGGCATAAGCCACCATACCAGGCCACAGATTTTGATATCTCAAGAACTATGGACAGAATTAAAGAATTCCAAGACCAATTAAAGAATTCCAAGTGAGACAATTCATTTTTAGGATCTTGGTCCTGTGTTTGGAGAGGCAAATGTGTGTTTTAGTGAAATGTAAATCCAGGGAGAAAGTACAGTAGAAGAAACTGCTCACCTGTCCTTGTAGTCATAGCTAACTTTTATGCAGCTCTATCAGCTAGGCAGTATTTACTCATCAGTTCCGGGAGGTGAGTGCTGTTATAATCTCCATTTTCCAATTGTGACAACAGAGACACAGAGAAGTTAAGTGACTTGCCCAACATCACCCAGCTAGTTTTACAGGACCATGCTCTTTGTATAAGTTGTTACACATGGTCCCCCTAGCTTTGTGGCTCACGATCCTCTGTGCAGAATGCTATTGTGGAAAGCAGGGAGAAAATCAAACTGTGGCATACTGGGAGGGAAAAAACAAAGGAAAGCTCTTAAGGCAACAACAAGGACAATGTCTCCAAGGACAGTGAGGTACTAGTCAGGCTCCCCAGCCTCAGAGGCCCATCAAGGGTTTCTTCGCTGCCAGAGTCATGCTGTTCAACTGCTCGTAGGGGTGCTTCAGCCCTGGAAAGGAGCCCAGGCAGTAGGGCTGCCAGAGACCTGGCTGGTCTACCCAAAGACAAAGGAGGATGCCATTCCTCTGTAAGTTCTCTTTCAAATGACCTGTCTGAGATAGATCCTGTCTGCTTTAGGGTCTGCCCTCCTCAGTACATCCTCTCCAGCTCCAAAAAGACACATCCCTTGATATCCATCCAGTTCTCCCAATGGCCTTGGATGCTTGTGACTGTGCTTTCCAGGGGAATGGAGTCATTCCTAGTTTCTTGAAGGATCTTATCAGAGTGAATGTGGTGTGACATTTGGGTACAGATTGGCTTATCAGCAAAATGCACCTTTTAAAATTCATGCTGCCTGTTTTCTCTGGAAAATAAGGCTCTGTTTAATCCAAATAATATATGGAGAATGTTCAGAACTATGATGTTACTGTCTGTTGTTGGAGATTGAAAAGCAGAGAGGAAATACGCTAATACCTCCCTTTGGAATTTCTTCACCTGCCCTCTCAATACAGTAAAGGTCTCTTAGGTCTCAAACCTTTGTACCATTTATCATTAGGCCATTAAGATAATGAATGCCTGTGACCCTAAAATGTGCATTATCACAATCATTTGGTTTAAAAATATATGAATATCTCTAATAAAAGGGATGATTATATCAATTTTTAAAAACTTTAAAAATCCAATGGCAAGCCCTCTTGGTTAAGCCCATAATATCAGGTCTCATAATTTTATGTTTTATTTATTTATTTATTTGAGATGGAGTCTTGCTCTGTCACCCAGGCTGAAGTGCAGTGGTGTGATTTCGGCTCACTGCTACCTCCACCTCCTGGGTTCAAGTGATTCTCCTGCCTCAGCCTCGTGATTAGCTGGGATTACAGGTGTGTGCCACCATACTGGGCTAATTTTTTGTATTTTTAGTAGAGACAGCATTTCACCATGTTGGCCAGGCTGGCCTTGAACTCCTGACCTCAAGTGATCTGCCTGCCTTGGCCTCCCAAAATGCTGTGATTACAGGCATGAGCCCCTGTGCCTGGCGAGGTTTAGTTTTAAACCGGTGATTTAAAGTATAATTTAGTTGTTCCTCTGAAGATTATAACTTAAAAAAAAATAACATTTGGAGATAATTGTTCACATTTGCCTAAGGATGTTTCCATTTGAAAATGCATAATAGAATGTAAAATTATGATTTATAATAGCTCTCAGTTTATAATTAAAATAAAAATGGGAACATTCAAGTAAATGAAACAACTAGATATTTCTAAAAGGTATTCTTTATACGAAGAGTCGAGGTAACATGTTTTGTTAGCATTCTTCGACATTGATTTAATTTTTTTTTCTGCTTTTGTGCAAGTGAGGTGGGGAGGAGCAGATGTTTTGCCTCTAGTGAGACAATAATTTGCTTCATTACTATTGTTTGATTTTGCCTTGTTTGTGCCTGTGAATTACTATTAGAGGCTTGCAGCACTCTCTATGGGGCCTGAAATGTACAATAAGGGGCCAGAAGGCCTTGAGAGAGCTGAAAAAGAAATCATCACCCTAGCCTCACCCAGTCACCTGTCTCCAGGCAAAATAATTCCCTGTCCTTCATGATTCAGAGAAGACCAGCCCCACTCAGCTGCTGTTGCCAACCAACCACAGTTCTTGTTACCCTGGGCCACAAGTGCGTTATCCACCAGATTGAGAAAGTTAATGCCAGAGGGAAGTGAGAAACTAACTATGGAAGAGTGGACCCATGTTGCACAAAACATAGTTTTAGGGAAAGACTTGTGAACAAAGATGGGTGAGTATGAATGGGGTCTGGCTGGAATATGGCAGAGAAGAAATTCAACTATGCAATAAGATAAATCAAAGCAAAGATGCTAATGAAAGACTGATGTGGTCATTAAAAAAACATAAAAACAAAAACAAACAAAACAAAACAACAGGCTCTTAGTGAATACTTCTAACTGAAAAAAATCCGAAGATGCTGGTCAAAGGATCCTCAGGAGGGAAAAAATCTGGCTTTCCTTGTTAAGGGCCTGTGGAGAGAGTAATTGCAGCTTGAATCATGGGGTCTCCTTGGAGACACAGGCACCAAGCATCAGATCTGAACACAGAAGCTGGACCAGTTTGTTAAGTAGGGTGGGGCAGAGGCTGCTAGTTGCCTATCCAGTATCCAGTCTCCTCTTTTTCCTTAGTCACATAACCCAGATTTTAATCTGGGTGGCAGTATGCTCAGCTGAAAGACTACACTTGGAAGCCACATTTGCAGCCTGAAGGCCAGTGAGACATAAGCAGAAGTTGTTGGGTAGTCTTCTGTGGACTCCTAAAGAGGTATAGACTACTGACACACTCCTTTTTCTCCTTCTCCTTTCCTCCCATGCCTTTCTGGAACAAGGAGATTAACGTGATGATTGGAGCTCTAGCTGCCACATTGGACCATGAAGTTATCTGTTTTGTTTTGTTTTGTTTTTTTTTAATTAATTTTTAGTTTTATTTCAATAGTTTTTGGGTATAGGTGGTTTTTGATTACATGGATAGGTTCTTTAGTGGTGATTTCTGAGATTTTAGTGCACCTGTCAACCGAGCAGTGTACACTGTACCCGATATGTAGTCTCTTATCCCTCACCCCCTCTCACCTTCCCCCACACCGAGTCCTCAAAGTTCATATGTCATTCTTATACCTTTGCATCCTCATAGCTTATGACATGATCTTGAAGATGAAAACCGTATACTAAGGATGGCAGGACGAAAAGATAGAACTTTGATGACGCTGTAGCTCCCATACCAGCCAGACTCCAGCCTTCTTTTATATGAGAGAGAAATAAGCTTCTATTTTGTTGAAAACTCTCTTACTTCTTCATTCACCCAGGACATCACAAGCTTAGGAATCTTGGAAAGGCTTTGACAGAGGAGTGAAAAACTGGCGTGTTTTGGTTTATTTGTTTCAGTTAAATAAACTGTAAGATAAAGGTGATTTAAAATGACAAAATACAGTCTCTGAGCTCAGTCATAAAAAGGAATCAAGGGATTATGTAATTGCATTATGTGTTTATTTGGTCTAAACAAAAAAGAGCTTTATTCTGTCATGTAAGTGAGAAGTGCAGAGGTCACGTGGGCTTCAGGTAAGGCCTCATGTGCAGCTGGTCGAGTCAATGAAGACCCAGTGTCTCCCTGTGTCTTCTTAGTCTACCATGGTGGCGGCTTTATTCTTGGGCTGTCTTGCCAGATGATCACAAGATGGCTGCCAGACACCACCTGCGTTATGGATGTTCTCATTCACGTTTCCTCAGAGAAAGGAAACTTCCTTCCCAGAAGCCCCTGGCAAAGTCACCTTGCATTGGCCTGCTTTGGGTCACTATCCCTAAGCCAATCTCTGGGGCTAGGATGATGGGGGTCACTGGTTGGCTTAAACCTCCCAAGGTCTACCCAGAGAATTGTGACTATGTGAATGCCTGCCAACAGCATGGCTGGGAAGTATGGGACCCTGCTAGGAAAGAGAAAAGAAGAAAAATGCCTGTGGGGAGGCCGCCCTATGCCCTATGTTTTTCCTGGTCATCCTCACCAGGTAATGTTATTTAAAGGACTTTAATTTTTTAAAAGGCAAATTGCTCCCAAAAGGCCTATTGCTCTCAAATGTCATTTTCAGTAGCCTGAAACCCAGTATTAGGCCTACTGGTTTGCGGTAAGGCGCGGGATTTCCTGAAAAACCTTTGCTTCACTCATTCAACTTACCTCATTCATTAATTCCTCGGTAGACATTTCTTGGGTGCTGGTATGTGTCGCACACTCTGCAGGTCTTGCCTGAGAGGATAAACACATCATAAGCCATTAGGATCGGTGGCACTAGCACATGCGGCACTCGTACTCTTCGTGAAGGTCAGGAAGCAAGTAGGAGGGCACGGGAAATAGGACAGGTAAGTTCTGATCGTGAGGAGGGAACAGGCCTAGGAGTTGGGCATAGGGTGACGCCCAGAGAGACTGCACCTGCATGAGTCCCTCAGCGAGGACCTGGGGTGGGCTCTTGGTTCTCTGAACCTCAGAAAGGGAGACTGCTGTGAGGGCTGCATTTGGGGACTTGAAGCGGTGGCTGTTTTGCCGTCTTACCAGGGCAGGCTTTGTAATTGGGGTTTCCGGTCCCCCAGTTAGGAAGTCTCTGGGGGAAAGATGACTAGAGTCTGTGGTTCTTGATTTGGGCTTTGAGAGGATTTGGGGGTCAGATGCTAGGAAATGAGAGTGACATCTCCGAAACTTCCAGGAAGAATCTTCCCCAGTCCAGCTTGTCTGCTGCTCTCCTGACGCTGGAACAGCTTCTCGGGAGTTTTCCATTTTTCATGGCACAATTCTTTCTCCTGCAAGCATAAGAGAATAAGAGCTTCATAACCCAAATAGTTCACAGCGTGGTATTCGCCTCTATTTAAAATCATCTCCCACTGGGTTCAATTAACAATGTACATGTCAAATTATGTCACACCCATTACTTGCTCTAATTTGGTCAGGCTGGGTCAGGCAGTCCCTGAACTGATGGAGCTGTTAACCTCCCAGCAGAGAGTCACGGCTGCTGTGCCTACACTGCCCTTGGCCTTGGCTGTGTCAGGGCAGAACACTGTACTGGGAAAGTACCAGGCAGTGCTGCAGGAAAGGTCAGGTTCGTGACGACGGTGACCAGTCATCAATCCCTTTACTGGAACTTTGCTTCTAGAGATGACTATGTGGGTTGAATCGTGGCTCTGTCATTTAGCAGCTGTGTGATCTTGGGCACGTTAACTTTTCTGAGCCTCATTTTCCACATCTGTAAAATGAGACTATTATAACACTTCACTTATATTTATACTTTTAATTATATTGATATTTATTTCACTAGGGTTGTGGTGAGGATTAAATGCCATAATGCATGTAAAGTGTTTCGCATAATGCCTGGCACTTAGCAATAACTCAATACCAGCTATTTAATAGTAGTATTTAATTTTTTAAAAATCTTGGCCAGGCACGGTGGCTCACGCCTGTAATCTCAGCACTTTGGGAGGCCAAAGTGGGCGAATCACAAGGTCAGGAGATCAAGACCGTCCTGGCTAACATGGTGAAAACCCATCTCTACTAAAAATAGAAAAATTAGCCAGGCGTGATGGCGGGCGCCTGTAGTCCCAGGTACTGGGGAGGCTGAGGCAGGAGAATGGCGTGAACCCGGGAGGCGGAGCTTGCAGTGAGCCGAGATCGCGCCACTGCATTCCAGCCTGGGCGACAGAGCCAGACTCCATCTCAAAAAAAAAAAAAAAAAAAAAAAAAAAGGAAAAAAAAAGAAGAAAAATCTTGTTTGGTCCCTCAAAACTGGGATTCCATCTGAGATCACATTCAGGAAATATTTCATCAGCCCTCAAGAAACTAGGAGAAGACAGGCAGTCTTTCCTGGAATGGGTAGAGGAGAGCCAAAGGATCTGCAACGGTACCTAGACATCAGGATTATTGATATGTGTGCCAAGAGCAACCCTGACTTTAAGAATACCTCTGTGGCCGGGCGCGGTGGCTCACGCCTGTAATCCCAGCACTTTGGGAGGCCAAGGCAGGTGGATCACGAGGTCAGGAGATCGAGACCATCCTGGTTAACACAGTGAAACCCCGTCTCTACTAAAAATACAAAAAATTAGCTGGCCGTGTTGGTGGGCGCCTGTAGTCCCAGCTACTCAAGAGGCTGAGGCAGGAGAATGGCGTCAACCCGGGAGGCGGAGCTTGCAGTGAGCCGAGACAGCGCCACTGCACTCCAGCCTGGGCAAAAGAGCGAGACTCCGTCTCAAAAAAAAAAAAAAAAAAAAAAAAGAACACCTGTGTGGGCACAGAAAGTTTCTTTTCCTGCCTTGGGGTTTCACAGGTCAATCAATCTGTGTGGTCAATCTCTTTGTGGTCAATCTGCAGAGCCCCAAGGAAGAAGGTAGAAGGGTGTTGGCCACTCTCTCCATTTTAGAGGTAAACTGAGGCACAGAGAAGTCTCCACACACTGTACAGTACTTTTCATCTCCTCTCAAAAAACAAGGGAAACTGCAGTAATTGTAGAGCTAGAGGCAGAATCTCTTGCCCAGAGAGACTTGAGACTGAGGCCAATATTGGGGAAAATTACCTTGGTTTACAAGCACAAAGACTATGCTTCTTACCCTCTCTCCACATCCAGAAATCCCTGGGGCACATCAGCAGCCTCCTTTATGATACATCCAGGAGACACATAGCGTGTAGTAGAAAAAGCCCTGGGTTGTAGTCAAGAAACTTGTACTGTAATCCCAGTCCCACGAAACCAGCGATGTGGCCTTGGAAATGTCACTGAACCTAGTACTGTACTTGAGAAACTGAATGGAAAGGTTTGGACTATATCAGTGGTTCCCAAACCTGGATGCTCATGAGAATCCATGTGTGTGCATATGTGCATATGTGTGTGTGTGTTGGGGCAGGGGTAGCTGGAACCTAGGAATCTATATTTTGTTTTTTGTTTGTTTTTTGAGACAGAGTCTCACTCTGTCACCCAGGCTGGAGTGCAGTGGCACAATCTCGGCTCACTGCAACCTCCGCCTCCCAGGTTCAAGCGATTCTCCCACCTCAGCCTCCCAAGTAGCTGGGATTACAGGCGTGAGCCACCACGCCTGGCCGGAATCTGTACTTTGGAAGTGTTTAGAAGATTCTCAAGAGCAGTCACTGTTGGGGACCCTGGAACAGATGCTTTCTAGAGTGCCTTGCTGGGCTCTAACATTTTCTGACTCCAAAGCCTCTTTTAGCACATCCCATACAATTCAGTCCAAAGGCAATGTCAGCCCTCACAGTCAGCTCCCATGAGCGAATCAGTGTGTGATCCCACGTGCGTGGGGCTGTCTGTGTGCTCAGGCCCTGGGTCCTGTCTGTTTCTCGGCTAATTTGACACTGAAGCCTGCATCTTGGGCTCACCTGGGGCCAGTGGTGCCTGGACCCTGACTTGCTCCAGAGGGTCTCGGGCCTTCTTGCCATTGTGCTGTGGTCTAGAACACCAGCTGCACCTGCCCTGAGTCCAAGAGCACATTAGGAATCCTGACCAGCCTCCCCCGCACCCTTGAGGCCAGCGTCCTTCACAGGAGTTTTGAATTCACAAAAACGTGTCTCCAGCTGTCTCAGAGTTATGAAAAGTCTCTGTGTTAATAAGGAGCTGTGGAATGCCAGGGCTAAAGCTGTCTTTAACTCTTCTTTCAAAACATTCAATCCTGACATTCTTTGGCTTAGTAAATGGGGAGGAGGCTTTTGCGTTTGTGTAGGGGCGAAGGAAGGAATAAACTGTGGCTCCCAGGGCTAACTTCTGTCCAGGAAACACGGGTCTAGACGTCCTCTGAGTCGCAGAGAGAACAGGAGAGTGGGGCTCTGTGGTGGGAGTGACACAGTGGCCCCTCGCCTGCAGGACACTCCAAGCAAGTGGGGTGGGGCTGCATGGGTGAGTGTTGGGGTGCAGTGAGCAGAGGAGGGGGTGCTATGTGCTCACCCACCGTGTGCTCTTACCCGCTGCTGTTGTGTAGGAACACAGTCTAGTGTTGCCAAACACGGTGAAACTTGTGATTCTTGGAAGAAATCAGGAATCTCAATTTTACCTGAATTTTCCTAATTTTAAAATGATGGCACTTAATTTTTACAATTCCTTAGGCCGGGCATGGTGGCTCATGCCTGTAATCCCAATACTGGGAGGCTGAGATGAGAGGATCACTTGAGACCAGGAGTTCAAGACCAGGCTGGGCAACATAGCAAAACCCCAACTCTATTTTTAAAAAACAAAAACATAAAAAAAAAAAATTCCTTAGACCAAGCAAATTGAACCTTCAGGCTATAGTCTGGGTAGAGTCCTGGCCGCAGGACTGGTCTGGGTGTGCTCTAATATTCTGCCCCCAAATAGGAAGAACCCAAAGGAGGTCCTTATATCTTAAAAGCCTCAATCCACTTGGTGGATTTAGGATAAATTATACTTGGTGACGTCCGTTGTTGGAGGGAGAAGGAAGGCTCTGGCTCTCTAAAGCCTTAGAATCCACTTTCTCTGCCGCTGTGTAACAGCCTACTACAGCACCATGGATCGGCAGTCCTCACCTTCCTTCTCCCTCTGTCTGTCTACTGCTCCCAATAAGCCCTGATGACAGCGGGCTCAGATGGTGCCAGCAGAGCACTCTCCCTGGCTCTCCTCAGGAGTGTAGCCAGGCTACAAGCTCTCACACTGTCTCCTTTCCCATTCTAGAAACAAATTTAAACCCAAGTAACAGAGAGGTACCCTGTAACACCAATCACTTTGAGCTATAATTTAGTTTTTAAAGGTAAATAATTTTTTTGAGACATGGTCTTACTGTGTTGCCCAGGCTGGAGCGAAGTGGTGTGATCATGGCTCACCATAGTCTCTACCTCCCGGGTTCAAGGGATCTTCTCACCTCAGCCTCCAGAGCAGGTGGGACTATTGGCATGAGCCACCATGTCCAGTTAATTTTTGTATTTTTTGTAGAGACAGGGTTTTACTATGTTGCCCATGCTGCTCTTGAACTCCTGGGTTCAGACGATCCACCCTCCTTAGCCTCCCAAAGTGCTGAGATTACAGGCATGAGCCACTGTGCCTGCCAGGCCAAAGGTAAATAATGTATGTACTCTGATACTATATCAGAAACTATTTGTGACACGTGTCACAGCAGATGAGTGGTGACAATAGAATTTCTATATAGGAAACTCTTGCGAGTGGCATTTTGTTTGGGAGCAAGGAATGGCTAAAGGACTTTATGTAAAGCTACATCGGTATTTGTTGTATATTAAACTCTTTTGATTTAAATTGCACTTTTTTTGTGTGTGTGTGTGACACAGAGTCTCACTCTATCACCCAGGCTGGAGTTCAGTGGCGCAATCTCGGCTCACTGCAACCTCTGTCTCCTGGGTTCAATCAATTATCCTGCCTCAGCCTCCTGACTAGCTGGGACTATAGGCCTGCACCTCCACACCTGGCTAATTTTTGTATTTTTAGTAGAGATGGGTTTTCACCACGTTGGCCAAGCTGATCTCGAACCCCTGAGCTCAGGTGATCCGCCTGCTTCAGCCTCCCAAAGTGCTGGGATTATAGGTGTGAACACTAAGCCCAGCCTAAATTGCACTTCTATTTTAAAAACAAAGTTGTGATGGTTAATTGTATGTGTCAACCTGACTGGCCTGAGGTGCCCAGGTAACACCTTGTTTCTGGGTGTGTCTTGGAGGATGTTTCCAGATGGAATCAGCATTTGTATGGGTGGACACAGTCAGGTTGCTTGCCTTCCCCAATGTGAGTGGGCATCACCCAATCCTTTGAGGGCCTAAATAAAACAAAAGGTAGAGGAAGGAGGAATTTACCCCTTTTTTCTGGCCTCACTGCTTGACCTGGGACATTTTATGTGGTGAGCCATGATCGCAGCACTGAACTCCAGTCCTCCACTGAGATCTCATCCATCCGCTCTCCTGGTTCCCAGGCTTTCCAACTTGGGTTGTATTATAATATCACTAGTTTTCCTGGGTCTCCAGCTGGCAGATGGCAGATCACAGGACTTCTCGACCTCTATGACCCCAGAAGCCAATTCCTCATAATAAATTTCCTTTTATTTACATACACACCACACACACACAAACACACACACACACACACACACCTCCTACTAGTTCTGTTTCTCCGAAGAACCCCAATAAACAAAGAAAACCTCCAGGAGCCACGCCTTGACACTGCCCCTGTGACTGGTCAGGACACATGGAAGGATATGAAGGTATGTAGAGACCCGCTTTATTCCAGATGGGGAGGAAAATGGTCAGAATGAAGTCCCAGAACAACCCAGGGAAAGTGTAGACCCTACTGCTAAGGCAAAAATTCAATGTTGAGGGTGAGAATTTTCAGTCTGGTTCCTGAAAGTGTCCTGGACCAGGAAGATGCATTCTCACCACCACGCTGGGCCATTCTGGATAAAACCAAACCTGCTTCTTGGCAAAGGTCGGTGGTAATGTCAGTAGCGTCTCAGACACCTGCCCGTGGATGCCTTCTGCCAGGCAGCCAGATGGCTCATTACGACCCACATGTAGCCCTCTAGGCCGGGTGCCCTGGCTTGGTGACAGCAGATGGCCTGGGGGGCAGGGCCTTGGTCTCATTGCTCAGAGTGTTCCCAGAGACCGTCTTGGGATTAGCAAACTAAGACACTAAGGAAGATTTCCTTAGACCTGGGTGGACCGAACTTAGAGTTTACTTCTAAGTAACTTCTAAACTTGAGAAAATTAGAATAAAATGAAGTATACTTACTACTTGCCAGGAAGTGGTTGAATTCTTGCCGTTACCATAATGCTGCTATTTGGTATTATTTCAAGTAAGTAATCAGAGGGTTTCAATATTCAAAAATAAATAAATAATGGCTAGGTGTGGTGGTTCATGCCTGTAATCCCAGCATTTTGGGAGGCCAAGGCGGGCGGATCACGAGGTCAGGAGATCGAGACTATCCTGGCTAACACAGTGAAACCCTGTCTCTACTAAAAATGCAAAAAACTAGCTGGGCATGGTAGCACGTGCCTGTTATCGCAGCTACTCAGGAGGCTGAGGCAGAAGAATCACTTGAACCCGGGAAGCAGAGGTTGCAGTGAGCTGAGATCACGCCACTGCACTCCAGCCTGGGCGACAGAGCAAGACTCTGTCTCAAAAATAAAATGAAATGAAATAAAATAAAATAAAAATAAATAAATATACAAGAAAACCACTGACCCTTCACTAAATTGGTAGTTGTCATCACACTTAATCACTGCCTTGCCGGCATAGCATTCCCTTCTGGAAAACCCATCAGCAGCAGCTGGCAGGAACTCACACCGTTCTTAAATTTATCTGTTAATAGATGGTTTGACTGCAACTTTTCTTAACTTTTAAGCAGCAGCAAAGGAATGTGATGTTTATTGCTGTTTTCCCCCAGGAACAAAGAAATCTGGTAGGACACACACAGGTACAGCATAGAGCTGCTTTCGGAGTTATGCATAATGATTTTTTAAGTTGGAGTGTGTTTGGATGAGGAGGGACAAGAAAGCTCCTTCTGCAGGGGAGGTGGTCGCCACTGCAGCTTCATCTGTCCCTAGGCCACCTCCCTGCAGCCACCCCAGGCGGTTGTGCTGGGCGTCATGTCCTGGCTGCTTTCCTCTGAGTCACAGGACTCACCACAGCACTTCTTCCTCCACCTCCTTCAGGTCTGGCCAGCCAGGAAGTCACAACCACAGATAAGAGGTTCTGTGCTGAGCATCTTCATTGGCCCCCAAGTGAGGCCAGAGGTAGATGGTGATGGGTCTGAGGCTTGGGGCCACTTCACAGGACAATCATCTTTATACTTTTCATTTTGGTTTTAGAACTCTGTGGGATTTCTTTATCTCAAATGCCCTTCTCAGTCTACAGACCTCCTGAAGGCTCATGTGGTTTGCTAGGTATTAGTCTGCTCAATACAGATGACAAGATAGTGGGCGAAACAAGTGGTCTGGTAATGTAAGTTCCTGATGACATGAGATGTACACGGTGTATGTGCAATTTCTCAACACATGTTTGACCTAAACACTTGCAAATACACCATTCTGAGCTGAGACAGTGACTTTGTTTTTGTTTTTGTTATTTTTTTAAGCAATGACATTAATCCAACAATCATTGGAGAATGCCTACTATTTTCCAGGTATTTTCACAAGACCACAAGATTCAATGCGAGAGATCCCCTGCCCTCTAGAGTTTTACAGGTTAATGGAAAGGGGTTTTTACCAAGAAGCGCAAATCCAAATTACTCTTGCTTCTTATGTTAGCAACCTCACAGTCAGGAGTAAGCAGCAGGCCGGGCGCGGTGGCTCACGCCTGTAATCCTAGCACTTTGGGAGGCCGAGGCGGGCGGATCACAAGGTCAGGAGATCGAGACCATCCTGGCTAACACCGTGAAACCCCATCTCTACTAAAAAAATACAAAAAACTAGCCGGGCGTGGTGGTGGGCGCTTGTAGTCCCAGCTACTTGGGAGGCTGAGGCAGGAGAATGGCGTGAACCCGGGGGGCGGAGCTTGCAGTGAGCCGAGATCGCGCCACTGCACTCCAGCCTGGGACACAGAGCAAGACTCCGTCTCAAAAAAAAAAAAAAAAAAAAAAGGAGTAAGCAGCAGCAGCCAAGGGGCACACAGAGCCACAGGCTAAACACAGTCCACAGCTTCCTGTAATCAAAGGGCTTCAAAGATTTGGAAGACACATTTCTTTTTATTTTTAAAGCAACCACACACCTATTCTGGAATAGTGTACAAAAATCATATAGACCATCCTGACTCCTAACCGAATCCCCTCGTCCACCATGAGAGGACGAGGGCACTTTTTGGCATGATGGAGAGAAGGGAGGGGGCAGGGGTGGCCAGAGAGGCGGCTGGAGTGGAGGCGGAGGCACCATGGGAATGTAAACTGCAGGATGCATCCTGAGGCAGTCAGGGTTCAGGGCATTCTTGTGGGTGGTCACTTGGGCCCTAGATTAAAGGCAGAAACACAGAAATGCCTTGGGGGATGTTGTAAACTTCAGCAGCTCTATCCGTTGTTCCAGAAATGAGGGAGAAACATTCACCAGAAGCTTCAGACTGGGAAGAGACAGTCTTTGAAGCAACCCAGGGGCTTCTTAGCTGCAGCGGTGTCTGCTTTGAAGTTCAGTCCACTCTCCCCAGGAAGCCGGGAGGCTCTCAAGTGCTTGCAGCAAAGAAGTTTCATAAAACAGATAGAGCAGAGAGAGGCATGCTGCGCCCTCCAGCATGGCTGCCTGGCAGGAAGCTTTGCTGAGTAACTTTGGTTTTAGTTGGAAACCTTCTGTCATGTTCCTGTCGGGGCAGGGTGGGGAGTGTGGGCTGCACTGTGGCCGGTGGGTTAGATTTCCTCCTTCCATGCAGTGGACAGGGATGCAGGGTGGGGGCATGAAGCCATGGACAAGTGGAGAACTGACCTTGAGAAGACGGAGAGGTCACCACAGAGGGTTTCCAACTCACAAAAGCATTTGTGCTATGGGGAGGACAACGGACGCTGGCCTATAGAACAGGCCACCGGAGATTCCAGAGCAGAGCCCTGCCCAGGCCTCCAGACTTGTGGCTTTAATTATCCAGTTAGTCATAGGTTTACTGTCATCCAAGTTTAAGAAGCTTGACTGTGACCCATGTGCAAAAAAAAGTTGTTCAGGCTTTTTTTTTTTTTTCTTAAAGCCACTCTGGGCTGCTCAGCAGGCTAAGGCAGGATCCTCAGAGCCCGCCAGCCCTGGAGAAGTGGGGACTGCCTACTTGCACTTTTTTTTCCTTTCTTAGGCACTTTTATCTTGAACGCAGAGCCTCAGGCATTGGCCAGTCTGGTTAATCTGGAAAAACTTAAGAGCCAACAGTTTATTTCTGCTCAGAGGGCAGTTTCACTAGCACAGAGCACGTGGTGAGCAGAGCCCAAATTACAAGGCTGGGGGGTGCAGGTGAGGTGCTTCGACCCTGATGGGCGCTGGGCTGCTCACTCAGTTTTACACAGGAAGTGGTAGGGCCCTGTCTCCCCTGGCCCCTGCCCATGCCCCAGGAGAAATGGGTATGTTTGGGTGGTACCCTCCTGCATGGGCAGAGGCAGGTGATTGTATCGCCAGCCCTGGAGCTCAGTGTGCACAGCTTGGGCTTCCATTTGGAGGAACCTGATCCTTGGACTTGAACACTCTGCTCTTTGTGTTTTGCACAACAGGAGTCCTGCTCCTCGCTTAGCTCAGCGCAGCGAGTCCCCTGGTTTCAGCTTCCCTCCTGAGCACCTGATGGTTGTTGGTTTACTGTGACTCACTGCCATTATATCTGCCTGGGCTTATGTTTCCAGCATCTCACCAGAGCTGCTGTGACCCATCTCCTGGGCAAAGCCTTCCACACAGAGGCTGCCAGGCCAGCAGGACAGGAGACCCAATCCATCCATCAGCATTTGAGTAATTCCATCCACACATACTTCTCTTCCAAACACCCGGGCTATTTTCCTTTCCCTGAGCCATGCAAGCCCAAGGCGCCAGCAGGGCTGCGTGCTCTCAGGAGCAGGACACGTCACATCACCTTGAGTGCGCCAGGGGCCCTGCCACAATGATTTCTTTGTGAGGTCATCTTTGCAGCGGTTTCCTGAAGCTCTGGCCTCCTTCCTGGTATCTTCACACATTCTAGGTGTTTCAATTCAGTAAAAACATAAGGGCCTTTTGACTGCTCACTCCTGCACTTCACACTGGGGAGGATACAGAAGTCCCCAGAGAGTGCCCTGGATGACAGAATGTAGTTCAGAGGTATCTAAGGTAGGCTGCACCTAAAAGGGTCCTACAAAGAAAGAATTCCGGGGCCAATTAAATTTGGGGATCCGCATAGTCCATCTCTCTCTTGGTGATTCAAAACATGTATTTATACATATTAAAGGTTCTGAGAAGTCCTGTAAGTAAATCCTGCTCCACTTTTTAACCCACCATTTCCCCAACTCAGCATGATACTGATATTAGCATGCTACTCTTTTCATATAACACCTACTTATATCTTAAGGAACTAATTGATCTTTTGAGATATATTTTAGGAAATGATCTAACAGTGGTTTTCAACCTAAGGAAACACCTCATTAGAGAGTGCTTGGGCATAGGAGGTGGCATTTTGGGTTGTCACAACGATGGGGAGGTGCTACTTGCATTTCATACACAGGGGTTGTGAGGGCGGGGGCGGCTAGTGGTTACAGTGATGATGCAATGCAGCCCGGTCCCAAGCCGGGGGCGGGGCACTGTCCTGCCCTAAATGCCCACAACTCTCCCCACGCCACTCTCCCACCCCACTGAGAAGCAGTGGTTGGGCCCACGCTCAGCATTGTGTTCCAGGCCCTCTCTGCGGGTTCAAACGCCTCTTGATGTCCTCTTGGTCTCTGCCTCCTTGCTTCTTCTAGTTGGGATGCCTGCACGCTGGAGAGAGTTAGGTCTTTTGTGGCTCTGGTCCCAGTAGGAGATGACAGACACAACCAGAGGGCAGGGTTCCATGGTTCCACGGTTCCATCTACTCTAGAGGTGAAAAAGGAGTGTGTGAAGTGGCCCGTGGGAATAAAGAGAAAGCGCTCACCTTTCTGAAAAACTTTTCACCTCTCAGGGAAAGGGGACCTGAGACAAGCCAAAGAGAAAACTCTGGGTGCTCAGCCAACTCTTTGAGAAGGAAAGTGAGGATGGAGGCTAAAGCCCCTTCCATCCTTCCTGGTAACTCAGCGGAGACGCCAACACCCACGATCTGCAACTCAAAGTCAAGGGATTCCGAGTCCCTGCTTGTGTCAACACTGAAAACGCCCATGGCAACGGGCAAGTGCGGCCTGAAACGGCAAAGTGTGTGTTTCACAAAACAGGGGTGGCTCACGGCTGCAGCAGCCCGGGGAGGTGCTGGCCCTGCCTTCGAGGGGCTGGTCCTCAGGGGTGGGTGCAGCTTCGCGGGGCTGGCTCGGCATCGCGCCGCGGCGGTTTGGGCGGGGGAGCAGCTCTGCAGGGAGGCGCCGCCGGGTGGGCTGCAGAGAAAGCGGCAGGGCGGGGCCCCCGGGGGCGCGGGGACGCCCAGCGGCCGGATATCAGCCGCCACGCCCGCGTGGGCGGAGTAAAGAGCAATTTGACTTTGGACGCAGAGGAGGGATGCTGGGAGGGAATCCACCACCGGTCCTCCGGCGACTCCCGTCCTGCGCGCAGCAGAGGCAGCGCCGCCCGTGAACACCCCGGAGCCCGGTGCACGCCGAGCCCCGCAGCAGTTCTCCGCACCTCCGGTAAAGGTCTCTGCAGCAGTCCGAAGGCTCCTCTCCCAACCCAGAAACGTCTGCAATAAATTGCTTCCATGTGCTGGCTTCCCGCTTCCTCTTTGTCTCTCAGGGTTAATGTAGGAAAAGGGAAGTGGCATATATATATATTTTTTATTTTGAAAATGACCTTTGGGGCAAAGTCCTGCCAAGTGTGTAGTTCAATAGCTCATTTTATAGATGAGGACACCGAGCTCCAGTGAAATTAGATTCCAGGTCACCCGCTGGTGTGCCGCCAAACCAGGTGGAGAACCCTGGTGCCTCCGCTCCTTGGGCATTTTGACTCTAGCATTCATGTCTGTTTTCCCTTCTTTAATACCCACTACAGCAAAAATTTTGTTGCTATTTCCCTCTGTTAAGAATTATTAAAACTAGGAGGAGGGGAAGCAAAAAGTTCTTTCAATATTAAATTAAAGCAATGTCTAACAAGCCCAATTGAGAGTCATTTGGCTATCTAGGGGAAGGTAACTTTGACTTACTTTTTACTATAAAATAGAGTCCAAACATTTTTAACTCTTAGTTAGGCCAGGAGCCCCGGCTCAGGCCTGTAACCCTAGTACTTTGGGAGGCCAAGACAGAAGGATTGCTTAAGGCCAGGAGTTCAAGACTGGTGTCAGCAACATAGCAAGATTCCCATATCGATTTTAAAAAATAAACAAAATAAAATAACATGAGATAGTACTGTGTAGAAACTGTTAAAATGTAAGTGCTGTCTGGGTATGGTAGCTCACGCCTGTAATCCCAGCACTTTGGGAGGCTGAGGTGGGCTTGAGCTCAAGAGTTTGAGACCTGCCTGGGCAACATGGTGGTGTGTGCCTGTAGTCCCAGCTACTCTGGAGGCTGAGGTGGGAGGATGGTTTGAGCCTAGGCGGTGGAGGTTGCAGTAAACCAAGATCATGCTACTGCACTCCAGCCTGGGGGACAGAGCCAGATACTGTCTCAAAAAAAAAAAAAAAAAAAAAAAAAAGGTAAATGTTTTTCTGTTCTGCAGAGATGCAAATGATTCCTATCTGGTCAGATAAATTACCCCAAAAGTTACAGTTTTGCTGCCCTGTAGCACGCACGTTAACCAGTTTTGTATCTAACTTTGTGATCTTTTTTTCTTTTTTTTTTTGAGACGGAGTCTCGCTCTGTCGCCCAGGCTGGAGTGCAGTGGCCGGATCTCAGCTCACTGCAAGCTCCGCCTCCGGGGTTCACGCCATTCTCCTGCCTCAGCCTCCCAAGTAGCTGGGACTACAGGCGCCCGCCACTGCGCCCGGCTAGTTTTTTGTATTTTTTAGTAGAGACGGGGTTTCACCGCGTTAGCCAGGATGGTCTCGATCTCCTGACCTCGTGATCCGCCCGTCTCGGCCTCCCAAAGTGCTGGGATTACAGGCTTGCGTCAGCATTCCTTTTCGTTCTCTGAGTTCACAGAATCTTTATTCTGGTAATCTTTTTGAATCAGTGTTGCCACCTTGCAAAGTCCCTTATTAATGAGTTACCTACCTCACTGATACATACTCACCACATCTTGTCAAGGCTTCATATTCCTCTCCCTGTATAGTCCCCACAAATATACACTATCAGCTTTCAGTGCACACCAAGCGCCCTGTTGATTCTCTGTCCCAAGTGGCTCCTCTGGAGCGTATGCATGACATCAGGGGGACATAGGGCTTTTAATTGTCAAAAGTGTACAAACTCAGCACATTATTCCAAATAATCTCTGCCCCTGACCCCTCATATTTTGATCATGCTGTATCTGTGATCTGGGGCTGGGGACTCTGGCCCTCAAGATGCCTACAGTGCTCTCGGCCCCTGCTAAGAGCCTCTGCCCACACACGGGGTCACGTGCATAACCCTAGAACTCTGCGCATGGCTGGATGAACTGTGGCGTGCACCTGATCCAGGCAGCAGCCCACTTCCCGGTCGGTCAGCCAGTGAAGGAAGGCTCAGCCCCACAAGGCCAGTGAGATTCTCTGTCTTGGCAAATTGCTCAGAGTGAAGACTTGGTAGTAAAGGAGAAGGAGATAAAGCAGCCACTTGAGGCCCTGAAGCAGCAGACACTTAAGCAGCAGGAAGAAGATCCCGGCAGAGACAGAACACCTGAGTTTTCCACATGGCCCACGGAGCTTGGAGGCACAGAGGGATGGGCCCCTCTGCTAAGTGGCAAGAAGACGAAATGTCTGTGTTGTAGAACTGTGTGTGATCTTGGAAGGCCTCTCAGTTCCTGAACGGCATCTTGGGTTCTGTCAGGCTCCACGCAGGTTCTACTGCTCCTCTTCCTCCAACAGGCCAAGGTGTGTGGCTTTTCCAGGGTTGCCATCCAACCTGTCACTTGGTCTGTGGCCCTTAGTTTCTTCTCCACATGTGGCTGTAAAAGAAACTCCACAATCCCAGAGGGAACTCAGTGGGCCCCTTCTTCTTCCAATCCAAAAACCTTGATTCACTCTTTTACTTTTTCTACCAACTTAATACGTTAAATAATAATAAAAAAAAAATTGTTACCTTTGTTCAGCCAACTCTCTCCAGGCTCATCAATGATTTTCTAGGAAATAATAAGTTTCCTTGGTTAGGCCTGCCCTTCCTCTCTGTCTGTCTCCATTCATGTTTGAGCATTCATTCATTCTCTCCACAAGCACATCATGGATTCTAAAATGAAGAAGGCAATATTTGCACTTTGAAGATTCTCACAATCTTGCATGTGCAGTGTTACAAGAGTGGGGCTGGTGCAGGAGTGAAATGGGAGGACGTGTCCTGAGATTTGGGCACCAGAACCTTGAGTGACAAGGTGGGGGTGGGGAGAGGAGCTTTTCCTCCTGGCTTTTCCACAAACACTGGCTTTCATGCCTCTGGCCTGGAACCACAGGTAACCAAAGCCATATGTTCAACTTGCATTAACTAAATGGTGGCCTCAGCAACATTTCTGGTGCTGCTTCTGTTGCTTTGGCATTACGATGTCTTCAATATTTGTTACTGTGTGTCATTTGTCATGTTTAACCCAGTGGCTCAGGTTCTATTCGTCTGTAAAACTTAAATGTTGAGAGACTTCTGTTCTTGGTTTATTCCATGAGAACATATCTTCTATAGGTTGAACCTCCAACGGTCTTCCTTCTTGATTTTTCTGGGAGATGACTGTAATTTTTTTTTTTTTTTTTTTTTGAGACAGTGTTTCGTTCTTGTTGCCCAGGCTGCTGGAGTGCAATGGTACGATCTTGGCTCACTGCAACCTCCGCCTCCCGAGTTCAATTCTCCTGCTTTAGCCTACCCAGTAGCTGGGATTACAGACATGTGCCACCATGCCTGGCTAATTTTGTATTTTTAGTAGAGACGGGGTTTCTCCGTGTTGGTCAAGCTGGTCTTGAACTCCCAGGCTCAGGTGATCCACCCACCTCAGCCTCCCAAAGCGCTGAGATTACAGGCGTGGGCCACCGCGCCCGGTGTAGTCTTAATTGCTTTTAGGAAATGGCTGTGCTATAAACTCAAAATCCTACTAATACCCAGTTCTCAGCCCCAAACGGAAGAAAGATTACATTTCCAGTCTAGTTTCTAATCCCAAGTATCCAGGCACCCAGGATGGCAGGAGAAGGGAAAAGGTGGTGCCTTAAATGAGGGAAGGACATCTCAGGCTTGGCCAGTTCTTACTCTTCCCAGGGGCCACCCTCCAGCCCCACCCTGAGCAGGTAAGTGAGGCAGGCAGGCAGTCTGGGAACATGCGTGGGAGGGAATCCAATGGTGTTCTCCGGGCTGGGAAGACACAATGGTCCTGCAGCCCTGGACTGTGTTTTTCTCTCCCACAAAGACCAACACTGGTGCTGCTGACATCATGACAGGTTTGATCATTTTTATTATGGGGCGAGGGAGGTGTTATGGTGATGAAGAGTCCTGTGAGCTTGCGCAGGTCCCCTCAACTGCAGGCCATCCAGGCTTCCTTCTCTACAGTAAAGACAAGGAGAATGGCTGCTTCCTAAGGTGATGGCGAGGTAGGATGAGGAGTGCAGATGGCCCACCCTGCTCCCGGTGGTAGCTATGTGTATGATTTCCTTTGGAGAGAAGACAGAGATTGCCCTTCTGATCCTCCCAGCTGTAAATGTGGGCTGGGGCAACTTTTAGACACAAACAGGGCACTCCTGGCTATGGGGCCTCAATGTTTTCCTTGAGGTGGAGCATCTAGGCATTTCCCTGAGGTTTCTGAGGCCTGAGCGGGGTGGGGTGGGATGTGGCTCGTGCTGACAGGTGTTCCCCACCCAACTTTGTGCCCTGGGGAGGGAGATCTACCTGCACCTCCCGCTGCACTGGATCTGCAGGGAACTGGGGCCGCCCTTGGACACCTCAGGCACAGGCCCTCATCCCCTGCCCAGCTGCTCTTTACACCCATCCCTGTGTCCAGGGAGATTTTGTCATGATTTCAAAAAAGAAATGATTATTCAGAAGGCATTCTATATATTTCCTTTTTTTTTTTTTTTTCAGACGAAGTCTCGCTCTGTCACCAGGCTGGACTGCAGTGGTGCGATCGGCTCATTGCAACCTCCGCCTCTGGGTTCAAGCGATTCTCCTGCTTCAGCCTCCCGAGTAGCTGGGATTACAGGCACGTGCCACCACGCCCGGCTAATTTTTGTATTTTTAGTAGAGATGGGGTTTCACCATGTGGACCAGGATGGTCTTCATTTCTTGACCTCATGATCTGCCCACCTTGGCTTCCCAAAGTGCTGGGATTACAGGCGTGAGCCACTGCACCCGGCCAGCATTCTTCTATGTAGTTCTAAGGTCCCTGCTCCACTGTACAGCAAGTGGCCACACCCTTAGCATCTTCCTTGCCTATCCCAGACCCTTACAGCACTCAGCTTGGAAAAGACCCTTACAGCACTCAGCTGGGAGCCACGATTATGTTTGTAATCCCAGTACTTAGGGAGGCCAAGGCAGGTGGATCGCTTGAGCCTAGGAGTTTGAGACCAGACTTCGCACCATGGCAAAACGCTGTCTCTGTAAAAAAAAAAAAAAAAAAAAAAAAAAAAAAAAAATACAGAAATTAGCCAGGCATGGGGATGTACCTGCAGTCCCGGCTACTGGGGAGGCTGCTGCAGTGGCAGGATTGCCTGAACCCAGGGAGGTTGAGGCTGCAGTGGGCTGTGATTGTGTCACTGCACTCTGTCTTGGGCGACAGAGTGAGACCCTGTCTCAAATGAAAACAAAATTTCAAAAAAAAAAAAAAAATGCATTCTTGCCCTTAGAGGCTCCATCCTCCCCTCCCTCTTCTGATTTCCCTTCGTGTGTCTCTGCTATGTGTGTCTCTCTAATAAAGAACACTGAAATTAGTAAGCCAGGTTTGCCTCCTGGGCAGGAACTATGAAATCCAGGTGGCCTTGGTTGTAATAGGGGGAAAAAAAAAACCTTTATTTTGTCTGCTTAGCGTTGTCCTGGTTTTTCTTTACATATTCCGTCCCCCTACCCCCAAACTCGCTGTGCTGTTCTGATGAGGCTGACCCCACCCAGATTCAGGACTGACCCGGGCCTGGCCAGTCAACAAGGCCTTCAGGCACTGGTCAGTTAAATGAGTCAGTCCCAGGACTCTTTGTATATATATGTATGTAATATTTGCAACTATTGGGAAAGTGTCTAGCTTTCCACAGGGACATCTAATCTATTCCAGCATGACCCTAAGGATGCCGGTAGCCATCTTGCCACTCTTGGGAGAGAGAGAGCCACAGAGACAAGGCAACTCTGAGAGCTGAGTCCTGATGACCGGTTGAAGCACCCAAATTCAGCAGTGTGTGAAGCCCCGAACTTCCAGTTACATGTGCTGATGAATTATCTTTTTTTGCTGAAGTCCATTTGAATTGGAGTTTATATCATTTGCAATTTAAAGAGAACTGATCACCAGCTGGCTCAAGTCTGATGTATAAACTGGTTTCTAGCAATCAAAAGCAATGTGTGGTAGGTACAGTGGCTCCAGCTTGTAATCCCAGCACTTTGAGAGGCTGAGGCAGGAGGATCACTTGCGGCCAGGAATTTGAGACCAACCTGGGCAACATAACTGGACCCCTCTAAAAATACATAAATTAAATTTTTTTTTTTTTTTTGAGACGGAGTTTCACCCTTGTCGCCCAAGCTGGAGTGCAATAGCACGTTCTCGGCTCACTGCAACCTCCGCCTCTCAGGTTCAAGCGATTCTCCTGCCTCAGCCTCCCGAGTAGCTGGGATTACAGGCATGTGCCACCATGCCTGGCTAATTATTTTGTATTTTTAGTAGAGACAGAGTTTCACCATGTCGGCCAGGCTAGTCTTGAACTCCTGACCTCAGGTGATCCACCTGCCTTGGCCTCCCAAAGTGCTGCGATTACAAGCATGAGCCACCACCCCTGGCCTAAAAATAAAATTTTTAAAAAACAAGGTATTTCTTCAGGTAAAAGAGAAAAGTGAGGCAGGAAGAAAGAACAGAAAAACCTATGAGGGGAGGCTTAGTCTGTAAAACACTGCCTTCCGGCTGGGCACGGTGGCTCACGCCTGTAATCCCAGCACTTTGGGAGGCCAAGGCGGATGAATCACAAGGTCAGGAGATTGAGACCATCCAGGCTAACACAGTGAAACCCCGTCTCTACTAAAAATACAAAATAATTAGCCGAGCGTGGTGGTGGGTGCCTGTAGTCCCAGCTACTCGGGAGGCTGAGGCAGGAGAATGGCGTGAACCCAGAAGGTGGAGCTTGCAGTGAGTGGAGATTGCGCCACTGCACTCCAGCCTGGGCGACAAAGCGAGACACCGTCTCAAAAAAAAAAAAAAAAAAAAAGTAAGGAAAAAAAAGAAAAAACACAGCCTTCCACTTTTCCCCTCTTTATTAAAACCATTCCCCTCCCTTCATCATAGCCAGGTGATCTGTCTCCACTGTGCTTTTAGCAACATAGCCTTGAAAAAGAGACTCTGAGAGATTCACTCAAGTCATGCAGAATTTTGGGACAATGTGAGGTTTTCTCCCCAGGGATCCCTTCCGTGTTTGAATCCCCACACTCCAAGAGTCGTTCAGCAGTGGCCACGGGGACTGGCGTCCGGATCCCGACCCATACTTGGAGTAAGTTTTCCACTTTCAGAAGTCTCTCAGTCTTCAGGCTGAAGTTGACTCCAGTGGGGCGGGCAACCTCATGCCCTACCTAGGTGCCAGTGAGAACTGGATTCAGCTTTTAAAGGCCCCACTCTCTGCTTCCAAATGGTTTAAACGAAGACAGAAGTGTATTTCCTTCTCAGGTGAATGAAGTCTGGACTTAGTCTTCCTGAGGTTATCATGAACCAGGATCTCTTTATCCTGCTTTCTCCCCATCCTTGACATTTGGCATAAACTTTCCACGACTCCCTTGCCTCCCCTCTTCTCGCCCCATGCTGCACATGCCACTCTCACTTACTTCATTGGCTGGAACATGGAGACTCCGACAGCGAGGGAGGCTGGAAAAGGCATTCTTCATTCCGAGTGCCGTTTCATGTTGGGGGCCCATCACTAAGGAAGAAGAGCAGAATGGATATTTGGGGGATACTAGGAGTCTCTGACCTCTCATGCCACTCCATGATGTGCCACAGCAAAAAATCCTCACTGGAATAACTCCACTGCTGGCGATGCCAATGAAGGCCACTGCGGGAAAGAATAATTAATTCCAGACACATCAGTAAAGACACCCTCCTGTTATAAGTGCTGAGAGAATGGCTTGGGACCCCCTGGGGAAAGCTTCCCTATCATTCTCCATCCTGACCATTTAGAGATCACTACCCTCAGGGAGTAAGGTCTCAAATCCCATGTCAATGCCTCATGGACAGCTGGACTTACAAGGATTCAGGCCCGCAGACACAGTTTAGGAAACTTCCAGGGAGCCAGAGATCAGGCAAGGGAGCTGCGTCCCTACGTGACCCCATCTCAGCTGAGATGAGACACGAGCAGCTTTCTTTGTGAAAAACTAAAGTGGGAAGTGTTTCTTGATGTTTCACTACAAGTCTGTATAGAGGGTCCGTTTATGAATAAGAGAATTGTGGAATTCCACACAAGGTTGTTGGATCTCAGAGAGCTCCTTCTGCAGCTCGGGAGCACTGTAACTGGATTCTCCAAATACCACTTTGGCAGGTCATTGACAACCATGTGACAAACTATCTTTAGAGAAGGAATCCAACCTCAACACCTCAACATTCACTAGTTAACACTTGCAGAGTGCTTAAAGTGCTGGTTGGAGCATGGTAGGGGCTCAGCAAATATTAGTGAAACATGTGCCTGGACATTCTGGATAAGAGAAGCCATTATTATTATTAGATATTTATGATGCATTTACTATGTATAAGGGATATAAGCACTCTGAAGGATCACAGAGATAAAAAAGACATTGTTCCTGCCCTCAAGGAGTTTACAATCTAATAAAGAAAATAAGAGGCTGGGCGTGGTGGCTCACGCCTGTAATCCCAGCACTTTGGGAGGCCGAGGTGGGCGAATCACAAAGTCAGGAGATCAAGACCATCCCAGCTAACACGGTGAAACCCCGTCTCTGCTAAAAATGCAAAAAATTAGCTGGGTGTAGTGGCAGGCACCTGTAGTCCCAGCTACTCAGGAGGCTGAGGCAGGAGAATGGTGTGAACCTGGGAGGCAGAGCTTGCAATGAGCCGAGGTCGTGCCACTGCACTCCAGCCTGGGCGACAGCGGGAGACTTCGTCTCAAAAAAAAAAAAAAAAAAAAAAAAAGAAAGAAAGAAAGAAAATAAGAATTATTTCAAAAGGTTGTTTATTTCATGTCAGTTTCTAAAAACCAAAGCAAAAAATAATCAAGGTAAGAATCTGGGTTCCTGCCTCCCACATTTATAATTGTAAATGTCTTTTTTTTTTTTTAAAGCAAGTTTAAGAAAGTAAAGGCATAAAGAATGGCTACTTCACAGGCAGAGCGCCTATAATTGTGTCTTTGAAGAGGCTGGTTTTAATTTTTTTCTTTTATTTGTTTATTTTTAGAGATGGGGGTCTTGCTATGTTGCCCAGGCTGGTCTCAAACTCCTAGCCTCAATCAATCCTCCTGCCCTGGCCTTCTAAAGTGCTAGGATTACAGGCATGAGCCACTGCACTCAGTTAAGGCTGGTTTTAAAATCCTCTCATTTCTCCTAGAAGATGGAAAAGATGTGATGTGGGTCACATGGGCCAGGCTAGGGGGGTCATGGGCTGCACGCTGTCTTTGGAAACAACAGCAGTGGTGCCTCCTGTTGTTCCTCTTGCTTCCTAGCTGAGCCTCTGCCTCAGTGTGCCCCTCTCCAAGATGAGACAACTGCACGTACGTCCTCCAGCTCCCTCCCTTCCTTGCACTCCTAGCTGCTGGAAGCCGTCATATCTGTGAATCACATAGAGCTTCCTGACAACTGGGCTTACATCAAATCTTTCTTGGCAATATAAGAATGAAACATCTGGTTTTTCAAACCGGCTGTTTTGAATTCATCTTCAGATGAGCTTTTCTCAGGAGAAATGAGGAGGGGAGGACAGAGAGCAGAATAAAATGCCCACAGGAGAGTAAAACAAGATGCCAGAAGACCAGGAGGAAGACCACAGATTTCCAGAGCCTGATCCTCTGCCACCGCACCCTGAGGGCAGCGCTTTGATTTCTGGGCACTCGTGTCCTCCATTCCATGCCTTCGGCAGCCACCACCCCAACCCTGGGGTCGTGCTCCTCCACACTGCACAACAAGTTTACTGCCTAGCAAAGTATGGCCCAGATCAACGGGGGCTTCAAAACCATCCACACTTACATTTCATTCATTCATTTGCTCATTTATTCATTCAACACTCATTGAGCACCAGTAGGTGTCATCTAGAAGTCTTGTCTCCATTTGCTATCAGCAAGGGTATCACCTTTTCTATACAATGAGTCTCATTTCCCAAGAGTGGTTTTGGATTTGAAAGCAGATGTTACTCAGAACCTTTTCTGAGGGCAGTGTCTCAGCTCCTCAGGGAGGCCCCCAGTTCTCCAAAGGATCCTTATACATCCTTGGCCCAGGTTAGCATCCATCTCCCTGCACATCCTCACAGATACTAAAAAGGATCAAAGCATCTTTGGACAGTCCTGGGTTGTCCCCAAGGAAATCAGAGGCACCTGGATGTAACTAACAAAGACTCTTTGTGTCAGTGGGGCTGAGTCACCTGACAGGTCTGAAATGTAACTTCTTCCTCTGGGGCCAGGAGGATGGAATCCGAAAGGCTAGAAGGATAGATCAAAATGAAGATAAAATTTTGAAGGAATGAAAGTAGAGTTTTGTACTTAGTGATTAAAAGAGGAAAAGAAATGATGAAGGAAAAAGGAATCTCATTTGACGGTGTTGTATGTGAAACTGACTTACAGATTTTGGTTGACTGCAAGCTCAAGGTGAACTAAGGCCTGATGTGGCAGCTGGAAACCTGAATGGACTTTGATTGTGTTCACAGAGTCAGGAGTGTCTAGTGAGGAGACAGTAGCCCCCTGGGTTTGTCACAGGTCAGGCCATTTGTAAAATATTAGGCTTAGTTCTGGGTCCATGTTTTAAGATACATTTTAACACACTGCAAGGACTCCCAGAGAAAGGTGGTATAAGTGTGGGAACCACACCACACAAGAAGCCACTGATGTTCATCTGTAAAAATGATTTATGGACATGACCACTTTCTTAAAATATCTGATTGTCGAGATGTAAAAGGGAGCCTGGAGAACTGAAGGCTGAGAAGGACTTCATTCTCAGATTGTGGGAGAGACCTTCTGATGTGGACTTCCACAACCTCTGGCCACTTTACCTCACAATTTGATCTGCATCTTCCTCTTTCCCTTCATGTCCTCCTGTCTTAGAGGAAGAATCATTCCTCTGCCTTCCAGAGGCTGACTTCATCCTCTCCCATCTCCTGCAGAACATGCCCTGCTAATTACTATCCCCTCTGGAATCCTTTATTTTTCTTTCTTCCCATAAGCCCACAAATACAAGGGAGATGATGAGTTGGGTACTTATTACATGGCAGGTGCATAGTAGTTAATCTGCCTTATCTTGATTAATCCTCAGACCAACCCAATGAAGTAGGTGATATCCTCTCCATTTACAGATGAAGAAACAGAGGTTAGCTGGGTGTGATGGCTCATGCCTATAATCCCAGCACTTTGAGAGGCCAAGGTGGACAGATCACTTGAGGCCAGGAGTTTAAGACCAGCCTGGCCAACATGGTGAAACCCCCTCTCTACAAAAAAATACAAAAATTAGCCAGGTGTGGTTGTGCACACCTGTAATTCCAGCTACTCAGTAGGCTGAGGCATGAGAAATGCTTGAACCTGGGAGGTGGAGGCTGCAGTGAATCGAGACCCACCACTGTATTCCAGCCTAGGCAACACAGAGAGACTCTGAAAAAGGGAAAGAAAGAGAGAAAGAGAGAAAGAGAAAAAAAGAAAGAAAGAAAGAAAGAAAGAAAGAAAGAAAGAAAGAAAGAAAGAAAGAAAGAAAGAAAGAAAGAAAGAAAGAAAGAAAGAAAGAAAGAAAGAAAGAAAGAAAGAAAGAAAGAAAGAAAGAAGAAAGGAAAGGAAGACAAAAAGGGAGGAAGGAAGGAAGGAGAAAGAAAGAGAAAGAAGGAAAGAAAGAAAGAAAAGAAAGAAAGAAGGAAGAAAGAGGAAGGAAGGGAAAGAAAGGAAAGGAAGACAGAAAGGGAGGAAGGGAGAGAGGAAGGAAAGAGAAACAAAGAGAAAGAGAAGAAGGAAGAAAGAGGAAGGAAGGGAAAGAAAGGAAAGGAGACAGAAAGGGAGGAAGGGAGGGAGGAAGAAAAGAGAAACAAAGAGAGAAGAAGGAAAGAAGAAAGAAAAGAACGAAAAAGAAAAGAAATAGAAAGAAAGAAAAAAAGAAAGAAAGAAAGAAGAAAGAAAGAAAGAAAGAAAGAAAGAAAGAAAGAAAGAAAGAAAGAAAGAAAGAAAGAAAGAAAGAAAGAAAGAAAGAAAGAAAGAAAGAAAGAAAGAAAGAAAGAAAGAAAGAAAGAGAAAGAAGCCTCAAGGAATTCCGTGACATTTCCAAGCTCACCCAAGTGAGCTTGGCCAAGTATGGAACTTGCAGAGTGCTTAAAGTGCTGGATGGACTCGATTCCAGGTCCATCTACCATTAAAATCCCCAAGCTCACTTGCTTCCAGGCTTTAAGTGTGCTACTTCATTCCCAGCCAAGTGCCTTTAAAGAAGGCTTTCTCTGTGGATCTACTTTCTTACCTCTCATCCACTCAGCCTGCTGCAGCCTGCTTTCTGCCCTCACTCTCTGAAGAAACGGCCTGCAGAAGGTGACCTAGGTTAATCCCACCAGCCTCTCCACAGTTCTCACCCCACATGGCCCTTTGTGGCATTGACATTGCTAGCCATACTCACCTTCCCCTACCCTCCACCCTCTGCCACATCTGGCTGAGTCCCTTTCTCTCACCACTTCACCTCCCATCCTATAATCCCCACCTCAGGTCCCTTCTTCCAGGTGTCATTGGCCCTTTTAAAGGACCTGAGGACTCAGCTAAAGTTGGAAATCAGGAATCTGTGTGTGGGACTTCCCTGGTAGGTGTAGGGGTGCTATGGGTCTAAATGTGTCCCCCTGAAATTCTCATGTTGAAGCTTAAATGCCAATGGGATAGTATTAAGACGGGGGCCTTTTGAAGGTGATTAAATCATGATTCCTTATGAATGGGACTGATGACCTCATAAAAGAGGTCCAGTGGAGCCTCTTTTGCCCTTCCCTCTCTTCTACCATGTGAGGACACAGCAATCATCTCTGTCTTCCTCCTCTGCTATGTGATGACACAGCAAGAAGGTGCCATATGAGAGACAGGCCCTCACAGACACTGAATCAGCTAGTGCATTGACCTTGGACTTCCCAGCCTCTAGAGCTATGAAAAAATAACCCTCTGTTCTTTATAAATTACCTAGTCTATAGTATTTTGTTGTAACAGCCCAACAGACTAAGACAAGGAGTAAGATGTGGGGTGCAGTTCCAATGACCCAACTGTCCTCACACCTATATTGGGTGGAGTTATAAAGGGTGGGGAAGAGTTACAGGTCAGAAACAAAGGGGCCAGAGATGGGGATTGGTATTGTCTCAAAAAGCAGAGACAGCTAGCTGGGCAGAAGGCAGAGATGGTGAAGTTCAAGGAGAAAGCAGGCTGAGGCCCTGGGAGAGGGTGCCCATGATACAGAAAAGGAATTACAGATGTCATTGGAATTACAGATGTCAAGGAATTAAGACTCTAGATTGTTGGCCAGTTCATTGACTTAGACTTTGAAATCCCCTAAAATCATGACAGCAGGTGGATTTCACTTCCCTGACTTATGTCCACAACTCATGTGAAGCTGTGTTCTCAGTAGCGATAAGATTTTGCATTCCCTAGGGCTTATCTTCCATCTTCCAGTTTGCCCAGAGCTCAGCATCCCTACTCCAGTTAAGCAGAGCCACAGATGCAATGCTGTACTGAGTAGGGTAACTCCAGTGGTGCCCTTCCCACAGAATACCCATTGGGGATCCCGAGGCCACTCAGATAAGCACTTATTTAAAGAAGAGATGAATACATTTCCTGTGCGTGTGTGTGTGTGTGTGTGTGTGTGTGTGTGTGTTTTTGATGGAGTGTCGCTGTGTCGCCCAGGCTGCAGTGCAGTGGCATGATCTCAGCTCACTGCAAGCTCTGCCTTCCGGGTTCATGCCATTCTCTTGCCTCAGCCTCCCGAGTAGCTGGGACTACAGGCACCCGCCACCACACCCGGCTAATTTTTTTTTGTATTTTTAGTAGAGACGGGGTTTCACTGTGTTAGCCAGAATGGTCTCAATCTCCTGACCTCGTGATCTGCCCACCTCGGCCTCCCAAAGTGCTGGGATTACAGGCGTGAGCCACCACGCCCAGCCTCCTGTGTGTCTTATTCTAATTCAATTCAGCAGCATTCTTTGAACCCCTACTGATACCAGGCTCTGTGTGATGGATTAAGACAACTCACAATGAGAAAAGGGGCAAAGGGATAGCCTGCTGCCCAAGTGCTGATGTCCTCATTGATTCTCAGGACAAAACCTCAGAGGGTTCCATATGTAGCCCTGGGCTGTCTCTTCTGGTCTCAGCATTTGCAAACCCCAGCAACTCTTTAGCTTAATAAATAGGAGGAGGATTTTCTTGGTGAGACCACTCAGGAATATTTGGCATCTCTCAGGTCCTGGCCCACACGCCCCCGAGTCACCAGGTGAATGAAGCAGAAACGTGTCTATCTTGGGCAGAGCTGTGGCTGCTTTCCCTCTTCATGGTCTCCAAATTGAGGGAGAGGGGCATTTACTGCTTTTCCCCTTGGCGTCACTCCTACCTCATTTCCTTCTACAAGGAGTCTCAGGATCTCTTTTCAGTTTCACATAGATACAACCCCTGCCTCCAAACCCTTGGAGTATTTCTCAGAGAATTCCATCTTGGCTGTTTCCTTCAGCATCGACAAAAGCTGGACCATCACAAGGGGCTTCTCCTCCTTATTTTTGAAAGAAGAGCACAAGAAAAGAGCCTTCCAAAGCGAGCCCCAAATGCTGACTTTCTACTCCCCCATTAAAGTCGGTGTTTGCCCTCACTCCGTCTTATTTTAAGCAGCGGTGCTTCCGTAGAGCAGAGCTAAAAATTCAGCGAGACAGGATAGGTCTTGAATGGCTGCCCCCAGGTCTGCCCTCAGAGACTTCCAGAAAAGCCTTCCTCTCTGTCACTTTGCCTGATTCGCCATTAACATTCCTGCAGCAGATCCTGGGTACCCAAGTTCTAGCTACATGAGCTATAAAATCCCAAGCAGAACTGGAGCATCAAATTGCTGTGGGTTCACTTTTGGCTGGCAGGCCTCTTCTATTAGCACCATAACCACCAACACCATCCGCCCAACACACACAGAGAAATACAGCCTGAGGATAAGCAGCCACATTGAGGAGCTGAGGGTGCTGGTGAGGAGGGGACTGGTCCACCAGTCCATGGGGAGCAGTCCCTTTAAAAAGGGGCAAGCTTTGATGTGAGAGTGGAGCAGGGAAATCTAGAAACCCTCCATCAGACCTGCAGTCCCAGGACTCTGGTTCTGTTTAGACTCTTAGGTTAGTCCCCCTCATGGGAAATCCTGGAACTGGACCAGCTACTGTGATAACCTGCAACCCTGGGGACACATTCGGTTTGCAGATGTATTGCACAATATTGAGCAAATGTTGATTCAACATTTATAAGCTGGGAGTCACAGATTCACGTCTTCTTTCGGAGAAACAGTAGGTATTAGTACCCCAGGCCCTCGTGGCCAAATAGACTGGGCCTTTTAGATAGAGTGAGTGAGTGACAAGTTCGCACTTTCCACTGCTCCCTGTGACAGCCCTCATAAGAGGCCAGGTGCTTCTGACTTTGCACATGCACTGCTGTTTATTCTTATAGTGGAAAAACATTTCTGTATATACTCTTTGCCATCAAACGTGATTTCCCATACAGGACCTCCGTGACTTCTGAAAGTATTTCATTTTGCAACCCCTGATCTAAAGTACCTTGATTGGCCTGGATTGTTTCAATCACAAGGGATGGAAGATAAACCCACCCAATTTAAACAAAAATAAAAAGAGAGGCTGACAGGCTCCCGGAGCTGGGAAGGATTCCTGGGCAGTGACAGAATGGAAGGAGGGACTGCAGGAATCACAGAAAATGGCCACTGAACTCTGCCAAGACTCTCTCTCCAGCTCTCCTTCCTGCCTGTCTCTGTCTTTGGATGTTGGCCTCATTCTCTTTCAGCCGAGATGCCTTTGCCACGTGGTGAGGATCATGGCCACCAGAAGTCCCAATTTAGAAATCCCAGTAGAAAAAAGAGCTTCCTGTCTGCAGTTCTGAAAATCAATCCCAGGAAGGGATGCTGGCCTCACTTGGGTCATATGCCATAGAGCTGCAGACTATTTTCTTTTCAAATCAAACACTTATGTAGCTAGTCACTGTTCTAAGCAGGTCACGAATATTAACTTATTTAAACCATATTTTAAAGAGCCTATGAGTTAGGTGTCATTACTGTCTCCATTGCAAATGAATAAAGTGAGCCCCAGAGATGTTAAGTGGCTATCCCAAGGTCACACAGCTATTAATTAATGAAGTTGACATTTGAAGCCAGGCAGCCTGGCTCCAGAGGCTGTGCTTGCACCCCATTGTATGGTTGTGCAGGTTTGCACCACACAACTCCAGGAAAGCAACCACTGAACTTACACAGAGCATGACCTGCACAGGTGTTGTGAAGAGCCTGCACGTGCCTGAAATTTAATGACCAGTCCTAGAGGTTGACCTGTTTTGGATATTCTGGCTCAGTTTCTACATCTGTAAAGTGAGAGGATAAGGGTTATCTTCTGGGATTGTTAGGATTTGGGGAGATAAGTAACCATCTAGAATGGCTCTTGGCACAAAGAATGCTCTAGAAAAGGTCAGCCATTAAAGACTTAACTTTCTTCCTGGCTCTCATGGGCAGGCGTCATTCCCAGCCCTCTGCTCTCACTTATGACAACATCTAGTCTGTACCTCTGAGAATTACACAGGCCCTGCCACCTCTCCTAGTTTAGCCTTGGCTTTTTAGGATGAAACATAAGCCCTGCTTCCTGTTAAGGAGGGTTGCAAAGGGCAGGGAAAAGGTTGGGTGCTGAGTATGTAGGTGGATGGGTGGGTGGCAGCTGAGGGGAATCAGGGCAAGTAATTGAAGAACACCAGGTGCTTTTATGATGAACCGTGATGTGGGTGAATGAGATGAAATACAAAGGAAAAGGAGCAGAAAGAGAGGCAGGGAGAATGCAACTACCAAAACAAGTAAAATTCTATGACTGGTCATTGTGTTTTAGAGTAAAGCAAACTTAGAGATGATCCGATTGAGAGGCTATTGAACGTTTTTTTTTAAAAATAAGATCTTATGCAGGACCCAATTCTGCAAAATGGATAGAGGCAAGGTGCCCTGATGGGTGAGGGCAGGGGACTTGGGGAGCAGTTAGTTTGCCTTTCCTGTTGCCTTCCATGCAGGGCTCCTGTGAACAAAGTTTGAAAACCTGACCTGGGTCAATCTAAGATCCAACAACACCACAAATATTACCTACTTTGTTTGTACTCTACAAATAAATTAACTCATTATTCATGCCACAACTTAATATCTAAAGCAACGGTCATTTTATTTGCTCATGATTTTGTGGGGCAACCATTTGGGCTGGGCTCAGCAGGGTGGTTTTCTAAAGTTACTTCTGCAGCCACTGTCATCTAGAGGCTCGAATGGAGCTGGATCTTTTAAGATGACCTCATTCACATGTCTGGGAGTTGGTACTGGCTGTTGGCTGGGCTTCTTTCTATGTGTGGTCTCTCATCCTCAAGGAGGCTATTCTGGGATTCTTTATATGTAGTACCAAGTTCTAAGAGGGCAAGAATGGAAGCTGAAAGGCCTCTTGAGCTAGAAAGTCACATAGAATCACTTTTGTTACATTCTACTGGTTAATGCGAGTAACAAGTTGCTTTACCCAGAATCAAAGAGTGGAAAAATAGACTCTTGATGAGAAGAATGTCAAAGTCACATGGAAAAGAGTTGTTTATACAGGAATGGGAGAACTTGTGACTAATTTTTTTTTTTTTTGCAACCTCCAGCATTGCCTTATTTTCCATAACCTTTTTTCAATAAATTTGGCATGTATCTGGGTACAGAAACTTATAGTATGTGTGGGAGAATGTGGCAAACTCTGCTAGTTCTCTACTCATTATTAATTCTCCATTTCTTTTCTTTTTTTTATCCTTCTCCATTCTTTTTCTTATTAACACAACCTCAGTTATTTTTTCTCAGAGTGGCAATGTGCCCAGTTACAAATATTCATATCCCCAGATTCTCTCACAGCTGGGGTCACTACATGACCCAGTTTTGGACAATGAATGTAACTAGAAGTTTCCTGGGCAGGGGCTCCAGGAAGGCTGTTAATTTCTGGATAAAAGGGAACAGACTCAGTGGCAATTGCCTTTTTTCTTTTTCTCTTTTTCCTTTCTGTCTTGTTCTTGTCACATACGCCACATTTAAGGGTAGAGCAGCCATCCTGAAATCATGAGAATAATGAAAAAATGGCAGAATGGAAGAACTGAAGAAACCTGATCTCTAATGGCATCACGGGACCCCTATTCTGGTCCTGGACTCCCTACCTCTGGGCTTCTTTTTGTCTAAGAAAAATAAACCCTAACTGGTTAAGTCACTAGAGTTGTGGTTTCTTCTACCAAAACTGGAAGTGATGAGGAGATGAGGCTGAGAAAGAAGTCAGGAGGCTGACCACAAAGATCCATGACTATTAAGAAGACACCATAGCTGCTATGAAAACTGAAATGAGTTTCTGCCTTTTATGTGCATAGGGGTTTGTGTGTATTTGGATGTGCATGAGTCTAGACAGATGTGAGTTTGGGTGTGGGGGTGAATGTGTGTATGTAAGGAAATGCTATAGCTAGCTGGTGTGAAATTTAAAATCAAATCAGAGTCCAGATTTTCAAAAACTGAAATAAAAAGTTAAAAATGAAAAGGTGGCCAGGCGTGGTGGCTCATGCCTGTAATCCCAGCACTTTGGGAGGCCGAGGCGGGCGGATCACGAGGTCAGGAGATCAAGACCATCCTGGTTAACATGGCGAAACCCCGTCTCTACTAAAAATGCAAAAAAATTAGCCAGGCGTGGTGGCAGGCAACTGTAGTCCTAGTTACTCAGGAGGCTGAGGCAGGAGAATGGCGTGAACCTGGGAGGCAGAGCTTACAGTGAGCCGAGATCACACCATTGCACTCCAGCCTGGGCGACAGAGCAAGACTCCGTCTCAAAAATAAATAAATAAATAAATAAATAAATAAATATGAAAAGGTAAGTTTAGTGGTGATGACTATAAACCTTATACTTGGAATTTAAAAGTATATCAGGATGGGAGGGCCTAGTTTCACAGCCTGGGGGTTTGAGTTGTCTGCAGAGGCTCAGAATGAGCTCAGAGTGAGCTGTGTCTGCCAAAAGCTCTGGTTCGCCTTCCAACTGAAGTGTTCATCTAGGATCCAGAGCACGGGGCAGAATTCCCTCAAGCTCTGCATGGTCAGAGCTCTGGGGGCAAGCATCATGTTTATCCCAGGATTGGTGAATGGAGCCCATCCAGAGGAAGACCGAGATGCCATCCAGGGATCTGGGAAAGTTTAAGCTGGACAAGAAAAGACTTGGAGGGGCCTGATAATAACTGTAGTATGTGTTGATCATTATCTACAAACCACGCCTAAAACCTGGTTTCTTAAACCAACAATAACCATTCATTTGTTCACAGTTCTGCAGTCTGGGCCAGGGAGCTTTCCTCTGCCCCATGTGGTGTCATGGTGTTGGCTGGGCTCCTTGATAGATTTGGGGCCAGATGGTAGGTCGACTGGGGCTGGAGGAGCCCTGATCACTTCACTCACATGTCGACGACCTCAGCTGGAATGGGCACCTCCCTCCTCATGTTCTTTCACCGTCCTTCTCCACAGAGCCTCTCATACTCAGGGAGGCTATCCTAGACTTCATGGCTTCTCAAGGCAGCAAGACAGTGAAAGTGGCTGCTACAGGGCTCTAAATGCCCGGGCCCAGAATTTCTGTTGCTTTCTACTGGACTAGGAAAGTCACAAGAGCAGCCAAAGTAAGAATGTAAAAAATGACCACACAAAAGTACAAATTCAGGAGTGTGACTGATTGAGGACCACTTTGTGACAGTCTATCAAAATAACTAGTATTTATACTTTCTATGGTCTTTATAGTTCACAAAGGACATTTACTTGCACTAACTTAATTTTATCCTTACCACTAAACTGATATATGGTTAGTGGTGTGCTAGTAAAACAACAAACAAGCAAAAAGCCCTCATTGGTAGTATTTGCCAATTTCCATGGTGTAAATATTCCTACAGTACCAAGTTCAAGAGACCAATATGAGACCACTCAATGCAGAGGTATAGATACACTGCCTGCAATGGGGGGTAGTATCTCTACTTGCAAATGAGGTTATGGGACTTTTTCAAATTCACACACAATCAATAGGGGCGAATCTGAGACTCACCCAAGATCCAAATTGTATGCTTTGGTCACATCACTTTGCCTCATAGCAATTTTCTTCAAACATCTGAAAGACTGCTATAGAGAAGGAGTAGCCATATGCTGGGTTACCCCAGAAGGTAAAGTAAGAGTTGTTTTGTTTTGTTTTGTTTGAGATGGAGTCTGGCTCTGTCACCCAGGCTGGAGTGCAGTGACACAATCTTGGCTCACTGCAACCTCTGCCTCCTGGGTTCAAGCAATTCTCCTGCCTCAGCCTCCTGAATAGCTGGGACTACAGGCATGCACCACCACACCTGGCATATATATATATATATATTTATATATACATATATTATATATATATATATTTATATATACATATATTATATATATATATTTATATATACATATATTTTATATATATATATATTTATATATACATATATATATTTTTTTTTTTTAGTAGAGTCAGGGTTTGACAATGTTGGCCAGACTGGTCTTGAAATCCTGACCTTGTGATTTGCCCACCTTGGCCTCCCAAAGTGCTGGGATTACAGGCGTGAGCCACCGTGCCCGACCTGTAAAGTAAGAGTTGATACAAGTGAGTTTGAGAGAGGCCAACTTCAGTATAAGAAAGTCAATATGGGCCGGGCGCGGTGGCTCAAGCCTGTAATCCCAGCACTTTGGGAGGCCGAGGCGGGTGGATCACAAGGTCAGGAGATCGAGACTATCCTGGCTAACATGGTGAAACCCCGTCTCTACTAAAAATACAAAAAACTAGCCGGGCGTGGTGGCAGGCGCCTGTAGTCTCAGCTACTTGGGAGGCTGAGGCGGGAGAATGGCGTGAACCCGGGAGGCGGAGCTTGCAGTGAGCCGAGATCACGCCACTGCACTCCAGCCTGGGAGACACAGCGAGACTCCGTCTCAAAAAAAAAAAAAAAAAAAAAAAAAAAAAAAGAAAGTCAATATGAAAATCATTTCTACAATAATAGAGTCATCCAAAGAGAATGAACTGCTTTGTGTCATCCTGGTCTTCCTATCATGAAGGTGTCTGTCAGAGGCCAGACCCTTGAAGATTTCAGAATTAACACAGAGGTTAAATTAGATGGCCTCTAAAGTTCCATTTATATCTTGGATTCTGGTTGTTTAAGAGTGTTTTGAAATCCAGATCTGGAATCACTTAATGTCCTTTTGAGACTGAAGAAGGCAAGTGAAGGGAAGAGACAGGAAGCGAAGAAAGAGGGAAGGTGAGTGTTAAATTTTGGGAGGAGCTTGGCCAGATGAGAAGTCCCAGTCCTGGAGAGCTAGCTGTCCTGAGTAATTCAGGGATGGAACATGGGTCTTCACGAGGATAACTATCTCTGCTCCAGCTCACAGAGCCATATGACTCATAATATGAAAGCACAACCTTTATTTTATCCCAAGCCAGTTCAAATGACAGCAGACAGCCCCGATCTTGTGTCTGAAATGTTAAGATGTTCTCAGTGTAGCAGGATGCAACCGCAGATCTTAGCTGGCTGTTTAGAAATCCTCTTTCTTTCCAATCAGGCTTCTTTATTTTTTCTCAGAAGGAAACCTTGCTGAGGATTTTGGCAGTTAACTCTCTTTGACTCAAACAGAATCCAACTCCTCCTACCCCACACTGCCCTAGCTCAGTTCTGCAGGGGTCTTAGGGATCTGCCTGGAGTCTGGCAATCTCAGACACTCCCCGCTTAGCGCTGGGGGCTTCCTGGGCAGTTACAGGTTATGGTTTTATAATGAGAACTGCAAAACTGGCAACTTTCCTGAAGGAGCAGCTCAAAACTTGAGGATGAAATCTCAGCATTTGAGAATAAACACCCAGGATGTTTCCTGGGATGACTCAGGCGTCACCAAACGTGCCAAGAAATTACACGGGTAATTGTAAGACTTTGGCACTTCCACGGAATGCTCACGATGGTTACTGAAGTAGATAACTCATCTCTGAGAACAAGCCATTCTCCTTGAACACTGCAAAAGTCCATGCATCTCCAGTTCTGAGGAGCTGGTATTTCCCTGTGCCGAACTCAAAGAAAGGAAGGCAAGTTGGCTGAGTGAAGCCTGGTCCTTCTCTTTCAGCAGGCAGCTCCCAGAGCAGAAGCAGCCCCATCAAAGATTTTTTCCAGCCTTGTATGGTGGCTCCTGCCTGTAATCTCAGCACTTTGGGAGGCCAAGGTAGGAGGGTCACTTGAGCCCATCAGTACAAGGCCAGCCTAGGCCTTGTACAAGACCCTGTCTCTAAAAACAATTTTTTTAAATTGGCCAAGCATAGTAGTGTACACACCTGTAGTCCCAGCTATTTGGGGGTGGAGGCTGAAGTGGGAGGATGGCTTGAGCCCAGGAGTTTGAGGCTGCAGTGAGCTATGATTGCACCGCTGCACTCCAGCCTGGGCAACACAGCAAGACCCTGTCTCAAAGAAAAAAAAAATTATAAGAGCACTTTAACATCGAGGTTCCCTGGTGCCCATTGAATAATATGCTCCATGAGGTCCAGCAGATCCCAGTTACCAGTAGGTAGAAGGGTCTGCAAGGGTTGGGCAGGATGTGAAATAAGAAGCAATGATGGTCTCAAGAACTGCTCAGGTGCTAGCAGTTGCTAGGATGACTATACTCCACTCTGAAAAACATTTAGGCAATTAGGAAGCCCCATCATTTTACACACAAACTGGTGCCAGCTCTGTATACCAGGAGTGCCCTCTCCCCAGGCTCGGTGTGCCCTCACTTATTTCTGTTGGCTTGTGCACAGAAATAGATCTGGAAACCTCAGGGAACAAGGCAGGAGCTATTAAATTAGAGCTCACTGTTCCCATTTCCTCCTTCAGCAAACGGCAGGACTTGGGCATCCAGCCTGGTCCTGGAGCTGTGGAATCCACTAGGTCTGGGGCTTGGAGCCTGGAGCAGGCTCAGTGTTCAGGGCTCAGGCTGCTTCATGGGGCTCAAGTTTCTCTCTCCCTATTCTCTTCCCCTTCTTTACCCCTCTCCTCAGTAATCTATAATTGCAAATACCCCAGACTTTAGAAAAGTTAGAGATCATACTCGTCCAAATACCTGACTTTACAGGGAAGGCCCACAGATGTTGACTTTTGAAAGACACTAATCCCATTAATAGAAGAGCTGTTCATTCATTAGCCAGGTCATATCACTAAACTTTTCATTGCATGATGCTCTCCCTCGTCTTCTCTCCTTTCTGAAACAAGCCTCCATGATGGCCCCCAAGGTCCCTGCCTCCTGGAATTCACATCCTTGCATAGCCTATGCCCATATCAGCATTTCCTCTGTCACCAAAAGAATGTAGCAGAAATGATGGAATGTCACTCCTGAGATTAGGTTTTAAAGGACTATGGCTTCTGTCATGGGCTCTCTCTCCTCTTCCTCTCTCTCTTGGTTCACTCTGGGAGAAACCAGTGGTCATGTCATGAGACACTCAGGCATGCTGTGAGAGGCTCAGGTTGTGAGGAACAGATGTCTCTGGCTAATAGCCAGCAGGGAGATAACACCTTCCAACAATCACATGACTGAGCTTGCAAGCAAATCCTTTCCCGATTGAGCCTTCAGATGATGCCAGCACCAGCCAGCAGCTTAACTGCAACTGTGTGAGAGACCATGAGGCAGAACTGCCAACTAAGCCCCAGATTCCTAACCCACAGAAACTGTGAGATCATAACCGTTTGTTGTTTTAAGTTGCTTAGTTTAAGAATAATTTGTGGCTGGGCATGGTGGCTCATGCCTGTAATTCCAGCACTTTGGGAGGCCTAGGTGGTGGGTGGATCACAAGGTCAGGAGTTCAAGACCAGCCTGGCCAAGATGGTGAAACCCCGTCTCTACTAAAAATACAAAAATTAGCCAGGTGTGGTGGCATATGCCTGTAGTCCCAGCTATTCGAGAGGTTGAGGCAGGAGAATCGCTTGAACCTGGGAGATGGAGGTCGCAGTAAGCTGATATCTCGCCACTACACTCCAGCCTGGGCGACAGAGTGAGACTCCGTCTCAAAAACAAAAGCAAAAAAAAGAAATGGAGTTCCTCGTTGATGGCTGTTCTGTAACTTAAGGGGTGTAAGTTGACTTCCCATGACTCTGGTTTTCCAGTTGCAATGGAATTTCCATATGATGTTTTCAGAGGCTACAGTAACGGTAGAACCTGCACTCACTATGTCCTCCCCATCCCTGCCCCCCCCCATATTGGTCCAACCCTGTCTGCCCCACACACACCTCCAAAGAGAAAGCTCTTTGAAAAGTGCCTGTGCAGAAAGCATCCTACAAATGCACACATTCCACAGAACACGGTCACACATGCTCTTTCTGACACACTTAGTCATTGGAGGGTCCAGAGCTGCAGGGTCCTTAAGCAACATCCTCTATCCTGCTCATCTATGTGCCCTAAGTTGAGCTCTGTCTTGTTTTCTCTGCAGAAAACCTGTAGCTAGAAGCAAAATTTGGCCTTTCAGGTGCCCAGCATCTGCTTCCTAAAATACAGCTAAACTAGGTTAATGCTTTTTTTTCTTGACCTTGAAGTGTAGATTCAGAGCCTTTGGGAAACTTCACAGCTTCTTGTTTTAAATATCCAACAAGAATACAGCTTTACCATCCTTTCAGCAGGGGTATTTCAGTTGAGTATCCTGGAACCAGACACACCAGAGCGTTAGCACTTGCTGGACCTCTCAGGCCAGGTGGAGACAGTGAGAGCTGCTTAGGCGTTCACTCAGCGATGCCAGTATGTCTTACTATACAAAGCAATGCTGAGTTAATTTCACACAGCTTGGGGAGGACTGGAGGCGCTTTTGGGGCCTATTGTGTGTGAGCCAACAACCTCATCTCTCCAGCTGTTCCTTGGTAGAAGCAGAAGTAGAAGTAGAAAAAATGAAGAAGTTGGAGCCAGAAGTCAGTTTCTGCCAACGGGAACAATGGGCGCAATTGTGCGTCTCACATAGCAGCAAGGAGTATTAAACAGAATTATGTACACGCTGTTACTACCATGAGAACCTTGCCATTCCGGATGTGCTTTTTTGGAATCCAGAGGATCTGGGAAGACCATTCCAGAAAAAGAGATTCCATAGAAATGTCAGGGAGTGGCCAGTTCTTGGATGACCTCTCCAAGCAAGAGAAAACACAAATGTGTACTTTAGGAGTTTCAAAAGCAATGCAGATCCTTCTTAGTGCAAAAGCCCTGTTTTCCCCTTAATATTAAAGATAGTCTTGGTCTTGTTTCTGGGAAGCTTCCAAGGACAGAAGCTAAACTGTGACCAAACTCACAGGAAAGAGACCCTCAGAGCTGGGAAATGATCACTTCAAGTGGTTTCTTGCTCCTTGCCTTGAACTGTGTTTGAGCTAAAACCTGCAAAATCTCCACATGGGGGACTTCTCCAAGGGAAGATGCAGGTGGAATCCCAAAGGCAATGTGGTGGTTGTCAGGCCTCTGAGCCCAAGTTAAGCCATCATAACCCCTGTGACCTGCACGTATACATCCAGATGGCCTGGAGCAACTGAAGAACCACAAAAGGTGACATTCCACCATTGTGATTTGTTTCTGCCCCACCCCAACTAATCAATCGACCTTGTGACACTTCCCCGGCTGGCTGGACAATGAATCTCGTGATCTCCCCACCCTGGACCTTTTGACCCCCGCCTCTGCCCGCAAGAGATAACCACCTTTAACTGTAATTTTCCACTACCTACCCAAATCCCATCAAACTGCCCCACCCCTATCTCCCTTTGCTGACTCCTTTTTCCGACTCAGTTTGCCTGCACCCAGGTGAAATAAACAGCCTTGTTGCTCACACAAAGCCTGTTGGTGGACTCTCTTCACACAGACGCTCGTGACAGTGGTAAGAGACCTGCCTCAGTCACTTGAGCTGTTCACCCCAGGAGAGTTCCCTTGCTTCTCCGATCTTCTGTTCTCTACAATGGAGATGACACCTACCTCATGGATTTTTTGTGTGAATTTTTTCTTCTTTTTTTTTTGAGACAGAGTCTCACTCTGTCACCAGGCTGGAGTGCAGTGGCGTGATCTCGGCTCACTGCAACCTCCGCTTCCCGGGTTCAAGCAATTCTCCTGCCTCAGCCTCCCAACTAACTGGGATTACAGGCACGTGCCACCACACCCAGCTAATTTCTGTATTTTTAGTAGAAACGGGGTTTCACCATGTTGATCAGGCTGCTCTCGATCTTGTGACCTCGTGATCCGCCTGCCTTGGCCTCCCAAAGTGCTGGGATTACAGGCGTGAGCCACCGCGCCCGGCCAAACTTTTTCTTCTTTTTTACTTAATTTTATTTTTCAAAACTAGAGATGGGGTCTATGTTACCCAGGCTGGTCTCAATCTCCTGGGCTTAAGTGATCTGCCCACTTCAGCCTCTCAAAGTGCTGGGATTACAGGCATGAGCCACACCACGCACTGCCTTTTTGAGTAAAATTTTAACAAGAGTATGAATAAGGTTTGAACACTGAAAAAATAAATAATCTCTGAGTTGCATTTAGTTGTGCTGGACCCACCACATTAACAACCTAAGGGAGCCTTGCCCTGTGCCCCATGCCACGCGAGCCCTTGTCCTGGGCCTGCCTGTCTGGCTGCTCTCCCGGATGATGGGGGCTCTGTCCAGCGATCTCAGGTGGCAGAGCAACTCATTCCAGGGTCTGCCCCAGGCAGTGGAGTGATGCCGTTGGAAGATCTTTGTTTTCATTCCCTCCTCTTCCTTCTGTCCATCTAGGATTGAGGGTCCTCTTCGTGGCCTCCCTCCTCAAGTGTGGTGCTTCTGCTCCATTTCTCACAACCTGTTTGGATATATTTACAAACCAAAACACAGTTTCCATAGTCTGCCTCACCCAGATCTCTTTCTCTAACCCTGAGCCCAATCCCTAGTGCCTGCGGGAAATCACAAGCTACACGACCACCCCACCACTGATTCCTTTGGTCTAAAAGCAAACCTTCCCCTCAGAGTGCTTCCAACTCCCAACTATGGCAAAGTAGTAAATTAGGAGCTTTTTTCATCCTTTACTCTCCTTTGTTCCCTATTTCAACCTTTTCTGGTCTGAATTGCCCCCATAAAATGCGTATATTGAAGCCCTTACCCTCAATGTGACTATATTTAGAGACAGGGCCTTTAAGGGAGGAAGTAAGGCTAAATGAGGTCATAAGGACTGTGTCCTAATCTGATAAGACTGGTGTCCCTTTTTTTAAAAAAGGCTGATTTATTTATTTTGAGATAGGGTCTTTCTCTGTCATGCAGGCTGGAGTGCAGTGTCACTATCTCGGCTCACTGCAACCTTCACCTCCTGGGTTCAAGCAATTCTCCTGCCTCAGCCTCCCCAGTAGCTGAGACTACAGACATATGCCACCATGCCTGGCTAATTTTTATTTTTTGTAGAGACAGGGTCTCACTATGTTGCGCAGGCTGATCTCGAACTCCTGGCCTCCCACCTCAGCCTCCTAAGGTGCTAAGATTACAGGTGTGAACCATGGCGCCTGGCCAGGACTGGTTTCCTTATAAGATCAGAAAGAGATACCAAAAATCTGTCTCTCTCTTTCTTTATACACACAGAGGAAAGGCCATGTGAGGACACAGCAAGATGGTAGCTGTATTCAAGACGGGAAGAGAGAACTCACCAGAAACCCATTCTGCCAGCAGCATCTTGATCTCAGATATCCAGTTCTCAGGACTGTGAGAATATAAGTGTCGGTTGTCTAAGCCACCCAATCTAGAGCATTTTGTGATGGCAGCTTGTATTAGTCCATTTTCATACTGCTGGTAAAGACATAGCTGAGCCTGGGCAATTTACAAAAGAAAGAGGTTTATTGGACTCACAGTTCCATGTGGAAGGCCTCACAATCATGGCAGAAGGTGAAAGGCACATCTCACACGGTGGCAGAGAAGGAAAGAGGGCTTGTTCAGGGAAACTCCCCTTTTTAAAACATGAGATTTATTCACTATCACAAGAACAGCACGGGAAAGACCTGTCCCCATGATTCAATCACCCCCAACCAGGTCCCTCCCACAACATGTGGGAATTCAAGATGAGATTTGGGTGGGGACACAGCCAAACCATAATCACAGCTCAAGGAGAATAACACACAACCTGTTACCAAAACCGGCTACATCTTCCTTTACAATGGCTCTCAGAGTCTCCTCCTTCTTTCCAGATCTTCTCGTTGCCTGCTTCATGTCTTCCTTCCCTGACACCTGGATTCCTGGTCCCACTTCTCATTACCGCTTCACTGCCATCCTTCTCTCCCATTTATCTGATATACTAAAAACACAACATATTCCTTGTCTCAGTCAGGATAGGCTAGGTTATGCTACGGTAACAAATGAGCCCAAAATCTCAGTGGCTTCACACAACAAAGATTGACTTATTCGCATCATGTATCCATCATGGACTGTCAAGATTGAGCTCTGATTCTGCCCCAGGTTGTTTCCATTCTGGGACCCAAGCAGATGGAGCAGTCCCTATGTGGGACTGTGTTGTTCTTGTGGCAGAGGGAAAGGAGAACATGGTGAACCATGCAATGGTTATCAAAACTTTTGCCTAAAATGACATACATCCCTTCTACTCACATTTCATTGGTAAAAGTTTCACACTACCAAGTGTGATATTATCTGGGTAGGAATGTAGAATCCTTCCATGGGGAAGGGAAGCAAATAATTTTGAAAACTGCAACAGTCTACCACCACAGCCATTCCTGCCTGTCAGCTTCCTCTTCTCTCCTATGATGTAAATGCTGTGTGTTGAAGTCCTGGCCATCTCAGTGCCCTGTGAAGTCTACTCTCTCTGGCTCAGAGCGATTCTGTTTCCTATGACCTTTAGTTGAGATTATCATCAGGGACCCCCATCCTGGAGTTGTTTTAGGTGTCTAGCTGCCCAGAGCCCTTTAGGTGATCTTGTGATTATTCCTGGCCACATCTGACTGGACTGTCAGGAGGGACAAGTGACCAAGGATTGCTAAAACACAGGCTTACAGAGGCCTAGGAGCTGAGCCAATCAGAGCCTCTCCTGGGAATTAGAACTACCAAATACCGAAAGAATGAAGTACTTAGGGTAGTAGTTGAAGATGAAAGGATGTCTAGAGGTGGAGACAGAATCCCGGCTAGTGAAGTCACATGTAAGTTGAGATTAGGAGAGAACAGGAGCTGAATGAGCAGAGGAAGCATCATTAGAGACAGGAGCAGGGGACAGATGCACAGAGAGAGCAGGGATCCTGAGGGAGGGGTGAGGTAGAGAGGCCTCCCCAGGCCTCGGAGCTGTCTCCATGACAGCACCAACCACGTTCACTCCTACGTTAAACCCCTCCTTCCTTGAGACAAGTGGAGGGATCTCTGTCCTTAAGATCAGCACATCCTCAGTAAAGCCACTTTCAGTTTAGGGAAAGCTCAGTTGTCCACTTGCTTCACATAGAGGTTGACCTTCCCATTCAGACTTTAGGCTCCTAAAAAGCAAGGCTCATGTTTGTATTGTCCATGAGTCTACCACAGCATAGGCCCCAGTAAATGATTTACCACCAATTTCACATCCTTTTTTTTTTTTTTTTTTTTTTTTTTTGAGACAGGGTCTCACTCTGTTGCCAGGCTGGAGTGCAGTGGTGTGATCTCTGCTCACTGCAACCTCTGCCTCCCGGGTTCAAGTGATTCTCCTGCCTCAGCCTCCTGAGTATCTGGGGTTACAGGTGCACACCACCACCACACCCGGCTAATTTTTGTATTTTTTCAGTAGAGACGGGGTTTCACCGTCTTGATCATGCTGGTCTCGAACTCCTGACCTCAAGTGATCCTCCCACCTTGGCCACCCAAAGTGTTGGAACTACAGGCATGAACTACCATGCCCAGCCCAATTTCACGTACTTTTGCATCATTATTGTCATCATCCTCTTTGTTACCAAGTCTAGAAAATCAACTCAAAGCATTTTCATTGTTGAAAAAACAAAAGAGAAAATGCAAATGTCCTTACCCAGAAAACAGTCTCCATGCTGACTTAGCACACATTTCTGGGGCCTCCGTAACTGACATGGCGGATCGTGGGCATGGAGTGGACTTTTCAGAATTGCTGTAGCCCAGGCTCCAAGCCTCTCATTCAAGTTCCCCAGAGTAAATTGCTAGGCCTCAAATGCAGCCTCTTAAAAATGGGGTTAACATCCGGTTATGGTAAGGAATAAAACAGTAAAAATGAAGAGCTGTCACAGAACAAGTGGCACAGATGCTTAGTAGCAACTGAGTCTTCATTTCTGTTTAACAAAATGCCCCATGTAGGCTGGGCATGGTGGCTCACATCTGTAATCCCAGCACTTTGGAGGCCAAGGTGGGATGACTGCTTGAACCCAGGAGTTCCAAACTAACCTGGGCTACATAGTGAAACCCCGTCTCCACGAAAAGTTTTTAAAGTTAGCCAGGTGCGGTGGTGCATACCTGTGGTCCTCGCTACTCAGGAGGCTTGGGTGAGAGGATCACTTGAGCCTGGGGTGAGGCTGCCATGAGCTGTGATTGTGCCACTGCACTCTAGTCTGGGAGACAGAGTGAGACATGGTCTCAAAGAAAAAAAAAAAAGCCCCACCCATGCCCAAAGCAACCTTAGCTTAGCCCCTTGTGAGGTGACATGGGTAAAGTAGGCAGTGGGAGGAGCCGGATGGTGGCAGCTTGGCCCAGTGGCTGGCTTTTGCAGAGCCTGTGGACATGCTTTGACCTTCTTCCCCCATCCCTGCGGACTTCCAATTCCACAAGCAGAAACCAAGCAGCGGGTGAGGTGGACGGAATCCAGGCAGGAGAGATCACATACAAAGTTTTTTCACGTGTGCATTTGTGCACATGCAAGAATCATTCAACAAAGAAAGGGTTTAGTTGGGGTTTGCAAAGACTGTTCATAAGTTCAAGGATGCCTACCCATTTAGACATTTAGATTTTCTGCCAGGAAAAGGGAAAAAAAAAAGATTAGATGGATGGATAGACAGATAGATAGATAGATAGATAGATAGATAGATAGATAGATAGATAGATGATAGATAGATGGATGATAGATAGATAGATGATAGATAGATAGATGATTGATAGATAGATGATAGATAGATGATAGATAGATAGATGATAGATAGATAGATGATTGATAGATAGATGATAGATAGATAGATGATAGATAGATAGATGATTGATAGATAGATGATAGATAGATAGATGATAGATAGATAGATAGATGATTGATAGATAGATGATAGATAGATGATAGATAGATAGATAGATAGATAGATAGATAGATAGATAGATGATAGATGATAGATAGATAGATAGATAGATAGATAGATAGATAGATAGATACTCAGACAGACCTTGCCAGTCAGTGTCAGTCATGCTTTCTGGGACGTAATCTTGTGTACCATGACACCCAGGAAGTGAGCAGAAAAGGCCTTTCTGAAGGATGTGGTCTCTGTCAGGATACCCTGGTTGCCTGCAGGTGGAGAGAGGACTCATTGAGCTCCTCTACTGAGGGGAATATGCAGGGGATAGTTCTGGCCCAGCCAGGCCAGGTAAGAGTTCCAGAAAATGAGCATGAGAAGAGAGGGGAAGCTGCTGCTTTGGGGTGACTGCTGTTTCAAGGTAGCCCTTACTGGGGCAGCCACCAGCCACCAGCCACCAGTGATAGACACAAGGGGTTAAAACACACACACACACACACACGCACTGTGGCAAATGACAGGGCTTGGAAATGGCTTTCACTCAGCACACCAATCTCAATCAGGAACTACTGTGTCCAACACAGGATCGGATGGACTCCAGCTCCTGCACTTAAAGATGTCGTGGTTAAATGTGTGGACTCTGGAGGGAGTCTGTTTGGGTTCAAACCCCACCTTTTCAGCTGGGTGCAGTCACACCTGCAATTCCAGCACTTTGGGAGGCTGAAATGGGAGGATTGCTTGAGGCCAGGAATTCAAGACCAGCCTGGGCAACATAGCAAGACCCCAGCTCTACACAAATAAACAAACAAAAACCCCCAAATTTCACCTTCTCTACATATTAGCTGCTAACCTTAAGTAACTCGCTTAACCTCTCTGTGCCTCAGTTTCCTCCTCTGTCACAATAACAAAAGGAATTAGAATATTAAAGCACTTACAATAGTTCCTGGCAAATTAGCAAGCACTATTTACATAGTTGTTACCAGTGCAAAGAACCTTTCTGAAAGAGAAACACCTGATGCTTGAAGGGATGCAGCGTTTCGAGGCCATGAGGCTGTTTGTGCTTTTTTTTTTTTTTTTCACTTTCCATCAGCTACAGAAAAATAGAGGAGGCCAGCTGCTCCCCATGTCTTCACGTCCCGATGTGAGGCTGCAAGGAAATCGCCTGAGACCAGCGGCTGTCACCAAACTCCTCCATTCTTTGGTACTTGAAGGACCTTGCCTGAGTTTGCTAGGGCTACCCCCACAAGGTATCACAAACTAGGTGACATAACCAACAGAAATTTGTCTTCTCAGAGTTCTAGAGGCTAGAAGTGCAAGACCAAGGTGTCAGCGGGGTTGGCTTCCCTGAGGGCTGAGAGGCAGAATCTGTTGGATGCCTCTCCCATGCTTCTGGTGGTTTGCTGGCAATCTCTGGTATTCCTCGGCTTGCTGAAGCTTCACCCTGACCTCTGCCTGCATCTCACATGCTGTTCTCACTGTGGATGTGTCTGTCCCCACCTTTCCCCTTTTCTTTTTTTCTTTCTTTTTTTTTTTTTTTTTGAGATGGAGTCTCGCTCTGTCACCCAGGCTGGAGTGCAGTGGCGAGATCTCAGCTCACCTCAAGCTCCGCCTCCCGGGTTCACGCCATTCTCCTGCCTCAGCCTCCCGAGTAGCTGGGACTACAGACGCCCGCCACCTCGCCCGGCTAGTTTTTTTGTATTTTTTAGTAGAGACGGGGTTTCACCGTGTTAGCCAGGATGGTCTCGATCTCCTGACCTCGTGATCCACCCGTCTCGGCCTCCCAAAGTGCTGGGATTACAGGCTTGAGCCACCGCGCCCGGCTCTTTTTTTTTTTGAGACAGAGTCTCACCTGTCATCCAGGCTGGAGTGCAGTGGCGCGATCTCGGCTCACTGCTACCTCTGCCTCCCCGGTTCTTCTGCCTCGGCCTGCCAAGTAGCTGGGACTACAGGCGCGCACCACCACGCCTGGATAATTTTTGTATTTTTAGTAGAGATGGGGTTTCACCATATTGGCCAGGCTGGTCTCAAACTCCTGACCTTGTGATCCACCCCCCTTGGCCTCCCAAAGTCATGGGATTACAGGCGTGAGCTGCCACCGCGCCCGGCCAAATTTCCCCTTTTCATAAGGACAGGAGTTAGATTAGATTAGGGCTGACCTTAATGACCACGGTTTAGCTTGATTACCTCTGTAAAGACTATCTCCAAATAAGGCCATGGTCTGAGGTACTGGGGTTTAAGCCTTCAAGTTTTTTTGAGGCAGGGGCAGGGGGGACAGAATTCTATGCAACCCCAGCCTCATCCCACCCAAAGCCAGCATGCTGAGGCCTGCAATCACCCCAGACAGCCCCAAAGGTTTGTAACTAAACATGCTGACCTTCGCCCCTTGACTCTTGATGTCTTGGATTTGGTTAGCCAGAGACTGGGGAAACAGATCCATTAAATTCTGCATAGATTGAAAACCCCAAGGCAGGGCAGTTCAATTAAAGCACCTCCAATCATTCTTGTGGTTTCTCTAAAAGGGTGCGCTTTTTTCAGCTCTGCCTGAGTATTCTAACTCTTCACACTTTCTTGGGAAGGATGAGAAGGGGCAGGAAAGACCAGTTGCTTTGCTGGACTTTGTGTGATTCCGTGCTGCAGGACCTTTGCCAGGGCAGCCACTGAGGGAAGGTAGCCGAGGCTTGGAGAACTTTCGGGCTGTGAGTCTCGTTCATTCCTGGAGGCAAAAGCACAGAAGGCAGGCCTAGCTGTGGTGTGGGAGTCAGGAAAGAGAGGAGGTGCAGGGCCGAGGGGATGATAAGGGGATCAAGGAGGTGAAGAAGGAGGCTGGGAAAATAGATATTGTAATCACAGACTTTTCTATAAAATAGGTAATTTATGTGTAGTGCAGAACAATGATCTTTTCATTAAGCTGAAAATAAGCCATGTATAGTAGTTAGGATTCTATTTGGTTGTGTATGACAGAAAATGTCAAAATAATAGACGCTTTTTAAAAAATTGACCTTTATTTCTCCCTTTTACAAAAGAAGTCGGGAAATAGGCAATCCAGGGCTCGTATCACAGCCCATGGCCATCAGAGAAGGAGGCTCCATGTAATACGCTGACTCTCCAACCTTAGCATGTCTCTTCATGGTCCCTAATGGCTTTTCAGCCTCCAGCCAGTACCAGGTAGCAGAAAAGAGCCTTTTCAGAGGCCCCGCACATTACCTCTGCTGACATCTCATTGGCCGAAACATAGTAAGGTGGCCACATAATTTTTTCTCTGGGTAGCTATGTACCTAGCAAAAACTGGGGACTTGTTACTAAGAAAAGACAAGTAGTTGGAGATCCACAGTGGTCTCCACTACACTGTATATGAAGGCAAGACAGTTAATTTCTACCTACATTCCCAAATATATCCTCAGGAAGAGAATGTTTCTGCAGCATAAATTCTTTGTGCATTGGAGGATCTTCCCTTTCAACCTTCAATTGTACTGCATGCAAACCACCCCTCAGGTTCTCAGCTTCAACCTCACTTTCTCGAAGAACCCTCCTCAGGCCCCTTAGTCTGCATTAGGCTTCCCTGTTTTATGTTCCCATTGCACCTTATGCTTCTGCTTCAAAGCCTCTGCACCCCTGTCATTATTGACTCATCTGGAATTACGTGTGTAAGTGCTGTCTTGCCTGTAATCTAAACTGTAAGCTCCCTGAGGGCAGACTCTGCTTCACCCTCCACTGTCTTCCAATGTGTGGCACCTAGTAGGCCCTCAATAAATATTTGTTAAGTGATTGAGTGATTAGAATATTACAGAGACCCCACCCAGATTTAAGGCCATTTCCAGCGAGATCTTTTTTTTTTGAGACAGATTTTCGCTCTTGTTGCCCAGGTTGGAGTGCAGTGGTGGGACCTCAGCTCACTGCAACCTCTACCTTCCGGTTTCAAGCGATTCTCCTGCCTCAGCCTCCCGAGTAGCTGGCATTACAAGCATCCGCCACCATGCCCAGCTAATTTTTGTATTTTTAGTAGAGACAGGGTTTCACCATGTTGGCCAGGCTGGTCTCAAACTCCTGGCCTCATGATCTGCCCATCTCAGCCTCCCAAAGTGCTGAGATTACAGGTGTGAGCAACTGCACCCAGCTGACCTTTTCTTTCTTTAACTAGACTTCCCCAGCTGAGACCAGGACAAAACCAGATTCCCCTGTGCTGTGCACCTGCCAGGACTGGAGCAGCCCAAAAGCCCATGGGAGGGCTGTGGACTGGGGCTGTCAGACCAGGCTCTCCGAGGAGGACTCCCACACCCACGGCCAACTCCACTTTACAAAACCAGCTCCAGCCAGAAGTATGCCTGGGGGGCAGGAGAACAGAAACTGCAGCAGTGTGGGTGGATTTAAATCTGCAAATGCAACTGACTGCCCAATGTTTGGGAGATAAAATAGGTCACCATTCTCCCCTCGGTTTGGCGTCACTCGGCGTCACTCCCAGGCCCTAAAGGGGAAGGAAGAGTTTTGTGATCTTTGCTGTCACAGGCTATGGACAAATTTGGTTACACTCAGCTTTACAAGAGCTGCCTGCCCACCTGACTCCTGTTCACAAGACCCCTAAAAATTAGAAAAAGGTCAGTCCAGGCTGTTCAGTCTTTGGTTGTTCGATGGGGAATCTTCCTGAGGCCAGTTTTTAAAGAGTTCATTTTGACACCAGCCAAGACAAAAGGCAGGACCCAGAGTCTAGACAGCCCCCAATCCCGCCGTTTACAACTTGGCCCATTAGGCTGGAGCCTTCTGTTCTCTGGCAATGAATCATAGGCTTTTAAAGTAGAGAGTGAGAAAGAGCAAGCCCTGGAGAGAGCCCCGTGAGGCCTTGGGGTAAGGGCTTCCAGGACTGTTCATGAGAAGCTGTGCATGTCTCCCTCCAACTTCCCCAGATGAGACACCAAGATTGAGAAGTGAAGAGTCATCTCCAATTTGGCAGACATCCTGACCCTCCACACTCACCATTCTGATACTTAGTCATTACCATCCTGGTATATTTAACCACTTCTCCTTCTGACTGAGAAGCTGAAAGTGATATTCAGCCTGGGTGTGATGTGGGGATTTTCTGGGACAGGGCGGAGATGATGAGGTGCTGGAGTTGCATGAGCTGGTCATTACAGTCAAGACTTGTGAACCAGTTGTGAAACCCTTGGTAACCTGAAATCTGCCATGGTGGGAGTATTTACACTACAGAAATTGGCCAATGCTGCAAATCAGGATTTCTTTCTTTTTTCAGTGAGACACTTGACCAGCACACACTGCATTACTCACACAGGAGGAGCTCTGGGAGGGCTGGAGAAAACCATAGGTGAGCAGAGTTGAGGATGTTTGGTGCCTCCCCTGATGGCTTCATCATGTCATCTTTCTCGGCTCTTCACAGCCAGCGTTTTCTCTGTGGAAACACCAAGAGATTCTACCTCTGCTCCATCAGCAAACAAGGAAGTCATTGATTTTCATGGCCCCTGTGCTAGAGGATTCCAAGAGTCCAACCTCTTAGAGCAGCAGGCCCATTTTCTGGTGGAGAAGAGAGAAGGCAAAGCCAGGGAAGGGCATTTAATAGTGACAACTCAGTGAAAAAGCAGACAGAGGCAGCCCGATGATCAAAAGTGTCTTCCTTCAAAGCCCCTGATTGAAAACAGCAATCCATGCTTGCCAATGAAGGCCACAGGTGATGTTTCTTATGTGAGTGCATAAGAAAATATGACCCTCTGCTTTAGGTCATATTTTCAGAGGTCATACAAGGTTGAAAGGAAGCAAATCATTTTCATGAGAAGGATAATAAATGAGACCGGGATTGGTATTGAGAAAAGTATTTAGACATTTCCGAGCTGACCAACCTGGAGAAGAAAGTGCTTCTAGACACACAGATTTCCAGGACTTTTCCTGAGAGGGTTAGATTCTGGAGGTCTGCAGAGGGGGCCAAGAACCCGTGTTTTTACCAGCCCCTTCCTCACCCCATGATTCTGCTGATGGCAGCCTGCGGACCGCACTTTGAGGAACTGGTCTAGTGAGGGTCCTCAGAGGGCGTTTTGCAGTGGGTGGAACTGGCCTCTGAGTGGGACCCTTCTTCAGTACCTAGGCCCTGCCCTGCCATGGCTACGGGTCTTCAGGACTCATCCTTGGGGATAGGTGCTGGGTGTTATGGGAACAGCATAAAAACACAAAACAAAAAATTCCATTTCTCACCACTGGTGGTGAGAAATGGGGGTGGAGCCTGGAATTGTGGTCATGGGGCTCCAAGAGGAGCAGCCGGGATGCCATTGCACAACCAGCCACCTCTAAGAGAAGCAGGACCAGGCCCAGGACTGAGCCTCCACAAGCCCTGCCGCCAGCCGCCAGCCACCAGTCACCCTTCCTCCCTGGGAGAGCCAGAAAGGGAAGCATAGTGAAGCGCTGCATGGTGGTCTCCATCAACAGGGAGGCCCCTCCCCTCCCTCTGCTGCAGCCATCTTACCTGCAGCCAGAATGTGCCAGGGCCAAGCTGAGGACAGGGCGGCCTCTCCAGAATCCCTGCCCTTAGAGGACCTGCCAGAGACTGGTTTTTCTTGTTGGAGGCACCTCTTCACAGTCTGCATGTATAAGGCCTGATGAAACTCATCCCAAGAACCCAAGCCCACTTGCAAAGATGGGATAGAGAAGGGGCATGGCATTCCACAGATGGGCTCACTCTGGAGAGGAGCTACTGACCCAGCAGCAGTTCCCCCTCCCTCACCCCTGTTCACCACCCCCAGGAAGACATCCGACTCCCCATCAAATGGTCCCTGCCAAGGGCATTGTGGTAACGCGGGGAAAGAGAGGATGCCAAGTTGCCCCTCTGCCCATTGGACCCCTTCTCACCTAAGGAGAATTCCATGGCAGCCCCTCCTGGGCTGTGCTCTTTATGTCTCTAAGCCACTTCCTGTTTCCTTTTCTAGGTCATAAGCCAGGCTTATAGTTCGTGTGAGTCACTTACCTAGGAAGCCCAGAGCACACGGCTGCCTCTCAGGGAGGGAGCAAAGGATACAGTTTAGAAGTGCGAGGCATCGGTTTGCTCCTAAAACACACAGATTGTCCTAGGCTTTTAGCAGTGCTGTGTGCCATGGCCCCCAAGCAATGCAAGCCTTGGAGATCCGTGATTTGCCCGGTTTGCGTTCCTCTGCTGATGCCAGGCTTTCAGTTCCCAGGAGGCACTGGACAAGCATAATTTTGCATATAAAACATTGCTTTGCCAAGGGGCTAGGCCTATCAGACATTCATTAGGCAACAGCCAGCAGGACCTGTGAAAGTCATGGCAAAGAAGCCATTCAAAAGCATTGTCTTCTAGTAACTAAATTTCAAAACCAGGAGGAAACCACAGCTCAGACATCGGCCGATGTTCAGCAACCTGGATTCACAGGGAAACGGACAAGAATAGACTTTGCACAAGTCTATTGCTTTCCCTTCATGACATCTAGGCAGTTTACTCCTCCTGACTTCCACTACTCACTGCGCGAGGATTATTCTGTGGTCACCAGAGTGCTAAGGACGAGGCGCTGGGTGATTTGGTCGAAGTCAATGTGCCAAGTCAGCATCAAGCAGCTATTTTTGCCTTCCCATTCCATTCCCTGAATTTTTTTTCTGTGAAAGTGTCTTGTAAGCTAGAATACACCTGAGGTGGCAGAGGAAAAGCAGAGCTCTAATCTCTTCCCTAGGCCTCTAAGTGAGTTTTGCATTCAGGGATGATACTGGGGCAAGGGGTTTGAAAGGTCCTGATGTTGCTGACACCCACATAAAACACCTTCTGCAGCAGAGAAGGGAAGGGGAGAGGAAAGAACAGGCAGAGAAAGACCCAGAAACTCAGATCAGCCCAGGATGAGAGTAGCTGTCCTCAAAACAGTCAGAAATCCAGAGTCCTGACTCTCCAGCAGGTATGGTCTAGATCCTAGTGAGATTATCTTCAAAGACAAAACAAACTCCAGTCATGCAGAGAATCCGCATTATTCCGTGCAGATCTATAAAAACAACGCAAAGAGTGTCATCCCCTTAATTAATGAGGAAGTAGGGAAATAGGAATCCTTGTACCCTGCTGGTGGGAATATAAACTGGAAAAACTGAGTTGGGGAATCAACTGAGGCCAGAAGTTCGAGACCAGCTTGGTTAACATGGTGAAACCCCGTCTCTACTAAAAATACAAAAATTAGCTGGGTGTGGTGGCGTGCACCTGTAATCCCAGCTACTCGGGAGGCTTAGAGTAGAGAATCACTTGAACCCGGGAGGCAGAGATTGCAGTGAGCCGAGATTACACCACTGCACTCCAGCCCGGGTAACAGAATGAGACTCTGTCTCTAAATACATACATACATACATACATACATACATACATAACTGGAAAAACATTGCTGATTGGTAAGTTGGTTATGTTTGAGGCAGAGACAAAGCTTGTTCTGGGTCCCTTACACTCTTGTTTTCCTCCTGGACACTCAGGAAGACTATACTTCCCAGCCTTCCTTGCAGTTAGGAGCAGTCATGTGACTGAGTTCTGGACAATTGGAAGGTGGGCAGAGGAAGTGATGTGAGTCACCATCAGGCCTGACCCTGAAACTACCTGTGCAATTCTCCATGCTCTCTCTCTCTCCCTTTACCTATCAAGTGAAATCAGAGCATCCAGTGGAGAAGTCCAAGGCCGGGGCAAATGGAGACCCATCAGGTGGGCAAACCCTGGTTCCAGACGACCATGCAGAGTGCCTTCTACTCCCAACCAATGACTTGTGTTGAACTGTGACATAAAAGAGAAATACATCTTTATTGTGTTAAGCCACTGAGATTTTGGCTATGTCTGTTACAACATTTAGCCTGTCTGACCGATACACTATCACAATCCTTTAAAAGGTCATAAGCTTTGACCTAGCAATTAAATTCTTTGGAACATATACTAAGGAAATAATTAAGAATAATCACTGAAAATTATAAACAGACCGGACATGGTAGCTCACACCTGTAATCCCAGTACTTTGGAAGGCAGAGATAAGAGGATTGCTTGAGGCCAGGAGTTTGAGAACAGCCTGGTCAACATAGTAAGACCCAATCTCTAATAAAATTAAAAAAAAATTATAAACAACATTAATCTCCAATAATAGGCAATTCATTAAATAAATAATAATACAACTCTGCAAAGGAATATTTAGGCACTTAATATCATTTAAGTGTATTTATTGACATGAAACTATTTCACGATTTAGTATTACATGAAACAGAGTAACAAAGCAACATGGATGGTATGAGCCCATAACTATTTATATATGTATACGCATGCAAAGAAGAAAATTCGGAAATATACCAAAAAACAGTGATTATTTCTGGTAGTAGGACTAAAGATGGCTTTTAAAAATTATCTCTTTCTTGCAGTTTTATGCTTTTTCTACAATTAGCATATCTTTTTTTCAGTTAAAAACATTTTTTGGCCGGGCGTGGTGGCTCACACCTGTAATCCCAGCACTCTGGGAGGCCAACGCGGGTGGATCACAAGGTAAGGAGTTCGAGACCAGTCTGGTCAATATGGTGAAACCCCGTCTCTACTAAAAATACAAAAAAAATTAGCCAGGTGTGGTGGCACACGTCTGTAGTCCCAGCTACTCAGGAGGCTGAGGCAGAAGAATCACTTGAACCCGAGAGGTGGAGGTTGCAGTGAGCTGAGATCGCACCATTGTACTCCAGCCTGGGCGACAGAGTGAGACTCCGTCTCAAAAAAAAAAAAAAAATTTTTTAAAGTAGCCTTTTGGAAATGGATGGGTCTCCTTTGAACTTTAGGGCTGGCCTTACTCTCTCTAAGTATTAAGTGCAATGGGTGCAAAGGAAACGCAGGTCCCCTCCACTCTTCTGGGCTAAAATGCCACCATTCATAAGGTTAAATACCTATTTTATCTTCACCATTGAGAGCAACTCTCAAGCCCTTCATTCACTTAGCTTCAGGGCTCAGTTCTATTGACATAGTGCTCTGTCTTTAAGGAAAGATGTACCTTTTTATCACAAGGTTTTTCAGGATTTTCTCAGAGTTGCTGGGCCTCAGAACTCTCTTCTTTTGAGTCCTAATTTGGATAATTCGGGAAACTGCAGCCACAGTTCCTCTCTCTCTTGAGACTGGCTGAGTGAGGCAGACCACGCCTGTAATGCAAAAAGCAGGGCAGGAAATCACACTGTAACCACAGGTCTTTATTCAGAAACCCAGCAGCCTCACTACCAAATAAACTCAGGAGCCCTAAAGCCTCAGTGCCCTGACCTATAAGATCAAAGAATCTCATGTGAGCTCTCCAAGTGGACTTTTAATAAAAAGTCGTGCTGCCAGTTTCTGTTTTGACCTTCCAACCACAGGATCATGCCAACATTCAGTAGTAACTCCATTTTTTTTTTCCTGCCAAATCGACTCCTTGCTCTTTTCAACACATCCTCACACAGAGGGAACAAGCCACTGAGGTTTCCTGTTGAGGAGGGTTCTTTGGTGTTCTGGGAGGGAACCATATATTCACAGAAACCATGTATAAGTTTTCCGTGTAGTAGGACAGAACTACCTTAATTTAACTGGATGTCTTTTCGACAAACCATGTACCCCTAAAATGAGGAAATGGAAGGAAGGTGTTTATTTTCATCCCGGCCCTTATTCTGCTGCATTGTTCCTGTGTACATTTCTCTTACTCCACGGAGCAGGAGCTTCTTGAGGACCATGACTGTCATTTATTTCTCCCTCCCTGCTCCTGGCACTAGCAGGACCTCCCCTCCTCCCTCTTAACAAAGTTTTCAGTGAGTGAGTGAATGAATGAACTTTCCCCTGTTTCCTGATGGGTTTCAGCCAGCACAGACTACCTACTTTTGTTCAGATGCGTCCTGTGTGTCTTTGTCTCTACGGGCACTGTGTTTGATGGGTTTCTTGAAACCTTCCCATGCACACAGTAGTGTAGTGGCAAGATCAGCTACATACATTGCAGAACCCACTGAAAAATGAAAATGCAGGGCCCTTGTTCAAAAATTGTTTACAATGTCAAATTATCCAAAATTAATACAATTAATTCTTAAACGTTAAATTAGATAGTAAATGATTAAGAATTTCAAAGCTTTACAGAGTAGAGCAGTGCAGGCAAGCCTGGTTCTCGTCCACCACATGGCTCAGCTGCCTGCTCCTCCCCTCTGCTCAGAGTCAAGGTCCCGAGGCCAGCAGGGTGTTTGCTGATGAGGGCCTACCCATACCCTGCCCTGCATCCTGTCACCAGAGTTTCATTTGGAATCCTGAGCAAAGGTCTCCGATTGCTGATTCTCCTGCCAACAGAAAACACTCTCCCTCTTCTGAATGTGTTGGCAGGAAAACCAGATTTTTATCTCTCCAGGTCAGCCAAAATCTTGAGGCCAGTTAACTTCCCCAGTGATCTCATTTGAATCATCCTTCACTTCTGCCCCCAGTGAAACTGAATCTGCACTCTGCTCGACTCTCAGCCCAAGTGAGGTGCCACGCCCACACCTCACTTGTCTTCCACTGAGGTCTTTCCTGACAACCCGTTTCTCTGGGTTGTCCTCTCCTGCCCTTGAGACCCCTGTTCAGTTGTGAACAGTCTCTCCATTCTATGGCTGCAGACTCTTCACTGAAATCTGTTTGCCTCCATCAAAACTAGATCTTTCCAAGGAAACCACCTGCCCCTGTGTGGCTCTCACAGTTCCCAAGCGGAATCTTTCAGTGCCTCTCCCCACTGCCAGACCTGCCATCACCCTGGAAAAGCTGAATTTTCATGTGTGAATCAGCCAGTATCCTGGCCTCAAATTTGTTTACCTCCTTAACTTTGGTGACCATTGTCTCCTCTCCACCTCAGCCATCTCTATATCCTGTACATTCTCAAAACTCGGAACTGAAATGGTAAACTTCAATATCCCTAAACTTATTGAAAACACACAAACTCCAATATCCCACATTCTCATTTCAATTCCTTGGTTTCCAGCATTCATACTGTCAAACATCAGCATTTTTTACTCCTCCACATGGCCTGTCTCCATGTGGAGAGCTTGGGCTTCCTCACAGCATGGTGGTCTCAAGGTAGTCAGACTTGCTACATGGTAGCTGGTCTCCAAGAGTAAAAGCAGATGTTGACAAGCCTTTTGAAAGTTAGGCCCAGAACTGGCACAGCATCCTCTCTGCCTTGTTCCGTCAGTCAAAGCAAGTGATAAGAAATCATGAGGCGAGTCCAGATTCAATGGAAGGAGAAATAAACTTGACCTCTTGAACAGTGGAGCAGCATGTGTATACAATGGGAGAAAGATTTGATGGTGGCCATTTTTGGACACTGTCTACTACAGAGGAGAGAGAAAATAAATATATATAACAAACAGGAGAATACCAGATAGTAATAAGAGCTGTTCAGAGAATCGAAATAGGGTGTTTTGATGGAGAATGACTGAGGAGCTCCTGGAGATTGAGGGGATTGTCAGGGAAAGTCTCTATGAGGAAGTGATGTTTAAATTACAACTTGTGGCCAGGTGTGGTGACTCACGCCTGCAATCCCAGCACTTTGGGAGGCCACGGTGGGTGGATCATCTGAGGCCAGGAGTTCGAGACCAGCCTGGCCAACATGGTGAAACCCCATCTCTATTAAAAATACAAAAATTAGCTGGACGCAGTGCTAGGCACCTGTAATCCCAGCTACTCAGGAGGCTGAGGTGGGAGAATTGCTTGAATCCAGGAAGCAGAGGTTGCAGTTAGCCAAGATCGTACCATTGCGCTCCAGTCTGGGTGACAAGAGTGAAACTCTGTCTCAAAAAATAAAAATAAAAATAAATTAAAACTTGAAAAGCAAGAATTTCCAGCTGTGTGAAGGTCCAGGCAGGAGGAAGAGCCAGCAGAATTGCTCTAACATGGGACTGAGCCAGGCATGTTTAAGGAATAGAAAGACCACACATTAGGAGTATAGACAAGGACAGGGAGCATGGGCTAGAAAACAGGTCAGACAAGTGGGAAGGGCCAGATCAAGTGAATCAGGGGAAGGAAGCTGGACTTTATTCCCAGAACCATTCATGGAAACTGATTGAAAGGTTTACAGCAGAGAGTGGATATAATATGACTTACATAGTGAAAGGTCACTCCAGCTGCCTTGCAGAGAACAGGAAGTGTAAGTGTGGAAGCAGCAAGAGCAGTCAGGAGGCTACTGTGAGACCCCAGGGGAGATGGTGGCTTGTTCTGGCTGCTGGCTGTGGGGAGGAGACAAAATAGAGATAGGTTTGGTGGCTGGACCACCTGTACTGTCTTGGTTCTATTCCTCTTCATGCCCAGGTGATCACTGCAGAAACCTGGTTGGTCCTCACCCACACCTGGCTGTCAGTTAGTGTCCCTCCTTAGAGTTTTGTGGGGGTTTTCTGTTTTGTTTTGTTTTTTGTTTTGTTTTGTTTTGTTTTGTTTTGTTGAGACAGGGTCTCATTCTGTTGCCCAGGCTGGAGTGCAGTGGTGTAATCATAGCTTACTATAACCTCGAACTCCTAGACTTCAAGCAATCCTCTTGCCTGGCCTCTGGAGTAGTTGGGACTACAGGCAATACTACCATGCCCAGCTAATTAAAAAAAAAAGAAAAAAAAAAAGAAGAAAAACTTTTGTAGAGATGGAGTCTCACTATGTTGCCTAGGCTAGTCTCGAACTCCTGGACTCAAGTGATCCTCCCACCTTGGCCTCTCAAAGTGCTGGGATTATAGGTGTGAGGCATGGTGCCTGGACCTCCTTAGAGTTTTTAAGATTACTTTAAATTCCGTATCGTTGCACACAATGAGACCCTTCATGGTAGGCTCTGCTCCTTCCCGCTTAGACTGGTTTCCCATCTCTGTCCCACATAGGCCTTTGCTCCAGCCAGATCTAAGTCTTCACTGTTCCCTGACCTGTCCTGGTTCATGACCCTGTGCCTGGCATGTGCTGTCTCCTCTGCCTAAAATATTTCTTCTCCCTCACCTCCATTACTTTGTCTACCCAACTTCTGTTCCTCCCTCAAAATCTAACAGGTGTCACCTCTTCCACTAAGCCTTCCCTGAAACCCCAGTTTTATTTAGATTTCTATGCACTGGACACATAACAGCATGAATGTCCAACTCCTTGTCTGTCTCTTCCAATTGGTTGGGGTTTCTTAGGGGCAGAGACCATCCCTAGAACCCGGCACAGGGCTCCATAAGCTGATGCTATCATGTTCAGCACAATTTACCCTTGGAGTGTGAAAATGTGTCTTACAAGGTCAAAGCACAGCAGAAAGATTTGATAGATCCCCACAACGAGGTCCTCCATTCTCCCAGGCTGATTCTGGGAGGCTGGACTCATTACTTAAGAAGCCTGCAAGTCTTCAGTGGGAGAACTGACACAAGATCCGGACATGCTCTAGGAAAGGTCTGGTCCCCGCACGCGATGATCAGCATCACCACTAGTAATAATATTGGTTCTTGGCAGAATTAGTACTCAGACCACCGTTCTCCCCTCGCTCCCACCCATAGTCTCTGGGAAGATCTGAAAAGCCTACTGCAGCCAACATGAAGTTCACCATAGTGCTTAAAGGTAAATACACTACAAGTGGCTGACTCTAAAATCTATACCCAAACCTGGTCCTCGTTTCTGAACTTCAGACTCTCATATTCAATTGCCTGATGGACTTCTGTACCTAGATATCCTCCAAACTTGGCAAAATTGAACTCATCATTTCTCTTGCCCCCATATACTCATGAGTGGCAGCCCACTCGGAATGACTGATGGATGTCACTTGAGTTCATCCTCTCCGTTGCCATTGCCAGGATCCTGTTGCAAGCCCTCAGCTTCTCTGGCCTGCATAACCACCTTAGCCCTTCCCCAGCCTCCCTGTTCCCAGCCTCATCTTCCTCAGGTACCCAGAGCATCTCTCCAAAATGCAAATCTAATCTTGTCCTTCCTCTCTCAGAAAACCTTTAATTGCCCATAGCAGATTATTAAACTTTAGTTTGCATCTGAATTGCCTTGAAAGCTTCTTAAAAATGCAGATTCCTGAGCCACCTCCAGACCTCCAAAAATCCAAAGTTCTGTGGGTGGAGTGATGCACATTCTCAACCAGTGCCCAAGGGCTTCTGATAGAGCTGGGCTCCACCTTGAGAAACACTGTCATGCACAGGCAACTCCAGACTCCATCATTCACTCCACCAGGCCCTTCTCAGGCCAGGGACCCCCCAAGCGAGGTCTGTCTCATCCACTCCCTCCTCACACACCCTGCTCTTCATGGTACTGATTACCTTCCCCCTTTGCTCTATTTTGCCTGGTGCCAAGAATGTCTTCTTCGAAAGACCGAGCCCCGTTTTCATTCTGGTAACTCGATAATCCTTTGGAATGTTGCTACTCAAAGCATCAGCACCACCTGGGATCTTGTTAGAAATTCAGAATTGCAGACCCCACCCCAGCCCTACTGAATCAGAGCCTTGGTAATTCCTATGCACATAAGAGAAGAAGAAGCACAGCCTTATAACTTGGCTCAATAGTCGCCTCTTCCAAGAAGCCCTCCTAGACTGACACTGAACTCATCAAATACCCATTCCTCCCAACTGACACCGGGCATCACAATCACAGTGCTTGTTGTGGGGAAAAGAAAGAGATCAGACTGTTACTGTGTCTATATAGAAAGAAGTAGACATGAGAGACTCCATTTTGTTCTGTATTTGAGATGCTGTTAATCTGTGACCCTACCCCCAACCTTGTCCTTGCAAGAGGCATGTGCTGTGGTGACTCAAAGTTTAACAGATTTTGGGCTGTGCAGGGTGTGCTTTGTTAAACAAGTGCCTGAAGGTAGTATGCTTGTGAAAAGTCATCACCATTCTCTTAATCTCAAGTACTCAGGGACACGTACACTGCCAAAGGTCGCAGGGACCTCTGCCTAGGAAAGCTAGGTATTGTCCAAGGTTTCTCCCCATGTGATAGTCTGAAATATGGCCTCGTGGGAAGGGAAAGACCTGATCGTCCCCCAGCCTGACACCCGTGAAGGGTCTGTGCTGAGGACTAGTACAAGAGGAAAGAAGGCCTCTTGGCAGTTGAGATAGAGAAAAGCATCTGTCTCCTGCCCATCCCTGGGCAATGGAACATCTCGGTGTAAAACCCGATTGTATGTTCTGTTTACTGAGAAAGGAGAAAACCGCCTTAGGGCGAAAGGTGGGACTTGCTAGCGCAATGCTGCTCTTTATGCACTAAAAAGGTTTATGGAGATGTTTACATATGCATATCAAGGCACAGCACTTTTCCTTAAACTTATGTCACAGAGATCTTTATTCACATGTCTTACTGCTGACCTTCTCCCTACGATGATCCTATTATCCTGTCACTTCCCTTTTTCTAAGATGGTAAAGATAATGATCAATAAATACTGAGGGAACTCAGAGACCGGTGCCGGAGTGGGTCCTCTGTATGCTGAGCACCGGTCCCCTGGGCCCACTTTTTCTTTCTCTGTTTTGTCTCTGTGTCTCATTTCTTTTCTCAAGTCTCTTGTTCCACCTAACGAGAAACGCCCACAGGTGTGGAGGGGCAGGCCACCCCTTCAGCTTGTAACATTTAAAAGTTAGGAATCTCGAGCTGCCGGGGGAGCCCTGCACACCATGCCACGTCCTGCCTGTCTGTCCCCGCGGGTCGTCACCCACCACAGCCACGCCATGGCCACCCAGCAGATCGTCCTCTAGGGCCCGAGGCCGAGGGGCTTCTGCTTCGTGGGCGACAAGGACTTCGAGCAGCCTCTCGCCATTTCCCGGGTCACTCCTCGAAGCAAGGTGGCTCTAGCTAATTTATGTATCAGAGATACAATCACAACTATTGATGGGGAAAATTCTCGCAATATGACACACTTGGAAGCTCAGAACAGAATCAAAGGCTGCACAGACAACATGACTTTCACTGTAGCCAGATCCAAACATAAAGTCTGGTCTCCTCTGGTGACGGAGGAAGGGAAGTGTCATCCATACAAGATGAATTTAGCCTCTGAACCCCGGGAGGTACTGCACATAGGAAGCGCCCACAACCGAAGTTCCATGCCCTTTACCACCTCGCCTGCCTGCAGCACTGCCGCCAGGGTCATCACAAACCAGTACAGCAACCCAGCTGGCCTCTAGTCTTCTGAAAATATCTCCAACTTCAACAACGCCCTGGAGTCAAAGACTGCTGCCAGCGGGGTGGAGGCGAACGGCAGACCCTCAGACCATGCTCAGCCTCCAAGCAGCCGTGTGTCATTGACACAGAATCTGAAGTTTACAAGATGCATCAGGAGAAACAGGAGTTGAATGAGCCCCCAAAACAGTCCATGTTTTTCCCGGTTTTGCAGGAAATCCTGGAGTCTGAAGAAAAAGGGATCCCAACAAGCCCTCAGGATTCGGAAGTGTTGAAGCTCCTGTCACTAAAGTGGCTGCGTTGATTGGAAATGCTCAGAAGTTGCCTATGTGTGACAAATGTGGCCCTGGAATTGTCGGTGTGAAGCTGCGGGACCATCACCGCCACCCTGAGTGTTACGTGGGCACTGACTGTGGCACCAGCCTGAAACAGAAGGGCCATTTCTTTGTGGAGGATCAAATCCACTGTGAGAAGCATGCCTGGGAGCGAGTCACACCACCCGAGGGCTACGAAGTGGTCACCCTGTTCCCCAAGTGACCCAGCGGATCCAGCCACTGTTCTCCAGCTGGCCACTGCTGCAGCTTTTTCTCTCAGTGTTCTGGCCCTCTCCTCTCTTGAAAATTCTCTGCTTACTTTGGTTTTCCCCCTGCTCGTAAAACATTGAATCCCCTGCCTTGGTTAATTGACTCACACTGGCTGTGTGATGCCCGTTTTTATAATGAAAGGAAGACTGTTCTGTTCAGTGTCCCCTTGCCAGCAACACCATGTCCTTTTCTCCCCTCTGTTCTTCTCTGCTGCATTTGGACATCAGTCAAATTTGAACCCAGTCAAATATAATGTATCTGACATTGATTTTGTTTTTACTCAATACATTTATAGACTCCAAAAATAAAAAATAAAAAAAATAAAAGTTAGGAATCTCATAGTCCAGTCCCGGAGAACTGTCAGATTTAAAGAGTGGCCCAAAGAATAATTCTAATCCCATTATCCCCAAAGCCTGGGGAACATCCCCCCTGCTTTTTTTTTTTTTTTTTTTTTTTTCGAGACGGAGTTTTGCTCTGTCACCCAGGATGGAGTGCAGTGCAGTGGCATGATCTCGGCTCACTGCAGCCTCTGCCTCCTGGGTTCAAGTGATTCTCCTGTCTCAGCCTCCTGAATAGCTGGGATTACAGGCGTGCATCACCATGCCCAGCTAATTTTTGTATTTTTAGTAGAGATGGGGTTTCACCATGTTGGTCAGGCTGGTCTCGAACTCCTGACCTCATGATCCACCCACCTCAGCCTCCCAAAGTGCTGGCATTACAGGCTTGAGCCACTGCGCCCGGCTGGAACATCTCTTTTGTGTGCTTGCAGTCCCATGCCCTATCTTGGCACCTTTGCCCCCTTTCTTCTCTGCTGGTGTTCAGCCCCACAGGAGGTGTTTCCAACATGCCCGGTCCCCCTGCCTCATCTGGCCTCTGTGGCATGGTTCTTCTTCAGCCCTGTCTGCTTTTCTCCTGAGAATCTTGCTAGGTGGCTGCGTCTCTTCTCCTTTCAGAGAGTGGGGCAGGCAGAAGGAGTGAAGTGGGCTCCTGACCCCAAGTGATCCACCTGTCTCAGCCTCCCAAATTTTTGGGATTACAGGCTTGAGCCAGTGTGCCCGGCCAACACCAGGTTCTTATTAGGCTGTGCTCCCATATCATTGTCCGGTTTTTAATTGTGATGATGAAGCTCAGTAACTTAGGAAAATTTGAAATCATTGTTGATCCTAGAACTGAGAAAATTGTTGTGACCCTCACAGGCAGGCTAAATAAATGTGCAGTGATCATCTCCAGATTTACTGTGCAACTCAGACCTAAGAAAAATGGCAGATTAGTCTCCATCCCCTCAGTTTGGTTTTGTTGAACTGATGACTGCAGCTGGCATCATGGACCATGAGAAAGCACGATAAAAGCACACAGGAAAGAAAACCCTGGGATTCTTTTTCTGGGGATGAAATATATAATTACACATTAAATGCTTCCCTCAATAAACAAAACCGAGAGAAACAGAAAGGAGAGAGGAGAGAGGACAGAGAGAGAGAGAGAGAGAAAGTGAGCAAAGCCCCTAGTCAGTTGTCTGTCGGCTGCTGCTCTGAGTCTCAGCCAGAGCTCTGGACGAGGAGGAACTCAATCTCCTTGGCATCCCCACGAGTGCCTAGAGTGAAGACGTCTCCTCTGCGGCAGACTGGGTCTCTGGTACATGTGGACGTTCTCACTGAAGAATGTTTCAGAGCCTGTAGCAGACACAGAAGTACTCTGGCCATCCAGGGAGTTGGTCTCAGCTCGCTCCAGCAGAAGAGCGGGGACTAGGGACCCAGGAGTTAGCATGCTTGCCTAGGACATCTATGGAATCTTTATTTTCTCTTTCTTCCTGCTGAGTGAGGCAAGAGAGTTCTTTCTATAAATGGGTATGGGGTCAAGGAACACATATTATTTTTGGAATAGTTACAAAGATCTCCCGGGCATAAATGAGACTTGGAAACTGGACGACTCCTCTCCTCCCCACTTCCATTTGATGAATGACAGCTCTTTATGTGTGACACACCTACCACGCGCCATGCACAGTATTAGATGCTTGACTTCTGTTGTTTTAGTTGGCACATTCTTTTCAGAGAGTTGAAAATGAGGCCCAGATGCTCACGTGATTTTTAGAACCTAGGGTAGAGCCTGGAGCATCTGACCTTCACCTCCATCTTCCTCACTCTGTCAGCCTTTCCCAAGGCATTCTTAGTAGAGCCCTAGTCTGGGGGGACCTTCTGTGGTCAGATGAATTGGTTGGGCACTGTCTGTACTTTATGTGCCCCTTGGTTTCAGGGTGCTATGAGCTGAACATCACAGGATATCCTAAGACCTAAACTACAAAGTGACAAACTTAAAGGGCCATTCTGGGGTTGGTTAATGCACAACTTAACAGCATCAAAGATCAAGATCCATTTCTCTGAGATTTTCTTGACTTTTCCCTCATGATTTCAACAGGACTGAAGTAGCGCCAAGCCCATGTCTTCACATGACAATGCCCTAAGGCAGGAAGAGGCAAGTACTCATCCTGTGTCATGTTTTAAGAGTCAAGAAATCCTTCCTAGAGGTTCCCAGGGCTGATTGTCTTTACATTCATTACATGCAGGACTGCAGCACATGGCCAAACTAAAGCAGTCACCGAAGGAAAATGGCTCAGACCTGTGAACATTTCTTCCTGGGATCAGGGAGGAGCCCGTGAGACACACAGGTGCTATAAACCAACAAAATTGAGGGTCTCTCAACAAAGGCATGTGGCAGGGAATGTTAAGCAGGAAACCAACACGGTTTTCCATACCCTTCTTGAAGATTTGCATTGCACATTAATATGTTTAAGGCTTTATTGTAAGGAAAGGTATTTTACTTCTTTTTTTTTTTTGAAACAGAGTCTCACTGTGTCACCCAGGCTGGAGTGCAGTGGCGTGATCTCAGCTCACTGCAAGCTCCACCTCCCGGGTTCACGCTATTCTCCTGCCTCAGCCTCCCAAGTAGCTAGGACTACAGGCACCCACCACCACGCCCAGCTAATTTTTTGTATTTTTAGTAGAGACGGGGTTTCACTGTGTTAACCAGGATGGTCTCGATCTCCTGGCCTCATGATCCATCCGCCTCGGCCTCCCAAAGTGCTGGGATTAGAGGTGTGAGTCACTGCGCCCAGCTGGTATTTTACTTCTTTTAACCCAGTGCTTCCCAGGTTCCTTTTTTTTTTTTTTTCGAGACAAGAGTCTCACTCTGGAGTGTAGGCTGGAGTGCAGTGGTGGGATCCTGGCTCACTACAACCTGTGCCTCCCAGGTTCAAGCAATTCTGCCTCAGCCTCCTGCGTAGCTGGGATTGTAGGCATGTACTACCATGCTCAGCTAATTTTTGTATTTTTAATAGATTCAGGGTTTCACCATGTTGTCCAGGCTGGTCTTGAACTCCTGACCTCAAATGATCCACCTGCCTCAGCCTCCCAAAGTGCTGGGAATTCAGGCATGAGCCACGGTGCTCGGCCCAGGTTTATTTTTTCTTGGAGTTCTTATTAACTCCCTGCAGACACTGTGAGCAAAGCTGGATCTGCCATGCTGTTTGTCCTCAGTTAAACGACTGTCCTGAGAGCTCTTTGGCACAGCCGCGCAGCCAGATAGTGCCCTTTGCAAACACCAGAGAACAATGAGAGCTAGAAGAATGGCTCGGCTTAGCCATTTGAAGGAAAGAGTTTTCTTTGGCTCAATTAATGGGAAATAAAGGCAAGAGTTCTCTCCTGTGGGCTTCTTTTCCTTTTGGTCATTTTAAATTAATAGGTTTAAGACATTACTTTTAGTTTAACTTCTTTCCATTACACTTTCAGTAGTCCAGTGCCACCAGAGAGGGTAGTAATGACTGCTTTTAATAGTGATTAAAGACAGACCCATGGTTAGGTCAAACCAGGCCTGCACCTCCTCCCATGCTGCACATGCACCGACATCAGCAAAGCTGGCAAGAATGCTCTTAAGTGATGACGTCCCCACGGCCACTTGTCTGCAGCAAGCAGCCTGCCAAAAGCCGGGACAGCTGGCAGCCCGTGCTCACCAAGCGCTCAGCCCTCAACACCTCTCCTTCTCTCTCCTTCTCAGTCATCCGGTCTCCCCACCCATAGTGTGTTCTCTAGCAATACATCCATTAGCTGTTTCCCCACTGCTAGACATCTAGATTATTTAAACTGCTTTTGCTGTTGGAAGGAATGCCTCCCTGAGCATGCGTGTGCAAAGGTAGATCCCAGAACGAGGAATCTCTTGGTTCACCAGGTTTGCACATTTAAAAATGTGACAGATACATGCTTTTAAACTGCTCCGGGCCGGGCGCGGTGGCTCAAGCCTGTAATCCCAGCACTTTGGGAGGCTGAGATGGGCGGATCACGAGGTCAGGAGATGGAGACCATCCTGGCTAACACGTGAAACCCCGTCTCTACTAAAAAATACAAAAAACTAGCCGGGCGAGGTGGCAGGCGCCTGCAGTCCCAGCTACTCGGGAGGCTGAGGCAGGAGAATGGCGTAAAACCCGGGAGGCGGAGCTTGCAGTGAGCTGAGATCCGGCCACTGCACCCCAGCCCGGGTGACAGAGCCAGACTCCGTCTCAAAAAAACAAACAAATAAACAAAAAAAACAAAAAAAAAAACTGCTCCATCACCTTGGTGCAGAATGGAACTCCTGAGAGGTAAGGTCAGCGAGATGATGTGTGTGGCTCTGAGCTGGCCGGTGGAGCACGTGTTCCCATGCGGCACTCACACCATGCAGTGAGAAGATGTGTATGGCTCTAAGCTGACGGTGGCCCGTGTGTTCCTGTCCCAGCACTCACACCGTGCAGTAAGATGTGTGTGGCTCTGAGCTGGCCAGTGGACCATGTGTTCCCATCCCGGCACTCGCACTATGCAGTGAGATGTGTGTGGCTCTGAACTTGCTGGTGGCCCACGTGTCCCCATCCGGCACTCACATCGTGCAGTGAGAAGATGTGTGTGGCTCTGAGCTGACAGTGGCCCATGTGTTCCTGTCCCGGCACTCACACCGTGCAGTGAGAAGATGTGTGTGGCTATGAGCTGATGGTAGCCTGCGTGTTCCCGTCCCGGCACTCACACCTGTGCAGTGTTGCTTCTCCTGCACTTGCTGATCCTGTAACTGATATAGGGAAGGGCCTGGCAATGGCTCGTCTCAGGGGGATAAAATGATTTCCCTTCTATGTTTCCACTCAGTCATTTCCTCTTCTGCCGGGGTGGGATGAGATAGGAACAGGAAGGGTTTGAGGAAAGAAGCCCTTTGTTTAAAAATAGCAGAGAAGTGCTGCTTGGTAATTTCCCTGAGTTTTACTCACTGAAGAACCTGATTTCAGCTCTTCTTGAGTTTGGGATGGACAATGGAATGGCTTGGCGCCATCCTAGACTCTATCATGCGTTCAAGCAAGAAGTGTTTGTTGAACATGTCGGGGGCGTAGCATACTGACTGATCAGGGCATCACTGGCCTTCATGCAGAAGTGGGGTCCTGGGAGCCCCCTACTATTTGAGTCAAGGCATGTTTCATTGTCCTTGAGTGAATGTTTGTGTTTCTCCCAAAATTCTTATGTTGAAGTCCTAATCCTCAGTGCGATGGTATTTGGAGATGGGGCTTTTTGGGAGGTAATGAGCTAGGTGAGATCAGAAGGATGGGGTCGTCGGCCTGATGGGATTAGTGTCCTTTAGAAGAAGGAACACCAGAGAGCATACACGCTCTGTCTCTCCCTCCCGATGTGAGCACTTAGCAGAAAGGCAGCTGCCTGCAAGCCAGGAAGAGAAACCTCACCAGGAACCAGATTGATTCGCATGCTGATCTAGGACCCGGAACTGTGAGAAAATACATTTCTGTTGTTGAAGCCACCCAGTCGATGGTATTTTATTATGGCAGCCCAAGAAGACTAAGACAGCTGGGTAGCTGGGAGGTGCCATGGGGAGCACACAGGGGCAGTGACCAGTCACCCACTGGTATAGAAGTTTTCAATATTTCAACAACAGATACAAATATGCTAGTACCAGCCCTGTTCATGGAGTTTACATTCTAATGAGGAGAGACAATATGCAAAATAAGCAAAATAAATATTGTGTCAAATGGTGTTATCTGCTGTGGAAACAAACAAGGCAGAGAGAGAATTAGCAAGTGCCTTGGAGGAGGGAGGTTGCTACTTTATGTTGTACAAAGAAGGAAAGAGGAGAAAGGCACGCTCCCTATCCTTTAAGGCACCCTATCATTTAAGGGCATTTTCCAGAAGTTGTGCACACTTACTTAGACTTAAAGCTTCTTGCCAAGAACTTAGTCACACGGCCACACCTTGCTGAGAGAGAAGATGGGAAACACAGACCGAATTCTGGAAAACCATGCTCACAGCTGTGGGTCAGGGGAGGTGGGGGTGTCCACTACTGAAGGTGCAGAGACTTGGGAGGCCACCAGCCACAACATAACATGACTGGATTGTGTTGTGCAAAGATAACTTTTCAGGATCTGTTGGGAGACTGCTCTCCATGGGTCTCTCACATTTGTGGGTGTCTTATGAGCAGGAGCACTCACTGCCTCTGTTCTGGAATCTCTTTCCAAAGGCACTTGAATAGCAAATAGGCTTGGAAGACAAGACTCCCTCTGGAGCAAAGTACAGGCATGCGTAGTGCCTAGTGTAAGAAAGATAATGTCTTTTGCAGAAGAGGTCAGAGACTATTGCCCATCATAAAAGATGCTGATTCTCTAAGCTCAGCATTCCTCCCCTCTAACGCAACCCACTGTGTGTGCAGGTGCAACTGGGCCTTCTTTATGTTGACCTGTGGAAATTGGAGCCAAGGGAACCAGCATAAGAACATATATTTAATTTCCACTTTACAAGAACAGATATATATATATATTTATATAATTATTCCCATGTTTCAAGGGAAAATAGTACCTTTACAATGAAGAGATCTGGCATATACCACCTTAACAAGGTGATCAAACTTAATACCAGCAATAACTGACATCGTGTGTCTCTTAATGTGATACACTGAAAATAATCGAGTATATCTCTTTAAAAATATATAGCATGACTCTAATCATGAGGAAAAAGCAAATCCAAATTGAAGGATACAAAAAATGCTAGTGCCATGAAATATAAAAAAGGACAGGAAAACAATTCTAGATTACAGGAGACTAAACCGATATGACAACTAAATTCAATTTGTTATCCATGATTGGCTCTTGAATTGAAAAGGGAAAAAAACAACTATAATAATATCTTATATCCATATATAAATTCCACTTGGCAAAATTGAATGTGGATATATATTAATATTAGATAATACTATTATATTATTGTTAATTTTTCTTTTATTTTTTTTTTTAGACAGAGTTTCACTCTTATTGACCAGGCTGGAGTGCAGTGGCGTGATCTTGGCTCACTGCAACCTCCACCTTCCAGTTTCAAGTGATTCTCCTGCCTCAGCCTCCCAAGTAGCTGGGATTACAGGTGCCTACCACCATGCCTGGCTGATTTTTTTGTATTTTTAGTAGAGATGGGGTTTCACATTGGCCAGGCTGGTCTTGAACTCCCAACCTTGTGATCCACCCACCTTGGCCTCCTAAAGTGCTGGGATTATAGGCATGAGCCACAGCGCCCAGCCCTGTTAAATTTCTTGAATGTGATCACGGTATTGTAACTGTGTAGGAAAATGTTCGCATTCTAAGGCAATACATGCAGAAATATGTAGGGGAGAAGTGTCATGACATCAGCAACTTATTTTCAAATGGTTCAGAGAAAACACACATACATGAATATACAGGAAAAAAGGGAACATAACTGTCACTGAATGCTAATAACTGGTGAATGTAGGTGAAGGTATGTAGGTATTCACTGGATTATTCTGTCAGCTTCTTTGTAGCTGGATTTTTTTAAAACAAAAAGTTGGAGAAAATGGAAAAGAATCCTGGTGGCCTGTGGAGGATGGATAGGGGCGGGGGTGGACCTGGTTTGGGGACAGCTGCACTGGGAGCTCTGTCCCCTCAGGAAGTCCCTCTCCGCGGCTCATCACAGCTTCTCTTTGCAGTACCATGTCCCCTTGCTGCTGCAGGCAGGCTTTGCCAGGCTGTCGATGCATGGCCACAGGTTTCTCTGGATTCCTACCCTTCCAGCAAGCATCTAGAGAGAAAAGAGCCTGCTGCAGCTAGAAAAATCCTGGGGAAGGGCCCTAATGAGCTCAGCTTGGGTCATGTGCCCCTCCCAACTCCCACTCCTACCCCTGCCAACCACCCACTGGGTCAGACCCATGCACTCCAGGCACTGAGGGGAAAGCTATGAGGGAGAAATCAATCAGACTGGGTGGGGGGGGGGGGCAAGGGCAGAGCAGCAGAGGGCTAAAGGATGAGCCTATCGTTTCTAACTAGGGGGACTAGGGAAGGCAGCCTTAACTGAAAGAGAATACAAGACAAGCCAGTTTGGATGTTCTGTTTTGAACACGATAAATTCAGAAGCTTTGCGAGGATCTAGGGGGAGAATCTCACAAATTGCTGGGAATACAATTCTGTAGCTCAAAAACGCATTGGCAGTGCCTGCTGCTTGATGAAGGCATGGGTGTGCCGGCTTCATCTGGAGAATGCGGAAGGTTCCACTGTGCCCGGCAGGCTAGCACGGAGCCCCCTCTCCTTGTAACCAGGCTCGTTGGTGACAGAGATCCTGGCAAATTATGAGGAAGTAGAAGCTGGGAGCCATTCAAAGGCATCACATCCACATTTCTCTTCAGGGACTCAGCCAGGGCTGCTCCTGCTGCTTGTTCCAAGGCACACTGGGAGTTGTTGGGCAAATATTTGCACAACATTTAGGCCCTAAGCCTGCAATGGCCTGAGCTCCTCCATGACAGAGCCTCCTACTCGGGTGCAAGCAGCTCTCTCAGCTTCTCCATCAAACCGAGCTACAGCAAGGGCTGTTGAGCCACTCCAAGTTCAAGTCTGGTTTTCCAGAACAGACGCCCTACCAAGAAATGTGTTACTGAAGAGGGAAAGGGAAATATAACCAAAGGCCAGGGTACTGGCACCTTTCTCCTGTCCTCCCCTGAAAACAGGGACCTCTGCTTTCTTTTGCCTTCTTGTTCTGTGTTCGGGAAAAGTTGTGTCTGTGGTTAATCTCTCGAGATCCAGAGGGAGTTGGACATGGGTTTGAATTCCAGTTTCCCCATCCCTATTACTTCCTTGGGAGTCAGTGAAAGTCACTGAGGTAACACAGCAGAGCGCTTGGCACATGGGAATGTGAGCCAGATGTGAGCTGTTCTCTCCCAGGAGCGTGTCTGAACGGAGCTGGAGATGGACGCCTCCTTTCCTCATTGCTCTCAGACCTCCTGGGGTGGTTTCCTGTCACACAGCAGAAGCAAGTGCCTCAAATCAGATACCCAAGGATGCTGTGGGGAGCAGAGGCTAGAAGAGGGCGGCTGGGGTTTCACTTGTGTAAGCTGCACACCTAAAATAAGCCCCGGCAGGAGACTCTGGGAATTTCCTGTAATGTTCACTGTAAATGTCCTATTTATAAAGCTGAGTCACTGCAAGCCGTTATTTCACAACCACCCAGCATGTGGAGACAGGCCGGCACAGGAAACAAGGAGCACACCCCGAAACGCAGGCCTCACTCATAGGCTTTGGGGGTTCCCTGGGGTCAGCCTGGGCCTGGCCGTTCAGCCCCTGGAAACACCTCCACAAACTCAGGATTTGGGTCATTGGGCCAGACTTACACTATCATCCGCCATTAGCCCTTTTTCTGGATTCTTTGCTCCAAAATAGACTCTTTTTTGTTGTTGTTGTTATACGTTTACAGGTAAAGTCTTCTTCCAGAGTTGCTTACAGACAGTGCCAGGCCTGTCTCCGTTGGAGACACAAAGGGTCTGGCCTGAAGTGGGATCCAGGGCAACTCTCTGCTTTCCCACATGAATAGACCTGCCTGGATGCCTCTGCTCATCGCCACCTCTGTAAAACAAACAGATTCTCCCAGGACAGATTCCATACGTTCAAGGCTCGGGGTGCCTGAACCCAGAATTGATTAAAAGCAGTGAAAGGGCAAAAACAGGAGCAGACGTCAGAAAGCACAACTGCACTTAGCACGCTCACCTTTCCATCAGAGCTCCTGCGGGAGGGGCCAGGAGGGAACACAAAAACCTCCTCACTTCCTGATTTTACAATCACTCAGCCAGTGGCTACCATCAGGGTCACTAATCACAGCTGTTGAACCAGGCGGCCACATCCTGCCTCCAACAGCCCCGGAAGACACTGCAGGGCAGAAGGCGGCCGGCCCTTCGCCACTGTTTCTCTGGTGTGCAGAGAAGTCTCCAAATCAAAGCAACCTTAATGCTTAGCGACAGCTTCTCCTTAAACAAGGTAAACAGTGGTCCAGTGAAAACATTCTCACTGTTGCTGAGAATGTTTCCCTCAACACACTTCTTTTTGGGAGCCAGCTTGGAGACCCATCTCTGTGTGCCTTGTGGGTTCAGCTCTGATTTCTGGGAGCCCTGGGAATGTAGGAAGTTTGGACCCTGAGAAGTCCCTTGGCCGGCAGCGTTGGGTGTCAGTGTCAAGGCAGCACAGTGACATGGGGCAAGGCCTGTGTGAACTAGTCAGCGTGGGTGGTGTGGGAGGGCACTGCCGGGTGCCCAAGTCTATCTCCAGTGCCAGAGCTCCTCCCTCCCTGTCCCCACATTACGTGACCAAAGGTCTTTGGGTGTTGCTGTCAGATGGTGCGTCTTCTGGTCCAGCTGCTCTCTGACACCTGATGCCCTTTTATCACCCTCTGTCTTTCATACCTGCCAGGCCCCAGCCTGACCTCCAACCCAGGCAAAGTCCCCCGAAGTCCCTATTCCTTTCCTTATTCTGTCTTCCTTTTCGTCGCCACATCCTTCTCTCTCTCACCCCCATTACCAGATAATTTAGGCCACCTTTTCTCCGTCAGCGTGGCCCGTGGCCCGACAGCAAATATCTGAATGTGTGTGGCAGCTGGCACTCAGCTTCTCACGAGCTCCACGATGTGAGCTCCATCTATGGAGGACACAGGTGTTAGTGTCACAAAAACCCAGGCATTTTCCACCCCTGTCTAGTGGGTCACCCTTCCCCTAAGTGCCAACCCCCACCTATCACAGAGATTAACTGCGACTGGGGGAGGGTGCTTCTTATTGTAGCAGTAAAAAAATAAAATAACCTGTCAATTTAGAAAAAAATAGATTCAGGCCCAGTGCAGTGACTCACGCCTGTAATCCCAGCACTGTGGGAGGCTGATATGGGCAGATTGCTTTGAATTCAGGAGTTCAAGACTAGCCTGGGCAACATGGCAAAACCCTATCTCTACAAAAAATTATCCGGACATCATGGCACATGCCTGTAGTCCCAGCCACTCCAAAGGCTGAGTGGGAGGATCAATTGAGCTCAGGAGGCAGAGGTTGCAGTGAGTCAAAATCACGCCACTGCATCCAGCCTGACAAAGACCTGTCTCAAAAAAAAAGAAGAAAAGAAATTAGAACTCATAAGGTTCAGCAATTCACCAGACAGAAAATCTACCTGCAAAAATCAACAGCATCTCTGTCCACCCACAGTAACTGCTGGAAAATATTATTTAAAAGATGCCATTTACAACAGCAGCAAGAATTATAAAATATGTCTAGGTAATAGCCAAGAATACACAAAATTTCTATAAACATGTTTTAAATTCTAATAAGGAAACATAAAATGATCTGAATAAATAGAATACATTCCACATTTTGGGTAGGATGACTTCATGGAAGATGACTTATTTTGGATGACATTTATAAAGACCTAATTATATCAACAATGAACCTATACATTTAATGCAATCCTAATCAAAATTCCAACTGGATTTCTTTTTGAGGAACTCAGTAGAAAAATAGTTAACTTTTACAAAGAAGAGTAGAGGGGAGAATTGCCCAATTACATACACTACAAAATCAGAATAACAGTAGCAGTGCCAGCTCTGTGGCAGTCCAGTAGACTAGCGGAAAAGCACGGGTAGCTGGGCAACACACTCCAGTCCTTTAGGAACTACACAGAGAGAAAGTTAACCTGGCAAACACAGGTCCTCAGTGGGCTCAGCCACCGGTGGAGGTTTTGCTGGGAGATTTTGCTACACCACTATCATTGCAACAAGTATAGCTAAGGAATAACAAAACATGTGCCTCAAGGCCCCCATGTGACTTCAAATGCACTACATCAAACTGGCTCTGTGGAGAGAACAGGACTTAACTGTTCAGCAGGCCTAACTCTTTGGAGCTGCCCCTGAAGCCGGCAGCAGCTACACATCCTTCATGAGGCCAGATGTGAAAAGCTGGGCCCAGAGAGCTGAGGTAGGTCCCTGTGCAAGGCCACAGGGCTTCCATCTCTCTCCACAGAAAACACATTGTGGAGCTCATGAGAAGCTGGGTGCCAGCTACCAAGAGAGCTGGAGGGTGAGCTGGAGGGTGAGCTGGAGGGGGTGGCCTTAGGTGGAGAGAAAGGACAGGAGTCCACAAAGCAGACCCATTCTGAGTGTTCAGCAATGCTAGGTAAAATTCACAGGTGGAAATCCTAGCCCCCAGGGTGATGGCATTTGGAGGTGGGGCTTTGGGAGGTGATTCGGTCTTGGGGGCAGAGCCCTGAAGAGCCCTTTAATGGAGATGATTAAAGCTCTTATGAAAGAAACTCCTTCCGCCACAAGAGGACTCTGGGAGAAGGTGCTCTCTATGAACCAGACAGCGGGCCCTCACCAGACACCGAATCTGCCAGCGCCTTGATCTCAGACCTTCCAGCCTCCAGAACTGTGGGAAATAAATGTCTATCCAGTCTGTGGATTCCTGTCCTAGCAACCCAAATGGACTAAGACAATCAACTTTGACTTCAGCTAATTCATGCAGATGTTCAGTTCTCCTGAATTAGTAAAAGCATACACGTTTTTAAAAATACAGCATAGAAATCAAATCTCAAGCATTTTGTGTCCGTTCTCTTTAGCTCCTTGTCACTCATCTCGTGTTTCTATAAAACCACATTCTTTCTTCTTGTTTTAGGGAGGTCTGTCTGGGTTGTGCTGTAGCAACAAAAAATTTCCAAATCGCAGAGGCTTTATGCATTGATCATTGACATTTGAGCACCGATCATTGTTGAAGCTGAGTAATGGGTATAATAGGTTTGATATTATATGTATGCATATATATTATATTGCATATATACATATATATTTGAAATTTTCCATAATAAAAGAGTTTTGTAAATCTCCGTGGCTTAAACTCACAGAGGCTCGTTTCTTGCTCATCTTCCATGTCCCTCATGGATCAGCAAGGTCTCTACTCTACTTCATCCTCATCCAGAGACACAGGCTAGCCAGCCTCCGCCCTCTAGAGTATTACTCAGTACTGTAGCACCAAAAAAGGAACCATGGGGAGAGCATGTGATGGTTCTTCAGGCTTTTGCCTGAAAGCGAAACCCATGACTTCTGTTCACATTTCATCAGCAAAGCCAGCCACATAGCCACACCTAATTTTAGTGGCTCAAAGACAAATGGATCTACTATCTACTCAGTAGAAAGGGAACTGGAAATATCTGGTGAACAGCACTAATGATGACCACAGCCACGAAGGGATGTAAGTCTAGAGATTCATTCAAAAAGAAACCCTGATATGCCATAGAGTTGTTCCCAATGGATTTCACCCCCAACCAAAACCAAACACTCAGTTTTCTCAATTTTAATAAAACATTCAAACTTATACCAAGACTGGGAGTTCCACAATGTCAGGGACAGTTTATATACCTTCTTTACTTTTCCAGTACTTCACAAACACAGCCCGTTGAGAACTGTCCCCGACATTGTGAAACTCCAACCTTGGTCTAAGTTTGATTGTTTTATTAAATAATAAGAAATGTCTTCTTGTTGTCCTCCCTCTGTACTGTTTGTGTCCCATTTTCCTCTTCCTATAAGGATGACAGTCGTCTTGGATTAGGGCCCACCCTACTGACATCTTAATTTGATTACCTCTGTAAAGACCTCATTTCCCCACACAGTCACACTCTGAAGTGCCAGGGGTTAGAACTCAGCACTCTGTCTTTAGCAGGTGCTAGATTAAGATCTGCTCAACTGAAGAGACCAGCAGAATGGATTTCCAGGCGTCCTCTAGAGAAGCCATTTCTCATCTTTGTTCTTACTCTTACCAAACTCTGTCTTATGACATTTCCAGGAGGAGACAGGAGGGGGCTCATGCTTTTCTAGGAGGCCACTGAGTCATTGAGGCTGTCCCAGGTGGCCAGTCTTTCTCTGCTGCGAACTCACCAAATGTCAGTGGGTGGAGAAGGGAGCCTTGGGATCATCCTACTCAAAAGCATGCATCTTACAGGTGAGGAAACTGAAGCCCAGAGAAGGTAATGACTTCTACCTGCTTTAAGTCTACCGTCTCTTAAGTCCCTTTGTATTAGCAATCTCTGAAAGGCTTGTGACTTTGAAACCTGGGTATCCTGGACCACAGTCCAGTCCTGTCTGTGTCTGCCATATTATATCCAGCCATGCTGTACACTGCCATATGTTTAGTAAGGCTGAACTGAGAGAGAGAGAGAGAGAGAACATTTAAATAGTGTAGGTAATTCTGCCCATTTCACTCAGTGAGGGGATATGAATCTGATTTTCCCGATAGATGTTGGTTCCTGCCTCATTCTCGTACGCGAGCTCTAGCAAGCCTTTGTATAATACTAACATGGCCCCTAGACACAGGCCAGTCCTGCCCTGGGGCTCTACTGAAGAGTCAACACTCTGCTTCCACACCGGAGAGAGAGCCCATCCTATGCTTAGTGAGAAATAGTGTCAGGGTCTCCGACATGGCAACTTCTGAAAGGATTTGCAGGGGTCATTTGAACTGTACTCTCTGTCTTTACACCTGAAGCCTGGTGCAATGTGCTCTGCTGTGACCATTGCCAGTGCAGGGGTTGGGCTGCCAAGAAAGGACACATCAAGAACAGTGCCATGTATTAAATGAGCCTTCGGTGGGCTCTTGCTGGAGCATCTTATGAGCAATGAAGTGTGTAGAGAACAATAACTTGAACAAACCTATGCATTGCTTGACCATAGAAATCATTAAAATATCAAGGGATTTAAAGATGTAATGACCCAGCAAAGATGGAAAATATGTTTAAATGCAGATCTCAGTCATTAAAAATGCATTTGGCACGCCACATTTGCCTCCTCTGAAAATGGGGGAAAATACATTTAGGGAAAGATGGCCACAGCTCCCCAAGAGGAAGGGTTGAAAAGAGAGAGACAATCCTCATTGGGTGCCCAATGAGGCAAAAGCTCTGAGGTGGTCAGATTGCCTTTCTGTGAGGGCTGGTGATGCTATCACCATTGGAAGCTGCAGCCAATTCGCCACTCCAGAGGCTTGTGAACTATGCGAGATGCAGGAAGCATTTTCTGAAAGAGAGCCCCTCTTAGGGGAAGATACCAGTCTGCTTACCAGAAACATCAAGAGGGGAGGCAGTTGCAGAAATGAATGTGGACAGAAACACTGAACGCAGCAATTTATAAAAGAGGCTACCCTGGTCTCCTGGATACATGTTTCTTTTTTCTTACCAGATCTTAATTACTGTATTAGTTTGCTAGGGTGCCCATAGCAAAGCACCACTGACTGGGTGGCTTAAACAATGGAAATGTGTCTTTTAGTTTCAGAAGCTAGAAATCTGAGATCCAGGTGTTGGCCGGGTTTGTTTCTTCTGAGGGCTGTGAGGGAAGGACCTGTCCCTGGTTCTGCCAGGTTTGTAGATGACCGTCTTATTCCAGTGTCCTTTTATCATCTTCCTCCATACTGTTTGTGTCCCAGTGTCCTATTCCTATAGGGACAACATTCCTATTGGGTTAGGGCCCACCCTGGTGACCTCATTTTAATTTGGTTACCTCTGTAAAGACCCCACTTGCCCACACAGTCACACTCTGAGGTACCGGGGCTTCGAACCTCAACGTATGAACTGGGGAAGGGGAGGCAGGACACGGCTCAGCCCACCACACTCACTCAATGATTATAATGCATCCAAAGGGAGGCTTCGAAGGGGTGTGTTCTGTCACATGGAGAAAACAAAAAGCTCACAGTGTACGCTCCTGTTTTTCTAAGGTGTTTGGTCAATGAAAGTCCAACTCACCAAGGACAAACTGCATAAACAGTGAAGGGCGAAAGCTGGGGCTGTTGGCTGTGAACCAGTTCTGTGATCTTGAGCACATGAAACCCTCCCATGACTCAGTGTTCTCATTTGTAAAGGAAAGGAATGGAGTTGGTGAGCTGGACGTGGTGACTGGCACTCCCACCCGCTGTGGGCCTTCCTGTATGACAGAAACAAGAACACTCAAAACTGTGTTTGCAGATTCCTCTGCAGCCAGAGTTCTGCTCAGGCATTAGGTGCCCCCGACAAGATGCACTGGGATGAGATCTGGAGGACCACAGTGAGGTAGAGGCCACCTCGTTATTGCTGCCTCTGCGGGCAAAGCCTGGTCAACTGTGTGGAAAGAAGCTATGGAGGATAGGGTTAGCACTCGGTGTCTCTAACCAGCCGGAGGGGCTGGTCTGGCTGGCTAGGCAGGTGTCCCCTTCCTCCCTCACTGCTCTGTGTGCCTCCCTCCTGAAGCTGTGCTCTCGCTCTATCCCCAATAGAGGAGGACTGGTCTTCTTTGGTCAAAGGTATATGAGTAGCTGTGCTCCCCTGCCAGAACCTCCAAACGAGCTCTCAAGATCGGTGAAAAAGCCAGGCACGGTGGCTCACACCTGTAATCCCAACACTTTGGGGAACTGAAGCAGGCGGATCACTTGAGGTCAGGAGTTCAAGACCAGCCTGGCCAACACGGCGAAACCCCCTCTCTACTAAAGATACAAAAATTAGCCAGGCGTGGTGGCAGGCACCTGTAATCCCAGCTACTCAGGAGGCTGAGGCAGGAGAATCGCTTGAACGCAGGAGGTGGAGGTTGCAGTGAGCCAAGTTGTACCACTGCACTCTAGCCCAGGCAATAACAGCAAAACTCCATGTCAAAGAAAAATAAAAAAGATTCGTGAAAAAAAGCAAACTGGAGAAAGAGGTATAAAGTACACTTCCACTTACAAAGGAGGGATACACATGTGTATTTTAAAGGAATCTCGGAATAATAAACAAACCAAAAAAAGGTAGTCCTAATGATCGCTTTTAATAGGAAAAATAGCGAGACTAAGATGTCAGGCCCCAAACTCTGGCTGTGAAACTAGAAGCAAAGGATGAGTGGGCCTGTGTCTCCTTCTCCTGCTCAGTTCAGAATGAAGGAGGAGGAAACACATGGAGGGCAGGTGAGAAAGGGAAATTAGCATTTGCTGAGCTCTCTCTTTTAAACCACCTGGGCAAGGTACTTTAAGTACATTGCTTTCTCTAATCTTTTACAGCTTTGCTTTGTGGTAGGCATTTTTATTTTCCCCACTTTGTAGATAAGGAAAGGAGAGCAAAGAGGAGTGAAGCCACGGAAATCAGATTCATAAAGCCAGGAGAGTGGCAGAAGGGGGCTTTTTGCATCCAGGCCATTGGACCAAGCTCTAGCATCTCTCTCTTGCTGGGTCCCCAGATTGAGCCCACAGGCAGTGGCCACAGAAGGTGCTACCTCCTTGGAATCCTGGTTTCTGTCTTCTTTCCTCACTCCAAGGCTGGGCCCCAATCCTGGATTTGAGAGATGGGCCCCAAGCCTAGCCAGGGTAGCTCCCAGCCCTCCAGCTTCTCTGGGATTGGCTGAGAGGAGGAAGGGAGGGCCACTAAGCCACTGTTTTTTCTTTATTTGATCGGCTATTGAAATCATTTGATAGCCGGGCCCTGTGGCTCATGCCCATCATCTCAACACTTTGGGAGACCGAGACCGGAGGACCACTTGAGCCCAGGAGTTTAAGACAAGCCTGGGCAGCATAGTGAGACCTCATGTCTACAAAAATAGAATAAAATAAAATTAGCTGGGTCTGGTAGTGCAAGCCTGTAATTCTAGCTACTGGGAGACTGAGGTGGGAGGATCACTTGAGCCCAGGAGGTCAAGGCTGCAGTGAGCCAAGACTGTGGCACTGCACTCCAGCCTGGGCAACAGAGTGAGCCCCTGTCCCCCTCCACCCAAAACAGAAAAAAACCAATCATCTGAGGAGTTTTAAAAATGACTGATGCCCAAGTTTCACCCTCAGAGATTCTGATTTAATAGGCATGGGGTGCAGCGTTGGCATGGGATGTTTGGGAGTTCCCTATGCAATCCTAATGTGCCGTAAAGTTTGAGAGTCCTTCTGGTTTTGAGTGTAGCAGGGGCCAGTATCAATGACACCGCCCACCATGTGGGAGCTTGTTAGAAATGAGAAATCCGTGGCCTACTGAATCAGAAACAGGTGGGAGGACAGGGGTAGAGGGAAGGGAGCCAGTATTTTAACAAGCCTTCTATATGATTCTGGTGTGCCCAGTTTGAGAATCACCATTCTAAGCAACAGCTAGAGACAGATCGTGTGCCATGGTTTGCTTTGTCAACTGTCACATAACTGCTATGTTGATTATAAAACAAGCGAAATTTAATGGCCCCAGGGAATGAGAGTGTTCAGGACTTTTCCCCAAGAAGAAAACCTTGAGGCAAGTGAGAAAGTGTTTAAATGTAATTTGGAATCAACTCGTACTCACTCTAGCTTCTGAGAGGAGAGCAGCATTATCAAAACACGAGGATGCTCCTGAGAAACTGTACCACGAGCTTCCAAAGCCAGCATGGATGCCTCAGGGAGAACGCGGCCCCTGAGGACAGAGGGGCGCGGGTGAACAGCCGCGGTGACCCTGGACCGGCAACCCCTCTTGCCAAGGCTTCCCAGCTTGATGGTATGTTCATTTCCTAGGGCTTCTGTGACAAATTACCACAAACTCAGTGCCTTAAAACAACAGAAGTGTATCCTTTCCCGGCTCTGGAGGACAGAAGTCTGAAATCAAGGTGTCGGCTGGGTTGATTCCTTCTGAAGGCTCAGAGGGGGAGTCCCTGCCATGCCTCTCTCCAGCCTCCGGCGGCTGCTGGCAACCCTTGCGTTCCCTGGCTTATAGACCCATCACCCCAATCTCTGTCTCCATCATCACATGACCGTGTGTCTCAAATTTCCCTCTCCTTTCTCTTCTAAGGACACTCAATGGACTTAGGGCCCACCCTCTCCTAATTTTACAGGTGCAAAAACAGAGGCTCCGAATGAATGATTTGGGGCCTTGAGGTCACTCAACTGTGAGATAGAGGTCAGAATCCAGCCTGAGCTCTTTGCACTACATCTTACCTTCGTCCTGATTTAGCCTTCCTTTGGTGGCTCCCAAATTTGCTACTTATCTTTTTTGTTTTGAGATGGAGTCTCACTCACTCTGTTGCCCAGGCTGGAGTGCAGTGGGGCAGTCTTGGCTCACTGAAACCTCCGCCTCCCAGGTTCAAGTGATTCTCCTGCCTCTCAGCCTCTCGAGTAGCTGGGATTACAGGTGTGCACCACCATGCCCGACTACTTATTTTTTAATTTTTTTGTATTTTTAGTAGAGTCAGGGTTTCACCATGTTAGCCAGGCTGGTCTCGAACTCCTGACCTCAAGTGATCCACCTGCCTTAGCCTCCCAAAGTGCTGGGATTACAGGCGTGAGCCACCATGCCCCGCTCTTCAGATTGGCTACCTCCCTTCTGCTTTTGCTAGGACTACCTTAGTCTAGACATTCACCATCTTCTTCCTGAATTGCTATAACAGCTTGCCTGCTAGTCCCTTTGTCTGCTCTTTTCTGCTCCAATTTGCCTGTGCCCCGCTGCTGTATGCTTTTTCATATTTCAGCACATTTTGTTAATAGAATGATCTGGGCCTAACTCAGCAGGAAATTTATTTTCTAGCATCTAAAAATGATTTTTTCATTAGGTTAGGTGTCACCTACTCGTCTGCGCCTTGTTAAGATGGGGAGCGTAAAGTCATACCAGATCCAGACTAGGTTTATAATATAGTTGACTTTTTACCATCCTTGGTAATGACGGATAAGGACAGAACTCACGAGTTCATAGCTAATCTACAAAGCTTACTGTGGCTAACAACTTTAAATACTCAGGCTGATACGTTTGCAGCCAGTTGTGTTTCTCTACCACTGTACAACTTCAGGTGGGGCCCAAAAGTCTCAGGTGTTAATGATCTACACACTAAACCCTCCAGCTGAGGTGGGAATCTTTAAAAGCCACAAATGCAAAGGAATTACTGAATTCTCAGGTGGCTTTGATGAAGAAAGTCAAGTAAGTTTAGGTTAACCTGAGTCAGGAGCACACACCTTGAGATGTACATTTCAGAGGGGAAGGTGGATTTTATAGAGTTGAATTCTATATGCTTCTCTGATGTAGCATTCAGGGAGGTATGTAAGTTCATATCATATGCATTTTCTTTACCAACCTGGGTTTAGATCAAAACAGTATGACGTTAGGAGGTCCCAGTGAAATATGGTAAATATCTTGCACAAGTGACCATTTGCAAGTTACCAGACATGAAAGCCACACCCGATTCTTCTCTGCCACAAGAGTGTCATTGCCAGAGATACATCAGGCTCTCACACTCTTTCCCATTAAGCAATTCAAAACATTTTGACAAATGTGTCCATTTGTTTAATATATTTATCATCTGATTTACCTGTCATACCACACAGCAAAGCTGTATGTTAGGTATATAAAACTCTAGTCAGATGACAAGGATGGTTAGACTCAGCATTGAAAATTCCTTCTCACTGAGAGCAAATTGGTGCAACCTCTTTGTGGCAGGTGCAAATATCAATTAAAATTTAGAATACAAATATTCTTTGACCTAACAATTCCACTTCTAGGATTTTTTTCATAAATAACAACGAAATCAGTCCAAGACAAAAACACACATGTGTGTAAATATTCATTTCAGCATTATCTGTAAGATGAGACACAATAGAAATATTCTTTTTTTTTCTTTTGAGATGGAGTCTTGCTCTGTCGCCCAGGCTGGAGTACAGTGGTGTGATCTCTGCTCACTGCATCCTGGGTTCAAGCAATTCTTCTGCTGCAGCCTCTCGAATAGTTGGGATTATGGGCACCTGCCACCGCGCCTGGGTAATTTTTATATTTTTAATACAAACAGAGTTTCACCATGTTGGCCAGGCTGGTCTCGAACTCCTGACCTCAGGTGATCTGCCTGCCTTGGTCTCCCATAATGCTGGAATTACAGGTGTGAGCCACTGCACCTGGTCTGAAGTATTCTTCAATATATGACAAATTCATATACATCCAGACTAGGCGTGGTGGATCACCTGAGGCAGGTGGATCACCTGAAGTCAGGAGTTCAAGCCCAGCCTGGCCAACATGGGGAAACCCTGTCTCTACTAAAAATACAAAAAAAAAAAAAAAAAAAAAAAAAAAAAAAGCCCTGCATGGTGGCAGGTACTTGTAATCCCAGCTACTTGGGAGGCTAAGGCAGGAGAATTGCTCAAACCCAGGAGGCAGAGGTTGCAGTGAGCCAAGATGGCTCCATTGCACTCCAGCTCTGGGCGAAAGAGCAAGACTGTCTCAAAAAGAAAACAAACAACAACAAAAAACTATTAATACTAAGCCTGGTGCTGCCTCCTTATGCCATTTATGGACTAAAGAGCAGAGCTAGTTCCTGCTTTTCTTCCAGCAGCCATAAAGTAAGGGCTGAGCACTGGAGATTAGAAAATAAAAGATCCCACCCACGTTTCTGCAGAATTTCCAGACCAACAGTATGGTAGGGCAGACTAGGGTGTTAGGCACCAAGAGGATTCAGCTCCTTACCCTTAACCTTGGGATAGTAATGTGATGAAATGTACAGGTGCACAGGAATGTTTAATAGTTCTTAGTCTCATAGGTTTGGTACTTGGACTCTTTTAAGAGAGTAGAGAATGGCTCTGAAGCCAGAATCAGAGATTTGGTCCTGATGCTGCCGTTTACTAGCTATTTGACCATGAATAAGCTACTCTCTGGTCTCAGTGTTCTTATCTGTAAATGGGATAATTCTAGCACCTATCTCCCAAGGTTGTTGTGAAGATTAAACAAATAAGTAAAATACATACCAAGCGCTTGACCAATGCTAGACATTGCTATATATCTAAAAGCTAATCTATTTCAGAAAGAGAAAACAGTCCTATTTCTGCACAGCTGTGGCTCACGCCTGTAATCCCAGCACTTTGGGAGGCTGAGGCGGGCAGATCACGAGGTCAGGAGATCAAGACCATCCTGGTCAACATGGTGAAACACTGTCTCTACTAAAAATACAAAAACTAGCTGGGTGTGGTGGCTCATACCTGTAGTCCCAGCTACTTAGGAGGTTGAGGCAGGAGAATCACTCGAACCTAGGAGGCAGAGGTTGCAGTGAGCTGAGATCGCACCATTGCATTCCAGCCTGGGTGACAGAGCGAGATTGTCTCAAAAAAAAAAAAAAAAAAAAAAAACGAGCTTCAGAACTCTCACTCTTCCTCCTTTCTCCAAGCCCCCTGAGGCTATGAATTAAAATAACAGACATGATCTTTGTCTCTGAGATTCTACAGAGGAGTTTTCCTAAGCAATGCTGTCTACTGCAATGCAAATTTTCTTGAACTATTCATTTCATCTCAAAATCATTTCTGAATCCCACAGTCATTAATTTCAAATCCAGACTTGCCTTTGGATGTAATTCTATGTAGCACTTTCTTTGATTTACAAAAGTTCGGGGGCCCACCGTGACGGTGCTGGTGGTCTCTGAAAAGATCCAGCCAAGCACTCGGTCTGCGGTGCGGGAACTCCCCTCTGCTGCTGCCTAAATGACTCGCAGTGGAGTTTCTGGGCTAAAAGCACAGCAGTTTCCCTGCTGTGTAGGCATGATACAGGATTCCCGAACAGGAGGCTATCGTGGGATCCTGAGCAAGCTCTCACTTGTCTGGAGCTCAGTTTCCTCAGCTCTAAAACAAAGGGACTGAATTAAATGTCCTATTTTGTCCTTTCCAATTAAAAAGACTCTAAATATATAAGAACCCTGTCTCAGGAAGCTGAGCTCTTTTTTGTACTGTGCTGAAACCGCTCCCCCCGCCCACCCCAACCTCACCACCACACACTCAAGCACGCAGAACCCGTGAAATAACAGCTCCCACTTACTGAGTGCAAAGTGCCAAGGGCTTTATATACATCATTGCACTTAATCTTCACAATACATCTGTGAGGTTGCTACTAATTTTTCAGATGCCCAGAGAAGTCAAACTGAAGGCCAAAGTGGGAGCCTTGCTTCTTCTTCGTTAGACAGGAACCTGGTCTGGATTTCTTGTATTTGTTTGTTAGAGATAGGGTCTCGTTCTGTCACCCAGGCTGGAGTGCTCACTGCAGCCTCGATTTCCTGAGCTCAAGCGATCCTCCTGCCTCAGCTTCCTGAGTACTGTAACTACAGGCCTGCACCACCTGCCCTGCTAATTTTTACTTTTTGTAGAGACAGAGTCTTGCTATGTTGTCCAGGCTGGTCTTGAATTCCAGGGCTCAAGCAATCCTCCCACTTTGGTCCCTAAAAGTGCTAGGATTATAGGCAGAAGCCACAGCACTGGTCCCTAGCCTAGATTATTAAAGTATCTTCTGGCTCTATAACACCCTGTAAATGTAGCTTCACGGTCTTCTCCAGTCTTCCAAGTCAGCTACACCAGGGGTGGGGGTCCAGGAACATGGGATTCTTCCTGACGTACAAGATGTGCAGTGGCACCAGATTCTACTTTTTGAATATGTTTTCTTTCAGCCATGCTGGTTTTATTAATATAAAGCAGCACCCAAAAAGTTCTCCTGGAGCCTTTCAGAGCCTCCAGGGCAAACAGAGCTTCTGTACACTTGATTCTAAACCTCCTCCTTGCTCTCAAAATGTCAGACCCCTCCAGAGTTTCTCTCAGGAGAGAGACTGAGCGGAGTTCCCCTCCTGTGGGTTTTTGGCTTGCATCAGGCCACTGAGCAAGGCTGAACAAGAGCAGAGTGATGCGACCTCACTTTCAGGTCTGGTTTCAAAGTACATATTAAAGTTTCTGATTCTACCACAGCCACACATTTTCTCAGTCTTCATCTTCCATCCCTGCCTTAAGCATTTCAGTCTATCCAGCCAATCTCTCTCTCTGTCTTTCTCTCTCTCACTCATACACACACATACATACACTCATACTCTCATTCATCTTATATTTCGTAGTTCAAAATAAACATCAAAATTAAGGCTGTTCCTGTGACAAGAAAGTATATACAAAGAAGTGAGAGGCTGATTTTGTAAAACCGCCTGCATTCAGGGCTCTTTGGAACCATCCTCCTCTTTACAGGGCTGAGGGCTGCAATAAATAGAGCTCATCAGAGACTCAGACATACTCGGAATAAGAAGTGCACACATTTAATAGAGCAGCTGTGTTGGTCTGCGTTCCTGGAGGGGTGTGGGAGGAGCCTGGCATTCATTCACTGCTCTGGAAAGGCTGTGCCAACAGCACCAAAAGGAGCAAGGAAGTTCCCAGTGTCATGGGCGGCACCCACCAGGCATGAGGTCCACTGACTGAACCAGTCTCCTTGCTCACCCACCGGCCACGGCCACCAATGTGCTGGCCACCAACACCGTGCCCACCTGTGGGGTCTCCAGCCTCTTGGAGGCGAGGTGGGGCTGTGTGGGGGATTCCTCAAAACGCTCCCACCAGAACATCCAGGAGTGACTCAATCTGGTGGGAGTCTTTGAAGTGGGAGGGGCAGGACCCATCCTGGGCAACCTGCAGCTCCTCAGGGAGAAGGACAGCAAGACTTCGAGGCCATTGGTGGCCATCTCCCCACAGGAAGGAAGAGCCCAGGCCTCCATGTCCTTAAGGAAAAAAATCCTGCCATCTGGGAAAGGGAGGCACCACTTTACTTCCCACTGGGCCTTCACTTCCTGTGGGGCCTCTGGATGGTATTTAGCAAACAGAAATACAGAACACTCAGTTACATCTGAATTTCAGATAATCGGCAAATCCTGTTTCTATGTAAATATGTCCCACATACTGCCTGGGGTAGATTTAAGACTAAAACATTATTTGTTATTTATCTGAAATTTAAATACAACTGGGCATCTTGTTTTTATCTAGCAATTCTCCCTTCCTTACGGTCTTTCCTCTGGCCAGGCCTTCCCAGGTGAGAGTTTATTCTGTGTGCTCTCAAGCAGAAATTAGTTCAGTTCAGATTCTCCTGGGATTCCTGGTGAAAAGGCAAAGATCTCAGGCCACATCTGTTGAATAGTATCTCTGGGGGTGCCGCCCAGAATACACATTTTATTAAGTTGTTATCTAAGTGGTTCTGATATACATTTGTATTAGTTATCTACTGCTTCTGAACAACTTACCCTAAAAAGGCTGAAAACCAGCAATATGTATCATCTTGTAGTTTATATGGGTGAGGACTTTGGGACTGACTTGGCCTGATGATCCTGGCTCGTGGTCTTTCATGGCGCTGCAGTCAAGATGTTTATCATCTCAAGCCTTCGCTGGTGCTACGGGGTCTGCTTCCAAGCTCACCTAACTGGGCCTCAGCAGACCTCGGGGCCCGGAAACATCAGCTCCTCACCACAAGGACCTGTCTATATGTCTGCTCACAGCACAGCATCTGGCCTTTCCCAGGGTTAGAAATGAGATGGAGGCAGGGAGAAAGGGAAGGGGAGAGAGGGAGAGAAAGAGAGAAGTGAGGGGTGGAGGTGAAGCACAAACACAAAAGTGAGCCCTGAAGACAAATCTACTCAAGGGAAGAGGGAAGAGAATTACCCAAGAGCATGAATGGCAAGAGGTGGGAATCCTGGGGGCTGTCTTAGGGGCTCCCCACCACCATGTTCAGGTTTGGGAATTCCTGCTATAGATGGGTCCTCGACGCACCGGAGCCAAGACCACACCGTAAACAATGGGGTCCAGTGAATTTCTCTCCCTTGTTTTTCCTTGCTTCCACTCCTTCTCCCTGTCCCCTTTTTGGTGATCTGAGACAATAACAATGAGGAACTATAAAGAAGTGAAGAAGGAAAAGAAATCAAAATGGCAATCTTAGGAGACTAAGAGTAAATTTTAAAATGCTGGCAAATACTGTTTGGGTAGAATGAAACCACACGCAAATCCCATGCGTATATAGCTGTGTCCTAAAATGTCTTAGCATTCAGTGTGGTTCTTGTAGAATCTCCTATGAGTACTAATGAAAACACAGAAGTAGGGTGACCAATTGTCTTAGTTTGACCAGGACTCTCGCGTGTCTGGGCAGAACAATATGTTTGGTTACCTTCATAACAAGGAGCCAATAAGTCATTGCATCAGCCTCTCTGCCCCCATCTAGAGACTGAGTGGGTTGGCCTCGTGATGGAGTGGAGAGGACACGGGCTTTGAGCTACAGGCCCAGTGTGTGCCTTTAGCTGTGGCCCTAAGCTATCTCATCTAGAAAACAGGAACCATGCATCTGCTTGGTAGAGCGTAAATGATACACAGGGGAGTGACTTGTAAATGGAGAGGTGTCATCTCGATTTTAAAAAGAGCCCCTCCTGTCAAGGAAGGTGAGATAAAAAATATCATCCCTTTTCACTTTTGCGACCAAGTCTGACATTTTCTCTTTTACATAGTTTGACCATGCTGACCTCCTGGAGAGGTGAACACAGCCCACAAAAGCTATATTACACTCGTTTAATTTTCATCTTAATTTGCCACTTAATCCCAAATTGATTTAGACTATTCCCTCCAGAAAATGCTCATCTCCCCAAAAGAACAGTCATCTCTATTATATCCTCAGTGACAAGTTTCCCAGGAAATCTGTACCAAGTCCTGATGTAACAGATGTGATTCATCTTTCACAGCTCTGGCGGTGTGACTCGCTCCTCCGAGGCAGAAAACTGTCCCCAGCGGCACTCTTTCCCTTGCCCTCCTCCACTGCCATTCCTCAAGGTTGGGGAGTTTTTTGGTCGTTATTCGCGAAAAAGACAGTAATATTTAAATTCTGTTAAAGTGCTCCTCCCCTCTTTTTTTTTTTTTTTTTTGTCTTCTGTGTTGTCTCATTCTGCGGAGTAAATGTGCAGGCCTGCACATTTATATGACCCGAAATGGCAATACCATTTTGGATGAACTTCTCTATTTTTCTTTGAGATGGGCCAATTGCAAGAATGGCCATAATTCTCTTCTATCATGATTCTGTCCATCATTCTTCTCCACCCACCCTTGGACTCTAAGGCACCCAACAAAGACCTTGGACTAATGATGCAGAGGAAAGATGATCTCAGTCTGTTCTGTTCCCTGCCACTTTGCAGCTGTATGACCTTGGACCCCTCTTGGTCTCAATGGGGAGAAAGAGATCTGGCTGTCTTATGGCAGTAGGTGGTTGTAAGAATGAAATAAACAAGATTAATATCAATGAAGGTCCTTTCAAAACCTTAGAGTGCCATATAAATAAAAGGTGGTTAGTTTATTCATTAGAGTCCAGAGTCCTTCCATTGCCACACTTCAGATATCTGGCCAGCTGAGTATTCCATTAGAATTATTACTTGCATTGGTTACTGGGTGAGAATTTCTGCTTACTAGCCTTGGCAGGTTTACCTAATAATTTAATTAAGTTATTTAAATTTAAATTACTGGAGGTAATTTTAAAACTTTCACAAATCTGCTGCCTCATGCTTTTTGTTTTATAGTTTTAACACTTAAGAGGCTAATTTTTGGCTGGTCTGAGTGCAGTGGTGTTTACAACTAATTGATCACAACCAGTTACAGATTTCTTTATTCCTTCTCCACTCCCACTGCTTCACTTGACTGGCCTTAAAAAAAAAAAAAAAAAAAAGGCTAAATTTTGCCCCTGCACTTTGGGCGCACCACCAAGACCAGTTTACAAAGTATGTCCTTTCCCTGACATTCAAGATGGTGCGATTTCAGTTTTCACGGAATTTAATTTTTAGTTTTATACCATTTCTATACAGATATGGAATGTTTTTAAAACCTACTTTTGCAATCAGCAGTTCTACCTCGATAAAATTGACTTTAAAAAAATGAGCTAGGCTTAGCTAAGGTTAAACAAGTACCATAATTAAAGAGAAGATTATAAACACAGCTTCCCTCCCTGGTTCCTTTAGTTGCATGCAAGCTTGTAGTTAATATGAAAGTAAAACATTACCACCATATCAAAAGAAATGAGGAAAGAAAAAAAACAAAGGTTCACCTACCAGCCTGATATCACAAGTGGACTGACTGAAAATGAAACAAAGTGAATTGCTTCATTAACAGCATTCTTCTTCTGAAAGAAAAAGGATGGGAGGGTTGGGTTCAAAGACTCAACCTTATCCTACAGCACTTTTTCATCTTTCCAGGGCATGTGGTGAGTGGGAGTTAAGGTCAGTACCTTGCATAAGATCTCTCAGCCAGCTCTTGATGGAGCTGGGCAAAGATATTGTGATGGTTAATTTTACATGTCAATTTGACTGGGTCAGAGTGCCCAGATATTTGGTCAAACATGATTGTGGGTGTTCCAGGTGAGGGTGTTTTTAGATGACATTGACATTTAAATTGGTTGACTTTCAGTAAAGCTGATGGCCCTCCATAACGTCTGGTAAGCCTCACCAATCATCTGAAGGCCTGAATGGAACAGAAGCCTAGCCTCTCCTGAGCAAGGAGTCTGCTAGCAAACAGCCTTCAGACCCCAACTGCAACATTAGCTCTTTACTGGGTCTTCAGCTGCTGGCCCACCCTGTAAATTTTGGACTGACCAGCCTCCACCACATGAGCCAATTCCTTAAAATCAATTTCTCTCTCTCTATACACATCCTATTGTTTCGGTTTCTTTGGAGAACCCTGACTAGCAGAGATGTAAAGCAAGAAGAACTTTACACAACAGGATAAGAGTCTGAGCCATTTCCCTCCTCCACAGTAAATTCATACACACAGAGACATGACTTTTAAGCTGAGATAGGAGCTTTGACTATTTCAAGGACGTTGACTAGTGCAGTGGCTGTCAGAAGTTTGCAGCTCTGCCCCGCTGGGAGCCAAAAGGCTGGGTTGAGTCCCCTTCCCACCACTTACTGGCTGGGGGGCCCCAACTGAGTCACTTAACTTCTCTCAGCCTCGGTTTCCTCATCTGACAAAACAGAAAGCTCTTTGTAAATACTGCTATAGAGTGTCTGATATTACTTGTACTTACCGTATTTCTTAAAGCAATAGTAATAGCTAACATTAGAGGACTTTATATGTGCCAGGCTTTGTGCCAAGAAGATATATTATCTCATTTAATCTGTTCAACAACCCCATGAGGTGCATAGTACCATGTCTCTGCTTTACAAATGAAGAAACTGAGGTAGAGAGAAGTTGAGCTGCCTGCCAAGGTCACACTGCCGGGATGCAGCAGAGCTGGGATCTACACCTGCTCTATCAGAACTAGGGAGCACTCTCCCTAATGATTAGTGCTGTAACTGCAGACCGTTATTTAACCACTTTAAGTTCTGATATTCTTGTATGTGCCATGGAATACCTACCTATCTCCTAGGCCTGTTGTGAGAATTCAGGGAATGACATTTGGGAGTGACGTCTAGCACACTGCATGGTGTGCACTCAAAGAGTGTGAGAGGAATTTCTATTATAGGCACTTGTTATGTACTGAATGTTTGTGGTCTCCCCAAATTCCATGTTGAAATCCTAATCTCCAAATGATGGTATTAGGAGGCAGGGCCTTTGGGAGGTGACTGGGTTATGACGGTGGCAGGTTTATGAGGATAGTATTAGAAGGCAGGGCCTTCGGGAGGTGACTGGATGATGAGGGTGGCAGGCTCATGAATGGTATTAGTGCCCTTATAAAAAGACACAAGAGCTTGCTCTCTCTTTTTTCTCTGCCAAGTGAGAACACAGCAAGAAGACACCCACCTGGAAACCAGGAATAGGGACCGCCCTAGACGCCAGATGCAGGCACCTTGATCTCGGACTTTCCAGCCTCGAGAACTGTGAAAAGTTAAATAACAAAATTTCTGTTGTCTAAGCCAGCGGTCCCCAATCTTTTTGACACCAAGGACTCGTTTTGTGGAGGACAATTTGTCCACGGGCCGGTGGTGGGAGGCATTAAAGTCTCATAAGGAGCGCACAACCTCGATCCCTCACATGACAGTTCACAGTAGGGTTTGCGCTCCTGTGAGAATCTGATGCCACGGCTGATCTGGCAGGAGGCGGGGCTCACTGGAGTGCTGCTCACCTCCTGCTCAGCACCCCAGGTCTTAACAGGCCATGGACCAGTAGCAGTTCACGGCCCAAGGACTGGGGACCCCTGGTCTAAGTCACCCAGTCTGCAGTATATGTGTTATAGTTGCCTGGGTTAAGACAATGTCCCATGTCCCAAAACACCAGTCCCTTCACAGGGGATAATTTAATCCCATGTGCTAACAGGGGAAGAAGCCAGGGTTGCTGGAAATTAATGACTACTCTGCCATAGTTAACAAAACCTTGTTTTAAGAAATATTTTTCATGAAAAGAGTAGATGAATTTGAATAAATGTTTAATGTTGTCTTTTGTTAAGTAAATTTCTTCTTCTTGAATTTATTTATGATTAGTTTATTTATAGGGTCTAAACTACTCTATAACCCAGTTTTTGACATATCAAACAATCCTTAAAATGCTGATGAAATATATTTCATACTTTAATTTTTATATTTTATTATTTATTTATTTATTTTTTTGAGACAGAGTCTCTCTATGGCCCCAGCTGGAGTTCAGTGGTGTGATCTTGGCTCACTGTAACCTTTGCCTCCTGGGTTCAAGAGATTCTCATGCCTCAGCCTCCTGAGTAGTTGGGTTACAGGCATATGCCACCACACCCAGGTAATATCTCATACTTTTTAAAATGTAGCTGTAAGATTATTGTATTAGTTTGTTGGGACTGCCATAACAAAGTGTCACAGACTATGCGAACCAAAATCTAACTGCGCCTCTCCCATCTTCTAAGAATATCACACTGGTACTTGAGAGAGGAAAGCACACAAAGCCAGGAGCACCTACTGAACCAGTAACAGCAAGTAGTCACGTAGCCGGCAAAGTACACCATGAGGGAAGGAGAGAGGACTTCAGAACTTGGGGAAGGCCCGATTCAGGCTCCTGATACATGGGGTGTGAGTGGGAGAGGAAAGAAAAGATGGCCCTAGAGATAATTCCTATTTCCCCAGCTTTGCTCTCCTTTCTCCTCCTTTTCCCTTGATCTCCCCCAGTCAGGCCACATGGCCATTTCTGAGTCACATATGCCACCCCCAATCATCCCAGCAATGGATCCTTGTCAACTCTGGCACGTTAATGTTGGGGCTTACGTCCCCTCCTTCATTCAACAGTGAAAACCTGAGGACATTACGGTGAGTCACTTTCTCTTTCACGTCTGTGTCCAAATGTAGCCACATCTCCTTCTGTTCTCCTTTCCCTCCCCACCTTCACTTCCCTCCCTCTTCCATTAGTCTTGCTGAAGAGGTGACTCTTTTTTTCTGGAATCAATCTGCCTGTGCTCAGGTTCCCATTTCTTCCCTCCAGGCTCTACCACCCTTCGCTCCATCAATTATCCACCCCCTAGTCACCTCCATTTATCTTCAACCACAACCTCCCCTCCCTGTGCACAGCCTCTCTCCTCTTACCTACCAAACTTTATGAAATAAGCTATTACTCTTTCTCCACTCTTTTGCCCCACTCTCCATTCATGTCTACTCATTTTTGTATTCTCTGTAGAACCTAGAATTCACATTGTAGGTGCTCAAGGAAAGACAGATGGATTAATTATGGAACTGGATAATCAAATATTCCTGAGCAATAAGTGTGAGGATGGTGCAAGATGCAAAGAAGATGCCATTCTTGTCTTCAAGGAGGAGGCTGTGGAATTTGTGAGTTAAAATAGACACACAACAAGTCAGTAGATCTACACTGTTAACAAACAGAACAAAGTCTTTAAAATGGAGGCATCTGGAGAGAGGGACTGGAGTAACAGCTTCTTGTCCCCCTAGTGCTTATGTGAGTGCAGATAAAGTCATAGGTAAATCTGAATAAGGTTCAAGGACCGACCCCTGGGCCACAATTGGGACTTATATAAAATGAATGCCCGTGGTGAGTATCTGGGATCCTCCCTTGTTGAAGATGGACAGCGTCCCTGGAGGGAGGAAGCATCAGTGGGCAAATGGTTCGATGCCATGGACAGCTCAGAGCAGTGTGAATCAGTGGGGGGTACCCAGGGATTCCTGAGTATCTGAGTGATGGAAGCCGGAACCTGTTCCTGGCTTTCCCTGGCTGTGCACCCCATCTCTCCAGCTATAAAATGAGAGGTGATGCTCTGAAGACATGAAGTGTGAGCAGCAATCTCTGGGTGATTTTCCACATTCTCTGCCCACATCTACTGTAACCTTCAGGGCTGTGCCCCTCCAGGCAGCAGCAGCACTTCCCCCTCTGAGCAGCGCTGGCAGCTGAAACACTGGTGGCTGTGACTGCTGAGCCTTCCCCTGAGGTTCAGGCTTGGAGGGAGCCCTGTCCCAGGGGCCAGGCTTTGTGAGACTTTGGCACCCTGGAAGCCCAAGGTCCCAATGCTGCCTGATCCTCTACAGCAGAGCTTCTCACGGGCTGGGCTGCTTTCAATCAGGTCCTGGAGCTCCCACAGACCAAAATAGCATTTACAGCCAGCCTGGGAAGATCTACAACCCTAAATTCTTTTAGGAACAATGAAATCAGAGTTTTGAGCTGAGGAGTTGTTTCATTTGACAGGTTGAAGGAATGAAAGGAAACACATTTGCAAAACCAGGTCACTCCACTATACTCCAGTAAGAAGAGTAATAATAATTGGTATCAAATACTTGGCATGTCCTAGGTTCTGTCCTGTAGTAGCCACTCCCTTCGGGAACTTGCTCCTCTATATAACGATGGGCAGCTGGTACCCAGAGCACCTGCCGCATGGCCTGGCCGGCCACATGCAGATAAGGAGAGATGATGACTCCTTGTTTTGGGTCACCTTCTGTGAAGAGAAAGCAGGAGGGGAGAAGATTGATAAGATCTGGTCCAGGATCAGCTAGGGCCTGAAAGGAAGCCAGCCTGGGAGACCGAGGGGAGCGGATTCAGAGTCTATCTCCACCCCCTGCCATGCAGCGGGGGCTGAGAACCCTGCTCATGCAGAGATGCAGTAGATCTGCAGACAGCTGCTGGAAGCAAAGGTAGCTGAAAGTCCAGGAGCCCCATTTATTCTTTTCAAACGTGGTACACTGCTGAGAAGGGGAAAGAAGAAATCAAGTCGTTTGTCAACTGTGAGAAATACCCACAGGAACTCACATTTCCATCCAGATTTCAAGTTGACATTTGGCTCTGACATCTATCTTACTGTTGGAGAACCCTAAGACCTCCACGGGTGAACATAACAAATTTCACCACCAGGCCAGGCGTGGTGGCTCATGTATGTAATCTCGGCACTTTGGGAGGCCGAGGCAGGTGAATCACTTAAGGTTAGGGGGGTTAGACCAGCCTGGCCAACATGGCAAAACCCCGACTGTATAAAAATACAAAAATCAGTCAGGTGTGGTGCCGTGCACCTGTAATCCCAGCTACTCGGGAGGCTGAGGCACAAGAAACGCTTGAATCCAGATGGCAGAGGTGGCAGTGAGCCGAGATCATGCCACTGCACTCCAGCCTGGGTGACAGAGGGGAAACTCTGTCTCAAAATAAATAAAATTTAAAAACCCAAATGTCACCACCACCACTATCATCATCCCTGTCTCACAGGTGAAAAAACAAACTCAGACTGAGGGACCTGCCTCAGAACTCACAGCCAGTCAGCAGCAGAGGCAGGAGCGCAGCCTTCTCCCTCTGGCTTCTGTTAGTCCAGAAAGTACCCCCCAAGTGATGCTGAGGCAAATCTTCAATCAGAAGAGGGACAGGGTGATCTGAGGGGGTCTGCGTGGCCACGCTCCTAATCATAATCAATGATTGGCATGGATTGTTTGGAAAGATGGTAGCAAAATACTCTGGGGACTCGTGGACGAATCAGGGTCAAGGGAAGTGTCCTGTGGTTGGAGAAGAGTTTCTGGGGAGATTCACACACAAGCTCCTGACCAGGGGCAGCTGAACAGGCAAAACCCGGGCGCTCTCTCTATAGAATCTCACGCTTCTTGCCAGGAACCTCAGGGGAGTGTGAAAAATGAGTTTTGTTTTTTGTTTGTTTTTGTTTTTGTTTTTTGTTGCAGAATAACAGTCACATTTTTCAAGGCTATCTGGAAAGTTGTATCTGTCCTTTGGAGACACTAGTAAAAAAATAAAGTAATAGATTCCCCTCCAGCCTTTTACCAAGAATTACAAACCTACTAACAACCTTCACCCTTTCTCTCTGTCTGTCTCTCTGTCTGTCTCTTCTTCTCTCCCTCTCTCTCTCTCTCTCTCACACACACACACACACACACACACCCCTACCTCTGCTCCTCTGCTCGTATTTCACAGGGCTGGACAGAGATCTTTATCTAACTGCATAGCTCTGAATTGCTAAGTGGCAGAATTAGCTTGGATCCTATGTTATCCCTGATCACATTAACCAGATCAATGAAGCAGAACTTCTATCAGAATTTTTTTTTTTTTTTTTTTTTTTTTTTTTTTTTTAGACAGAGTGTCATTCTGTTGCCCAGGCTGGTGTGCAGCGGCAAGATCTCGTCTCACTGCAACTCCGCCTCCCAGGTTCAAGCAATTCTCCTGCTTTAACCTACCAAGTGCTGGGATTACAGGCGCACACCACCACACCTGGCTAATTTTTGTGTTTTTAGTGCAGACAGCGTTTCACCATGTTGGCCAGGCTGGTCTCGAACTCTTGACCTCAGGTGATCCACCTGCCTCTCGGTCTTTCAAAGTGCTGGGATTACATGCATGAGCATCATGCCCGGCCAGCACTTCCATCAATTTTTGAGTCTGAAGCCCTCCCATACGCAACCCCAATGTTTAACCTGGTAAGCTGGTTAATTCTCCTACAACTTAGGCCAATCATCTGTCAATCATCAAAGCTGCCTTTAAGATCAACCTAGGACTCTACCATGGGAACGATAAGTGAATGTGGGGCAGGTATGTGTCCTATACCGGCCTCTCCACTTTCTGCCACCACACATAGGCAGTATCCGAGTGTCAGATTTTCCTGAAGCCTAGGTGACTAAAGGGAAATACAACAGAAAAGGAAAAAAAATTGAAACTCCACTCTGAAAGTGGCTTTCCCCATAATCCAAGAGAAAAGCAACAAGAAAGCACCTTCAGTTTTAAAACTTTTTTTTTTTTTTTTTAAAGCTAAGTTCATGCTCTGTCACCCAGGTTGGAGTGCAGTGGCGAGATCACAGCTGACTGCTGGCTCATCTCCTGGGCTCAAGTACTCCCCTCATCTCAGCCTCTCCAGTAGCTGGAACTCCAGGTATGTGCCATCATGCCAGGTTAATTTTTTTGAAATTTATTTTTAGTAAAGACAAGGTCCGACTACATTATCCAGGCTGGTCTCAAATGATCCTCCTGCCTCGGCCTCCCAGAGTACTGGGATTACAACAAGCATGAGTTATGACACCTGGCCAGTTTTAAAACCTGCTCTGCTGGCCAGGTACAGTGGCTCATGCCTGTAATCTCAGCACTTTGGGAGGCTGAGGCAGGAGAACTGCTTGAGCCCAGGAGTTCAAGACTAGCCTGGGCAAAATAGCAAGACCTTGTTGTTTGTTTGTTTGTTTTAATAAGTTTAAAAAAAGAAAAAAGATCAGGTGCGGTGGCTCACGCCTGTAATCCCAGCAATTTGGGAGGCTGAGGCAGGCGGATCACCTGAGGTCGGGAGTTCCAGACCAGCCTGACCGATATAGAGAAACCCCATCTCTACTAAAAATACAAAATTAGCCAGGCGTGGTGGCACATGCCTGTAATCCCAGCTACTCAGGAGGCCGAGGCAGGAGAATCATTTGAACCCAGGAGGCGGAGGTTGCGGTGAGCCGAGGTTGTTCCATTGCACTCCAACCTGGGCGACAAGAGCGAAAAAAACAAAAAACAAAACAAAAAACACTTGCTCTCCAGATGGCAAACCTCACTGCCCAAGTACCTCTCCTAATACACGTTGTTGCAACTCTCCCTCCACTTCTCAGGAACCCCCACACCACGGGGGTTAGAATCAAGCCCAGAATCTACCTCCTCATGTAAGCTACTCATTTTCTCATCTCTTGAGTTATTCTCACTAAATAATGATCCCTTGATGGGGGGATGGAGAGGTGCAGGCTTGAACACTTTCTGGGTGCAAAGAAGTGGATTTCCTCTTTTGTTACATTTAAATCAAACTACTCCCACAACAGGTTTTTTTTTCCTCCCTTTTACTTTCTGGTGAGTTTCATAACGTTTACTTTTGTAGTTTGATAAGATCTCCACAGTATGATCAGCAACCAACACTATTCTAGAAAGCTTCTAAATCAACTGTTAAGATGATCTGGTGGGTATCATGGACAAAATGCAAACTTAAAAAGCAGATTACTTTCTGGGAAGGTAATGATTGAGAAGGATCTTAAGGGTAGGGTTTAATGGGCTGAAAGGTTTGAATGCTCTGCCAGTTAGGATCTGATCCACTGCAAGGGAGAGAAACCCAGCCCCAAACCAGCAGAACAGAGTTAACTAGGTGAGGTAACTGGGAAGTCCAGGGGCTGCGGTGGCTTTAGCTGGCTTCAGAGATTCAAACAGAATCATCGGGAAAATGTTCTAATTTCTCTGTTTGCTTCTAGACTCTGCTTTCCTCTGTCTTGACCTTTACTGTTGCGCAGCTCAAAACTTACTTTACCCTTGGCACTAGCTACCCCAGAAAAGAAGGGCCTCTTATCCAGGGGGGATCCTGTGGGTTAGCCTGGGTCAGGAAACCCAAGTCTTTCCTGAACTTGGTGGGCTTCTGGGAGTAGCATGATGAAAAGTCCGGAACCGCAGGTTAGGAGTGCGCTTTGCCACCACCGCCTGCACAGATAAGTGTAGAGAGATATTGAAGGTGGGGAGACAGAGGAGTGAGGCCCAACCTGAGGCAATGGCAGTGAAGATGGAAAGTGGGGGAAGAGCGAGAGAATCCATCGCAGGTAGATCAGTATATGATACGCTGATTTCATGTGAGGCAGAAGAAATTAGAAATGTTAAAAGAATGGTGATGCCATTAGTGAAACAAGAATATGAGGCAAAAGAGTCTACTTTTGCAGACATTTTGCTAAGACATACTCTTGGTTGGGCAAGCAAAGGAAGACATCAGGCAGGCAGCTGAAGGGGAGAGGTCAGACTTAAGAGAGGGGTCAGAGCCAGAGGTCTAGAGGGGGGGCCTCTACAATAAGCTTGCAGTTGGAATCATGAAAATTGCAAGATCTATGTGTGTAGAGGTGAGCGGTCAAAAGACAGAGCCCCAGGGAATTGTGAGTTAAGCGACAGGGAAGGAAAAGGAACGAAGGCGGTGACTGAGAAGCAACCAGACTCTGTGCGGAGAAAGACCTACTTAAGTCAAATAGGAGGAAAGTTCCAGTATCAAAAAGAAAAAGAAATAGGCCAGGCATCGTGGCTCACGCCTGTAATCCCAGCAGTTTAGGAGGCCGAGGCGGGTGGATCACAAGGTCAGGAGATCGAGACCATCCTGGCTAACATGGTGAAACCCCGTCTCTACTAAATATACAAAAAATTAGCTGGGTGAGGTGGCGGGCACCTGTAGTTCCAGCTACTCAGGAGGCTGAGGCAGGAGAATGGCATGAACCTGGGAGGCAGAGCTTGCAGTGAGCCGAGATCGCGCCACTGCACTCCAGCCTGGGCGACAGAGCAAGACTCCATCTCAAAAAAAAAAAAAAAAAAAAAAAAAAAAAAAAAAAAAAAAAAGAAAGAAACAGATCCCCATGTTCAACAATATTTCCAATATTGGTTCTATACTCATATTTTCCTCATTCCTTTTCACAAGTGAACTCACAAACTAAGTTCAGTGAGCAGCTATTGAGGCTACAAGATTTATTGCTTTCTGAATATCAGTGGCTTCCCTCCTAAGTTGTATTAATTTGAGACCCGAGTTCCTCATCATTAGTAACAACATATTGATTTGGGGGTCTTCTCTCATTTTTTTAGAACAAGGACCAGGTATTAAAACAGCTGCCCAAATACCGCGGTGCAAAGACGGCACTGCTGCAGATAGCTAAGCTGCTAAGCAGGCAGCATCATTATGTTGACTTGGGGGCAGATGTATAAAATCTAATGCTGGCAGGTAAAAGGCAGGTTGGAAGTCTCAGTGTATGAAGTACAAAAATGGGAGCTATATGACCATCAACCTTTTTGAGAACTGACTGTCCCTGGAGTCAAGGCAGAAGACATTTCGAGATTTCACCTTTAAGTGTTCTGTTTTTTTTCCAATTATTTCTTGAATTTTGGTACTTCCCAGGGCCTTAATCTGGGCTTTTCTCCAATCTATACATTTAGGGTGATCTATAAGACCTCATCTTGGCTGGGCGCAGCGGCTCACATCTGTAATCCCAGCACGTTGAGAGGCCGAGGCAGGTGGATCGCCTGAGGTCAGGAGTTCCAGACCATCCTGGCCAACATGGCAAAACCCCATCTCTACTAAAAATACAAAAATTAGCCGGGTGTGGTGGCACACACCTGTAATCCCAGCTACTCAGGAGGGTGAGGCAGGAGAATCGCTTCAATCTGGGAGACAGAGGTTGCAGTGAGCCAAGATCGCACCACTGCACTCCAGCCTGGGCTATGGAATGAGACTGTCTCATCAAAAAATAAAAACAATAATAATAAAAAAGACCTCATCTTTCTCAATCCACCCTCTCTTCTGCCCCCAAACCTACATACAGTCATCCCTCAGTATCCATGGGGAATTGATTCCAGGACCCCCCACAGATATCAAAATCCAGAGATGTTCAAGTCCTTTATATAAAATAGTGTAGTATTTGCATATAATCTACACACATCCTCCCATATACCTTATTACTTTTTTATTGGACTGAATTTTTTTTATCTTCAGCTTTTAAGTTCAGGGCTACATGTGCAGGATGTGCAGGTTTATTGCACAGGTAAGCGTGTGCCATGGTGTTTTGCTGTACAAATCATCCCATCACCTAGGTATTAAGCCCAGCATCCATTAGCCATGCGTTTGCCCTCCGCACCCACCCCCTACTCCCATATAGTTTAAATCATCTCTAGATTACTTGTAATACCTCATGCAATGTAAATGTTAGGTAAATAGTTGTTATACTGTCTTGTGTAGGGAATAATGACAAGAAAAACTTCATCTGTACATGTTCAGTACAGACACAACCATCCATTTTTTTTTCCTGAATATTTTCAATCTGCGTTTGGTTGAAACCCATGGAACCACATATACAGAGGGCCGCTTGTGTTTAGCTGCCTATTACACACATGAAACCAGGGTCGCAGTGTGTGGTCACTCAGGTTGGGTACAGCAAAGAGCAACATCGAAAGGGGACACCATTCACATTGTAGATATTATTATTGTTTTGAAGTTAAAACCAAAAATTAAAACTGTTGATTCCAAACTTACATGATTTATATACAGGAAAATTTTCTGGCAGATGACAGTAAAGTCTCTAGTTCTAATAAAATTAATGTTATTACGACTCTTTTCAAAATAAAAGTGTTTTAAAGAAAAGGGACTCTGACCTGCAGAAGGGCAGTATGAGGACCGTAGAGGCCTTGACCCCATCAGGATGCTCCGCGGGCACCTGCACAACTTACTGTGTCTGCCTTGGGGGTCTAGCTCCACAGAAGTTCTCAGATCCCTTCCTCTTCATTCCTACTGCTACCGCCAGAGTTCAGACCCCACTCCTCAACATCTCTTACCTGTTCATTCTTCCTTCCTGATCTCTTTGCCTCATGTCTTGCCCCTCTCCCGCCCACTCTCCAAATTTGCTGTCAGAATAATTTTTCTAAAATGATTTGGCCAAGTGGCTTCCCTGCTTAAAGTATTGAAATATCCTCTCATTGCCTCTAGAATCCATCTGCACTCCTGAATACGCCACACGGACTCTGCACGTCCTTGCCCTGCCCTCCTGCCTACCCATTAGTCACCTCCTACACACGCCCTATGCTCGAGCCACATCAAAACCACATTTGATGCTGTTGCATGTGTTTGCCTAGAACACCTGACAAGCTGTCCAGTGGATTTCCATTCATCCTTCAAAAATCAACTTAATGGTCCCTTCATGAAATCTTCCCTGACCAACTGAGTCAGAGGCGACCACACCCTCATTGCACTGCCACTGTAGCTAGCTTATGCCTTTATGATTGCATTTCTCTGAGTTGCAATTCTTTTTCATATGCCTCTCATTACAGATGTAAGAGCTGCTTATGGGTATGGAATGCATCTTATTATTTGTCCCTAATATCGAAAAGAGTACTGATAGGCATCCCTGATACCTAGCACAGTGCCTGTCCGCTGAATTGAAGGAGTAAATAAACGTGTTGAATGTTCAGAAAAGTCATTGAGGGTGGATTTCAAAATGAGAGAAGGGAAGAGAATTAAAATGTCTTGAGGATTTTAAGTTCCGGGATACATGGTGCGGGATGTGCAGATTTGTTACGTAGGTAAACATGTGCCATGGTGGTGCTGCACCCATCAACCCATCGTCTAGGTATTAAGCCCAGCATGCATTAAGCTATTTATCCTGATGCTCTCCCTCCCCGCTGTTGAGGATCTTCTATGTCAGGCGTTGTTCCAGACTCTTTACACAGAGGTCCTCAGTTTTGAGTTAACTGTGGAGAAACGTTAACAGCAAAAAGCCATATTTCATTTGCTGTCCACTTGACAGTATTTTGAGGAGTCTCGGGGAACTTCTTTGCTAAGTTCTGTTCCTGCCCTCTGTGGCCTGCACTAGTCTGCTGCATTGGGACCTTCGTGTTTTCAAAAGGGGAATTATTTCTTTCGTTTTGCTTTTTGTATTGCATTCTGCTGGAAAGTATCAAACCAGTGATGCCCTATGCCTCATTAAAGCCTTACGGGGATTTATTTTTTATTTTTAATAAGAGCAATCTCTCAATTATTTTCCCCTGTGGCTTCTCTCTTCCTATGATGAAGGTAGGGTCTAAAAGACGTGGTGAAGATGTCTGGTTGGAACATAACAGTAAATAACAGGCACACACCTAAACTTGGAATCCTTCATAACAACTGAGGATTGTTTTTCCTGGACCACTTATGTGTCATTTACTTGGGATGGTTTCTTGTACACTTCTCTAGTTTGCAAGAGTTTACCAGTCTGGATTCTCAGAACAAACAGTTTTGACTTAAGCTGAGGCGACTGCTTATCTAGTTTAACCATCACCACAATGTTAGCCAGTAGATATTTTCATTTTACAGAAAGAGAAAGTAACATGCAGGGTTTAACTTGCCCAAGGACATACAGGTAGATTAGGTGGTAATCAAGTGAGCTGTTTTCTCATAAAGCTTGGGAGCATAAAGGGAAGGTGATCGGATTTAGAACTGAACTGGAGCTGTCTTCCAGGGCTAACTGGGAATATTGTTCCTACCAGCCAGACTATGCCTCTCCTGTTCTTTGGACTCTCAGGTTAACAAGCAGACATTTCACAGGGAACAAGAGTAACAGACGGACTGTGGGTGTCAGATACGTGCTTGAGAGTGAAGAGTTTTGAACAACAGAATTAAAAAAAAAAATCCATCCACTGCAGTGGCTCGCACCTGTAATCCTGGCACTTTGAGAGGCCAAGGTAGGTTGACTGCTTGAGCCCAGGAGTTCAAAACCAGCCTGGGCAACACAGTGAGACCCTGTCTCTACAAAAAGAAATATTTTTGTAATTAGCCAGGCATAGTGGTATGTTGCCTGTAGTCCCAGCTACTGGGAGGCTGAGGTGGGAGGACCATTAAGCCCAGGAGGTCAAGACTGCAGTGAGCTATGATCATGCCACTGTGCTCTAGACTGGGCAACAGAGTGAAACACTGTCTCAAAAAAAAAAAAAAATCCTTGTAACAAGATTTAGAAAGAAAATAGCTATTTTAAAACCACATTACTGGCTGAGTAGGTAATCCCAGTACTTTGGGAGACCGAGGTGGGTGGATCACGAGGTCAGGAGATCGAGACCATCCTGGCTAACACAGTGAAATCCCATCTCTACTAAAAATGAAAAAAAATTAGCCGGGTGTGGTGGTGGGCACCTGTAGTCCCAGCTACTCGGGAGGCTAAGGCAAGAGAATGATGTGAACTTGGGAGGCGGAGTTTGCAGTGAGCCGAGATTGCGCCACTGCACTCCAGCCTGGGTGATAGAGTGAGACCCCATCTCAAAAAAGAATAAAAATTAAAAAAAAAAGCATATTATTGTACCTACAGTCATAATTGTCACTGAAATCCAAAGATATTCTCTCTGGTTAAACATTTATTATTTGTGGGAGTGTGAAACTTGTTTTTCCTGTTTTTAAGTTTGAAGAAGCCAGTCCTTTGTTCCACGTGAATTATATGCCATGAGATTATTTACACTCATTCTAAACACAAGTGTAAAGTTTCTCATCTAAGCTTTGTATAAAAAAATAGTAATTTGTATATGTAGCACCTCAGTACATTGCTGTACTGTGCATGCAGCACAAGCAGGTTATCAGGACACATTCCTTAAAAGAACAAGGTTGGGTACTGAATGTAGATACATGAGATTGTTTGTACCGTATACATAAAACTCGGGCAATGATTTATCAAACAATCATGAGCCAACACAAGCACCTGGAACTCACACCGTTAATGCCTGCACTTCAGCAGATTAACAAATCTGAGTTAAAGGTAACTTTTAAAAAATTACGGCCGGGCGCGGTGGCTCAAGCCTGTAATCCCAGCACTTTGGGAGGCCGAGACTGGCGGATCACGAGGTCAGGAGATCGAGACCATCCTGGCTAACACGGTGAAACCCTGTCTCTACTAAAAAATACAAAAAACTAGCCGGGCGAGGGGGCGGGCGCCTGTAGTCCCAGCTACTCCGGAGGCTGAGGCAGGAGAATGGAGTGAACCCGGGAGGCGGAGCTTGCAGTGAGCTGAGATCCGGCCACTGCACTCCAGCCTGGGTGACAGAGCGAGACTCCGTTTCAGGAAAAAAAAAAAAAAAAAAAAATACTCAAGGCCAGGTACGGTAGCTCATCCTTGTTATTCCTAGCAATCTGGGAGGCCAAAGCAGGCGGATTGCTCGAGCTCAGGAATTTGAGACCAGCCTAGGCAACATGGCCAAACCCCATCGCTACAAAAAATACAAAACTTAGCCGGGCATGGTGGCACGTGCCCATAATCCCAGCTACTCAAGAGGCTGAAGTGGGAAGATTGCTGAAGCCTGGGAGGTGGAGGTTGCAGTGAGCCAAGATTGCACCACTACACTCCAGCCTGGGTGACAGAGGGAGACTCTGTCTCAAACAAACAACAACAAAAAACCCAAAAGTATTTAAAAGCACTGACCCATCAAAAGACTGTCAGTGGTACCTCATTAGAACTAATAACCTGACTGGCCAGGCGCGGTGGCTCACACCTGTAATCCTGGCACTTTGGGAGGCCGACCTGGGCGGATTGCCCGAGCTCAGGAGTTCGAGACCAGCCTGGGCAACATGGTGAAACACTGTCTCTACTAAAATACAAAAATCAGCCGGGCGTGGTGGCGTGCGCCTGTAATCCCAGCTACTAAGGAGGCTGAGACAGGAGAATTATTTGAACCCGGGAGGCGGAGGTGGCAGTGAGCCGAGATCACACCACTGCACTCTAGCCTGGGTGACACAGCAAGACTCCATCTCAAAAAAAAAATAAAAACAAAAACAAACTGATAACCTGAAAGGAATTTGTTAACTACTGAAACGTTTAAGCCTGTAAGAACTGCATCTAGGCCAGCTCTTTTACAAACATTTTAATTTTGCTTTGCGAGGAAGAAGAAATATCACTGTTTTCAACCTATGAAAATTAAAAAATGTGAATTCACCAAAAATAAGTTACTGTATTATAGGTAATGTATAAAGCTTTCTAAAAGTTAAGGCCACGTATTTAGCATTCACAACAATCTTTTCCATTAATTGCAAACAGAAAGGGCTTGCAAGTTTAATATAATGCAGAAAGCAACTTTGCCCAGCCCACTGCTCATGGGCCGCATGTGGCCCAGGGCATCTTTGAATGTGGACTAACACAAATTTGTAAACTTTCTTAAAACATTATGAGATTGTTTTTGCAATTTTTTTTTTAAGCTCATCAGCTATCACTAGTGTATTTTATGTGTGGCCCAAAGGCAATTCTTCTCCTTCCAATGTGGCCCAGGGAAACCAAAAGATTGGACACCCCCTCTGAAGTAAAGCCTATGTGCCACTTTACACTGGCTGATGGAGAAACAGACACAATCCAAGGTTCTCTCATTCTGGTCTGTTAGTAAAGACATGGTCAGGCAGCCTGAGGAATTAGTTAAGTCTTGCATCCCACACGCACACTCATTACACAGTGAAAGATTATTTAGGCAAGAAGCAACTGCTACAAACATATTTTAAAGTCACATTGCTCTTTTGGAGTTAATAAATCTAAACTCTGAAAATATTGTTATGCAGATAGATCAAGTCTCAGACTTCAGAAAAATGACTTTTTGCTGTACTTTAATGGTCTCAGGTTTAGCAAAGAACCGTGGAAGAACTGAGTAAGGGTCCAGGGCGATGGAAGGTTAATCTTGGAGCTCCAGCCAGCAAATCCAGGCTCCTATAAATAGAAACGAGGATTTGCTCTGTGCCTATTGGCCCTTTGAATGCTCGTGGCAGTTGTTTTCAAACTGTAAAAATGAACAGCGAACAAAAATTTTCTTCCCTGTATCTTTATTTTTCTAAAATTGTTTGTTTGTTTAAATAACAGTACATGTTGTGTAACAATGTTCTCAACCTCCTCCCATCCCAGCTGCCATTCCCGCCGTGACTGGGGAGCTATGTTTACATGCATCCTATACTCTCAAAAATATACCCAGATTTCACACTGCAACAGATAAAATTGACTTGCATTATGCATATTTTCTAAGTCCTCACCTTTAATCCAACCCCAACTACAGTCACATTTATTGAACACTTACTATGTGCCAGGTACCTAAGTACATTACATGTATCTGACTAATTTAATATCCACAGCAACCTATTATGATCTTTACGTTGCATATGAGGAAACTGAGGCACACAGAATTTAAGTAACTTCAAGGTCACACAGCTAGTAAGTGGCAGCACTGGGATTCAAACCCAGAAAATCTGGTCTCAGAGCCTCTGTGCTGACACTGCAGAATGCACGTGAGCAAAATATTATCATGGAGATAATTTGCTCTACCATATTTTAGGTTTATCATTTGCAAATGATAGCATCTTGTTATTAATAATCAATGACTTAGAATGTATCTCACAGTTGATGGGGGCTCACTAGATATTCACAGAACTTCACCAATACATAAGAACTTCAATGTCTTGAACAACCCCAAATGTCTAATGGTTTAAACTTAACTGGTGAAAATGCCTTGAGAATTTATTGCTTCCCTACCCAATATTATGGAAAGTAAAAACTTAGCTTTTCCATTAATTTTCAGTAAGATATTGTTGCAACAGTTTTCTTTATCTGTATTTCTATTAGAGTGAAGGTTTTTATGGTATGAAAAGTGAATATTCTCCTCTAACAATGTTTGTTATCAATGAATCAAAACTCTTTCAAATCCTGATGTTTCCTGAGAAAAAAGAAAACCCAAAAGTCAAATACCTGGCCTGTGCCTACAGGACTGTGGGAACCAAAGACAAAGCTTCAGCCTTCGGAAGTAAGAACACCACTTACTCTACTGAAGAAAAAAAAAAAAACTGCTTTGAAAAACTAATTAAAATGAGAAGATTTAAGTGTCTCAGATGTAAAATCCTGATTATGTAAAAGGTACTTTCAAGGTGAATTTAATTTTCAGAACATCACTTGAATTAATTTAGCCTGTTAAATATATGTCTTCTTTTCACAGAAGATATCAATAGTGGAGAAAATGTTTTATGAATTGTAATAACGTAGCTTTATGAATGATATTCAAAAGGCGTATCAGAAACGGAAAGATAAACCAAATACAATTTTACAAGAAAAAAACTTGTTTTACTTACCCTGTGTTATCTTCTGAAAGTAACTCAGAAGGTAGGCTTATTTTTTTAATCTAATTTCGTTCACCTTTAAAATGTGATTGCATTTCAAAGTAGATTCTATTTTAACAACTTCCTTTCTATAAAACATTTAAAGACAAAGTCAAACAATGCCATCTACAGGGAGCCTTTAGAACAACAGATGTTTCTATAACCCATACTCTTCTTTAAAATACCTATAATCTGACATATCATATTTCACATCATTTAACAAGGAAATTTTCAAAAAAGGTAAAAAAAAAAATTAAAAGATATGCAGTATAAAAAAAATTCCCTGCCGGGCGCGGTGGCTCACGCCTGTAATCCCAGCACTTTGGGAGGCCGAGGCACACGGATCACAAGGTCACGAGATCGAGACCTGGCTAACACTATGAAACCCCGTCTCTACTAAAAATACAGAAAATTAGCCGGGCGTGGTGGCGGGCGCCTGTGTTCTCAGCTACTCAGGAGGCTGAGGCAGGAGAATGGAGTGAACCCGGGAGGCGGAGCTTGCAGTGAGCGGAGATCGCGCCACTGCACTCCAGCCTGGGCGACAGAGCAAGACTCCGTCTCAAAAAACAAACAAAAAACAAAACAAAAAAATCCCACTATCATTCTAGATTAGTAGTTCTTACTTAAAAATAACCTAGGCCGGGTGCGGCATCTCACACACATAATCCCAACACTTTGGGAGGCTGAGGCGAGTGGATTGCTTGAGGTCAGGAGCTCAAGACCAGCTTGACCAACATGGTGAAACCCCATCTCTACTAAAAGTACAAAAATTAGCTGGGTGTGGTGGCAGGTGCCTGTAATCCCAGCTATTCCGGAGGCTGAGGCAGGAGAATCGCTTGAACCTGGGAGGCGGAGGTTGCAGTGAGCCAAGATCGCACCGTTGCACTCCAGCCTGGGTGACAACCCAAACAACAAAGAAGTAATTTCATTTCCAACTTCACCAAACATATGATCCATGGACCCTTGGTTGTAAACTGTGGCAGATTAAAATGCAAAGCTATGCAAACTCAGAGAGGTTTAAAGTTATAACTGGTGTACAGAAGAGACTCAAGTCATTGGAGACTAGACCTGCAACAATTTTTAACTGTGGAATCCCCCTTCCTTCTTGATTAGCATCACCTTTGCCTTCTTGGCCAGATTCTCTAAATTTTCAGATTATATTTATAGTCTATTTCAGTTTTCAAAGCTCAGTTCTGTTTATTTTAAAACCTCCTATTTCATACAAGATTCCACATCGGATTCAAAGTGGTTTTTTTCCGTATGTACTATAGGCCCACTCTATTGACAGATGGTTTGCTTTTTATATACTTTCTTCTTTCTTTGTTCTCTTCTCCTTGGGAAGTAGATGCTAAAAGAGGTTTCCTTGTTGCAGTGGTTCTCAATTTAAGGCTAAACATTAAGACCATCTGGAACCCCTTAACAAAAATACTATGCCTCTGATTAAACTGGACTGGGAAAGGGTTTTGTGTGCTTTTAATTTTTCACGTGCAGCCTGGTTTGAGAAACACTGCCTTAACTGTGGGATTGCAACCCTTTCCCTAATTGGCTATAACTGCATTCTGGTAAGTGGTTTACGGGCTCCACTGTGCAGAGGCAAGCCATACTCGCCCAGAGGCCAAGGCATTGGCAGTCCCTTGGGATTTGGGAATTAGCTATGTCCTGGCTGAGCCCCAGCTGGTGGCATCACCTCATCTGTTGCACTTGCCTTTTAAATGTCATCCCCTCCTTCATATTGCAGAAGTCTTCTAACCCTCAACTCCTGCATCATCTCTCAGGCTGGCAGGGTGCATCTTCAATACCCCTCAGCCTTACAGTTCCCACATCACTCCTCCAATTCTATCTCCGTGCTTTGGAATCTGCTGCTGGTGCGTAAACACAAAGCCAACCAGTAAGAGAAATACTGGTCTCCCATACTTGCAAGCATCTTGAATCTCTAGTAACTTCCTCAGGCCTTCCTCCTGTGGTTTTGTTTTTTCGAGATAGGGTCTCACTGCCACCCAGGCTGGAGTGCAGTGGTGCAATCATGGCTCACTGCAGTCTCAACCTCCCTGGGCTCAGAACCTCCCACATCAGCCTCGCTAGTATGGATGGGACTACAGGCGTACACCACCACACCCAAGTAATTTTTTGTATGTTTTGTAGAAACAGGGTCTTGCTATGTTGCCCAGCCTGGTCTCAAGCTCCTTGGCTCGTCATTTGCCTGCCTTGGCCTCCCAAAGTGCTGGGATTACAGGCATGAGCCACCTCACTCAGCCTCCTCCTGTGGTTTGTGAGTGCAGGTACAATCTGTTACTTTTCCACATTTGAAAGCCCAAAAGACTAAATTACATTCCCTAACAATGGACTCCACCAAGAGGAGACCTCTTCCAGGGCTCCCCAGCTGTCTGTGGAATAGTGGTTGGTGATGGAGCATGTTCTCTGAACTGGCAGCCTTCAGCTAAACCCTGTAGCATTCACTGGGCCTAACCACCACTGGTCTAATCTTAGAATGTGAGGATTGGCACCTTATGACTTCAGTTTGGGCTTTATTCCAGAACAGGAAAGATATCCTATTTGACTTTTTTTTTTGAGACGGAGTCTGTCACCCAGGTTGGAGTGCAGTGGCTCCATCTCAGCTCACTGCAGCCTCCACTCTGGGGTTCAAGCAATTCTCCTGCCTTAGCCTCTGAAGTAGCTGGGATTACAGTGCACGCCACCATGCCCGGCTAATTTTTGTATTTTTAGTAGAGACAGAGTTTCACTATGTTGGCCAGGCTGGTATCCAACTCCTGACCTCAGATCAGCCCGCCTCGGCCTCCCAAAGTACTAGGATTACAGGCGTGAGCCACCATGTGGGGCCTATTTGACTTTCAATTACAAATTTCCTCTACAGTCAGTACTTAGGTGAGTTCTCCAGAAGCAAACAGAGAGCAATGTACGCAAACATTTATCAAGATAAGGAATGGGAATAGCCGAACATGAAGGGGGAGGAAGTCAAGCAAGAGTGTGATTTTGGCAAAGTTGCATAGAGGCTGACTTCAGGCTGATTCCTCCAGGAAATGAGTGAAGTTTCATTTTTCTGAACTAAAAGAGCTGGGTTTTCATATAAGTGAAATCAAGGGCTAAACTAAAATAAAGTTCAGGCTGAAGACACACAGATAGTGTGTATTAAAAGAGGGCCAGGTACAGTGGCTCATGGCTAGTAATCCCAGCACTCTGGGGAGCTAAGGAGGGTGGATCACTTGGGTCCAGGAGTTTGAGACCAGCCTGGGCAATATGGTGAAACCCTGGCTCTACAAAAAATACAACAAAGCTAGCCAGGCGTGGTGGCACACCTGTATTTCCAGTTACTAAGGAGGTTGAGGTAGGAGGATCACCGGAGCCTGGGAGAAGGCTGCAGTAAGCAAGACTGTGCCACTACTGCACTCCAGCCTGGGCAACAGAACAAAACCGTCTCAAAAAAAAAGTAGAGAGAAAGCAGGAGGGCATAAAAATTGGAGGGTGAAAAGACATTTAACTAACCTGGGTGGACTACTATAGTCAAGGTCAAACTTATTTTTACAAATTTCATAATGTTATAAAACAAGCTAAAAAGTGGTCATTTGTCCTAAGACATCATTAATAACAGCTAGCACTATCTGTACCTCACAAAGCACCATACATTTAGATTATACTGCCTTGCAAACTGCTTAATGAAATGCTAAGTGTAGTATGAACAAAATATTTTGCGGGGGGGGGGAACCCCAAAAATCAGCAATGGAGACTTTTAAGATTGAAATAAACCTGAGAAGAATGAACTGATTTCTTGACTTGTATCCTTAATGTCTCTAAATAGGCCTGCTTTTGCTCTTTCTGGAAAGCAGTTAACTGCTTAGATGTTTACTTTCTTCAGAGGTATTTCTGAAATTCACAAAGTCACAAGGTCTCAAAAACAATGTTTATTTTAAGACGTAAAATGTACCATCTAGCACCAATGCCTGTAAATACCAAAATTCTATCCGGTTACTACTCTTTGGAACAAATATGATTAAAGTCCTTGACAGATTATTGTATATGAGCAAATGGCTTCATAACATAAAACAGAGACACAGAACAAAAATTCATTTGGTATATACATACAGAACTACATTTGTAGTTATTCAAAAACCTTTCACTGTTTCATATAAACAATACCAGTATTTTTAAGCCAGATTTTCCTGGAACATATACATAAAGAAAAGTACATGAGCCACGTAAGTGCATAAGCCTGAAACTGGTCTTTCTATTCTCACTCCATTATCAAATGAAAAATCTGTAAAGATATCTTTTGTTCCTCCAATCTTCTGATTTGTCTTCTTAGCAACTCATTACAATATAATTTACTGATTAAATCACACAGATATGTATGGTGGAGGAAAAGAAAACTTTGGCTAATATAAGTATACAAGACAGTATCTCAGTTCTTAAAATTAAAAGAACATTTAAGTATTAATATTTTAAAAGAAATGAAGTGGAAAATACAAATGATAAATATTGTATAATTATGTACAAAATGAAAACCTGTTAAACTTTGGAGACAAACTAAAATTTACTAGTTTGAATTTAAAACATTATTATATAATAGTAGACAGTTCTCTTCAGAAATTTATCTCTAGTTTCCTGTAAAAGGTCAAGTCAATCATACTGGTTCACTGTTTTTGGCAGATTTTAGCCTCGCCTCAAAACCAATTTTTATTTGAATAACTGATTCCCAACATTTCTTTTAAGTAGAACTTGATGCTGAACTAAGTAACCTAAGCTAGATTCAGGGCCATTGGCAGGCAGGCAGGTAAGCAGACATTTTTCGTATTGCAGGCAGCCCATTGTGGTCGTCATTTATACATCGGCTCTCTAAGGATGTGCCAGAAAAAAATCTGTGAACACAATCTTCCCATGCTGTATTCACATCTTTAGTTCACCCAGGTTGTTAGAGGCTTGGGTAAAATGATTAAAGGCTTCACGATGTAAATTTCTATAAGAAAAAAAAAGGAAACTTAAAAGATTGATTTACCACAAACTATTTACAGGGTATTTAATAATGCCTAATAGGCCTCACAATGCCTAGTATGCCTAACAGTGGTTACGTGCAATTCAAGTGAACAACCATGCATGTTTATAGATGGTTCCTCGCTGACACCTAACAGGCAAGTGAAGAAAGAACAGATGCACTGGACATTATCAAAATTAAAATACTTGTGCTTCAAAAGACACACCATAGGCCGGGTGTGATGGCTCACACCTGTAATCCCAGCACTTTGGGAGGCTGAGGCAGCAGAGCACTTGAGGCCAGGAGTTCGACACAAGCCTGGCCAACATAGTGAAACCCAGTCTCTACTAAAAACACAAAAAAATTAGCCGGGCATCATGGCACATGCCTGTAGTCCCAGCTACTTGAGAGGCTCACACAGGAGAATCACTTGAACCTGGGAGGCAGAGGTTGCACTGAGCCAAGATCATGCCACTGCACTCCAGACTGGGTGACAGTGCAAGACTCTCTCAAAAGAAAAATAAGAAAATAATAAAGAAAATAAAAGACACACTATCAAGAAAATGAAAAGACAACCCACAGAATGGGAGAAAATATTCAGAAATCATGCATCTGTAAGTGTCTAGTATTCAGAATACATAAAGAACTCTCACAACTCAAAAGCAAAAAGACAAATAAATCAATCTGAAAATGGGCCAAGCATTTCTTCTAAATACAGAAAAGATACCCAACATCATTAGTCATTAGAGAAATGAAAACCACAGTTTAGGGACTATCTCATATCCACTGAGATGGGTATAATTAACAAATGTTGGTAAAAATGTGGAGAAAACTGGAACCCTCATACACTGCTGGTGAGAATGTATAATGGTATGGTAGATTTGGAATACAGTTTGCAAGTCTTCAAAAAGTTAAACAGAGGTCCCATATAACCTTGCAATTCCTCTAAAATATTCAAGAGGTCTGAAAACATGTTCACACAAAAATTCGTAGATGAATGTTCATAGCAGCATTATTCATCTCATCAATGGATGGATAAGGTGTGGTATAGCCATATAAGGGAATATTATTCAGCCACAAAAAGGAGTTAAGTGCTAATGCGTGCTACAATGTAGATAAGGCTTGAGAATACCATGCTGAGTGAAAGAAGACAGGCACAAGAGACCACATAGTATGTGACTCGTTACATATGATGAGCAGAATAGGCAAATCCATAGAGAGATTAGTGGTTGCCAGCAGCTGGGGACAAGGGTAACAGGGAGTGACTGCTAACGGGTAAGAGGCTTCTCTGTGGGGTGACGAAATCGTTAAAAATTAGAAAGTGGTGATTTACACAACTATTTGAATATACTAAAAACCACCAAATTGTACACTTTAAAAGCATGAATTTTATGGTGAATTACATCAACTAAAAAATAGGTGTTTTTTTTTTTGCCAAAAGAAAAAAAAAGCCTTTATATTCAGGAAACACAAAATCTTTATGTCTCCAAAAAAATTCTACTTTTAAAACTGCACAACAGCTTCAGTTAAAATGGATCTCTTAAAGCACCAAGTTTTAATTTTTTTGTATCTTTGGCACCATGCCACATAAATGTTAATCTGAATAATCCCACTGCTGCCTTTTTACTTAGATTTAGTCCTAACACCTACTTTTGTTCCCTAAAACTAAGTTTTATTTGCTTTTGACTAGAATTCATATAATCAGAAAACTTTTTCACAAACATAATCAAAGATGATAGAAAAAAGTGTGGGCTTATTGAATCTAGCATCCTTAATTCATAAAAGTAATCATCTCCCTGCCTTACACTAGGTTACATATACCAAAGGTGCTGGGAATACAAAAATAGATGAAAGGGCCAGGTGCAGTGGCTCAGACCTGTAATCCCAACAATTTGGGAGGTCGAGGTGGGCAGATCACTCGAGTCCAGGAGTGCAAGACTAGCCTGGACAACATGGCGAAACTCCCACTCTACAGAAAAAAATACAAAAATTAGCTGGGCATGGTGGTGCATGCCTATGGTCCCAGGTACTCAGGAGGCTGAGGTGGGAGGATCATTTCTTGAGCCTGTGAGGCAGAGGTTGCAGCAAGCTGAGATTGCACCGCTGTACTCCAGCCTGGATGACGGAGTGAGACCCAGTTTCAAAATAAAAAGGAAGAAGTACAATTCTTCCCTCTTTCTACAGGTTCAAACCCTAGGTATCACTGAGGCAACCTGCATAAAATGTGATTATTATACCAGGTAAAACATGCACCAAGAAGGGGGAAGATACATAACTTCTACTTAATTGAGTACATTTATCTTTTATGGACTCATCTGCCTTGCTATATTTCATTTTCTGTAAAAAATTCTTAATAAGGAAAAGTTCACAAAGATAAGAGCTAGCATTTTAAAATCTCACAGAGATAAAAGAAACTTATAAATAGCTAATCACTTGTTTGAGGTAATACCCAATTATAGAGCTATACAAATCACACCTATGGAAAAGCTGGAAAAGGCCTTTAAAAGACAAGCCTGGCCACATATGGTGGCTGATGCCTGTAATCCCAGAACTTTGGGAGGCCGAAGTGGGCGGATCACTTGAGCCCAGGAGTTCGACACCAGTCTAGGCAACACAGTGAAACATGTCTCTACTTAAAAAATACAAAAAAAGAAAAAAGAAAAAGGAAAAAAAAAAAACAACCTGGCTTTAGAGCAAAAACCCAAGGCAAGATAGATTAAATTATCTTGACACTAAAGTTAGTGCCTGAGTCCAGTGAATCATTATAGCTGTTTCTCCACATCAAAATCAACGCCCATACCACACATATGCCCTGAAATAGTGTCCAGCTGATGAAACCTCCTTGGAGAATGAAGAACTGAGAATGTTATTTACCGACTTTTTCTTTCTGATGTATATAATATGAATATCTTCACTTCGATACTCTTCATCATGTTTTTCCAAAGGAATTTCTTCAAAGTCAAAGTCTAGCTGAAGGAGCTATAAATTTAAGAGACATACTTCAAATTCAGTAATATGAACTGACCTGTGGGTGACAGAAGTCAGAATGGTGGTTATCTTTTTTTTTTTTTTTTTGAGACAGTCTCACTCTGTCACCCAGGCTGGCGTGCAGTGGTGCGATCTTGGCTCACTGCAACCTCCGCCTCCCCGGGTTCAAGCAATTCTCCTGCCTCAGCCTCCTGAGTAGCTGGGATTACAGGAGTGTAACACCACGCCCAGCTAATTTTTGTATTTTTTGTAAAGAAAGGGTTTCACCATATTGGCCAGGCTGGTCTCGAACTCCTGACCTCGTGATCCGCCCATCTCGGACTCCCAAAGCGCTGGGATTACAAGCATGAGCCACCGCGCCTGGCCAGTGGTTACCCTTTGAGGAGTACTGCCTGGGAAAGGGCAGTGTGCAAACCTTCCAAGATCCTGAAAATGTCCTCTATCTTTATGTTGGTAATAGTCACTTGGGTGTATACACATGAAAAATTAAGCTCAGCACTTGACTGATAGGTATGCATTTTACATATGCTTTATCAGTAAAAGCTGTTTAACAGTAAGAAATTTTCATTATGAATCATTTCAAAACATGAGCATTTTTCATATTCAAGAAAAACATGAAAACAAAAAAAACATTTTAGTATATGTTACCTGAGGCAGTCATATACCTGCTGTCTCATTAAACCAAAGTAGTCCTTTCAGCAGACAAAACTGCAGGCCTATATAGATGTACCCTCAAAAGCGTACTCACAATGTGACAGTAGATAGAAATCTACTCACAATGTGATAGATTTGTGTCCATAAAAAGGGTTTGGGCTATCACTAGGGGAAGAAGGGTGACAGATACATAAAACCCTATATACTATATTTGCAACTTTGTGTAAGTCTTTTCTAACTACTTCAGAACAAAAAGTTAAAGAAAAAAAAAAGACCCTAAAAATAGACAGTTATCTAGGTTGGAGGTTTCATAAATATGTAGACAAAAACACAGAAGTAAAAACTTATCACTTGGCAACATGGGAAAACCCCATCTCTACAAAAAAACACAAAAAGTGAGTCGGGTGTGGTAATACATGCCTTTTGTCCCAGTTACTTGTGGGGGCTGAGGCAGAAGGATCACTTGAGCCTAGGAGGTTGAGGATGCAGTGAGCCCTGACTATGCCACTGCACTCCGGCATGGGCTATAGGGTGAAACCCTGTCTCAAAACAAAAACAAAAACAAACAAACAAAAACAACTTATCACCTGCACATTTCTTTTTTTTTTTTTTTGAGACAGAGTCTCGCTGTGTCGCCCAGGCTGGAGTGCAGTGGCCGGATCTCAGCTCACTGCAAGCTCCGCCTCCCGGGTTTACACCATTCTCCTGCCTCAGCCTCCCGAGTAGTTGGGACTACAGGCGCCCGCCACCTCGCCTGGCTAGTTTTTTTGTATTTTTTAGTAGAGACAGGGTTTCACCGTGTTAGCCAGGATGGTCTCGATCTCCTGACCTCGTGATCCACCCGTTTCGGCCTCCCAAAGTGCTAGGATTACAGGCTTGAGCCACCGCGCCCGGCCTCACCTGCACATTTCTATCACGCATTCTCCAAAGGTAATACATACATCATTAATATGTTCCCCAAAGGCAGCATCATGTGGAATAAACACTGAATACTGTTCTTAAAAAGGAGTGGCACCAGTATTATTTAACATTCTTCTGTAGCCATAGATCAACTAATTAGAAATGAAATAAAGGATCAGAAAAGATGAAAAAGAGGAGCTCTGCAGAATCATGGGCTGTGAAGATCCTTTTCTCAGCTTCACACAAACAATGTTTTCCCCACCCAAAATTACCATAAAATACTTGAAGAGTCACATACAGACTCCCTGAAGGGAAATCACTACAAAGATAATACAGCACTTAATACTTACCTCAAAATATTTTTTCTCAATTTCTGGATTTTTTCCCATTGTTCGTTGTTCATAACAACATATAATACAAGTTTCAAATCCACTGATATCTTTTAGAGTTTTCAGCAATGGCTCCAAAGACTATTTAAAAAAGAATATACTTTTTGTTTATGATTTAAAAATTTTTTCTACTCTAAAAGTGGGTTGAGGAGGTAGAGGGATATTTATAGCTCCCCTACAATTTATCCATCTTTGAATCAATCCAACAAAGTACATGTAATTAAAGCTCTAGGCTAGGTGTGGTGGCTCACACCTCTAATATCAACACTTTGGAAGGCAGAGATGAAAGATTGCTTGAAACCAGGAGTTCAAGACCAGCCAGGAAAATACAGCGAGAGACACCCCACCTCCACACACACCTACAAAAAGTTGCAAAATTAGCCAGCATGCTGGTGCACACCTATAGTCCTAGCTATTGAGGAGGCTGAATGGGAGGACTGAGTCTCAGGGGCTCAAGGTTACAGTGAGCTATGCTCACTCCACCGCATTACAACATGTGTGACAGAGCAAGACCCCTACCTTAAAACAAACAAAAACCCCTCTGTAACTAACGATTGGGTAAGCTCCTCTTAACTAAACCATGTGCTGATTTCGGTTTCCAGAAAAAGGATTCAGACAACTGCATTTTGGAGTTCTCATGAAAAAACAAATGTAATCAACTTTACTCAAGAGTTTAATTTTATGTAATTTGAGATTTAAATAATCAACAATTTACCCTACAAAAGTTAAATCTGACCCTAACTTGGTTCAATGCTAATTATTTTTAAAATAACTGATGCCCACAACACTATACAAACTGATGCACCTTTTTTTTTTTTTTTTTTTTGAGACGGAGTTTTGCTCTTGTTGCCCAGGCTAGAATGCAACGGCACTATCTCAGCTCACTGCAACCTCCGCCTCCCGGGTTCAAGCGATCCTCCTGCCTCAGCCTCCCAAATAACTGGGATTACACGCATGCACCACCACGCCAGGCTAATTTTGTATTTTTAGTAGAGACAAGTTTTGTCATGTAGTTCAGGCTGGTCTCGAACTTCCGACCTCAGGTGACCCACCCGCCTTGGCCTCCCAAGTGCTGGGATTACGGGGGTGAACTACCGCGCCCGGTCCAAACTGATATTTAAAGCAAAGAACAGTGAATTATTTACAACTTAATTCTCAATGTCATGGTTAACATGTTCCCTGGGAACAACCAAGGGAAAAAGAGACGATTTTGGCTTTTCATAACATCCAATTGACAAAATCCTTTAAAATTTTTACAGAAGCCGTGAGTAAAATGCATGTAACACTTTTCTCAACATGCTTCACCAGGCCGGTATGTTAATGATGAGCATATATACAAATGGTCCATGGTGACTTTTATCTTTTCTTTACTGCATCAACTATAAGGCAAATCCCGGATTCAAAGATGTTAAAATGTGAAGAAACGTGTGCTTCAGAATCCATGAAATACGGTTCATCTTCTAAATGAAGGTATTTCACTCACTGAATACTTACCTCTTCATAGTATATGCAGTCGGCCATCAGTATATAGTCGGGTGGAGAAGGAAAGCCTTCTATTTCTTCCCCCCTTAAAAATGTCAAACAAATATTTCAATTGTTGTTTTAATAATTCAAAATACTCTTGTTTTATAAAGAACCGAAAAGTCCCCGTCCATCCTTTTAATGAAACGCAATTTAAAACAAACTACAAATCGATATCTTAAAACAAGCTGAAAGGCCATACAAACCATTTCAGTACCTTGGCTTGAACAGAACCAGTGACAAGATGCTTGTTCATATTAATATTCATCTTCAGCAAGTCTTGCAATTCCTCAAGATCGGTGACTACAACATCAGCCCTATAAAATAACGTCGACTGAGGTGTAAGCACAGGCGGGAAAACCTGTAATCTGGATTTCTCCAGCAAGAAGATGCCCCCACATCCCGCCCGCCCGTCAGCTCTTACCCAAGGGTAGCGGCCATGAGCCCCACGGCCCCGGTACCCGAACCCAGCTCCAGCACCGACCGCCGGCTCAGCGCGTGGGCCCCGTCACCAGAAAACTCGGGCGTTTCCAGGTATTTAGAAAGGACAATGGCAGCGTCCCAAACAACGCAACCCACGCCGCCGGAGCCATACTGCTGTAGTCGTAGCACCGTACCATCCCGCTTCTCCAAAACGCGCACAAAGCTCCGCAGTGGGTCCTCCAGCGAGGACTCCGGCGTAGCCGCCATCGCGGCCGGCAGCAGAAAGCGGCGCGCGCAGGCACGTCACATCAGCGCGCACCGCCCCGCCCTGCGGCTCCGCCCCCTCCCCGCGGCTGAGTTGACGCAGCAGCGCGCGTGAGTTAACAAAGCCCGGAAGGCGGCGTTACCTGGGCGGGGCCGAATGTGGGGCTCCGCCTTTCCCGACGCGCTTGGCAGCCCCCTCTCTACTCTAAATCACACGTTTGGCTTAACGAAGAGGCCGTTTAAATCACTTTTCTTGACAAAACTACTATTATAATCTGCTCTTTAAAAAACAAAGCCAACCTCAGAGTTTACCTAGTTGGAGACTTGATTTACAGAGTAGTTACAAGGCTTAAATGCAAGCAGCTTCCAAGATCCTACGAAAGATGGCTATAATCTTACAATCTTTCTTTTCAAGTTCCTAGTATGCTCCTAGTTTTTTGTATGAATTCAAAAAAGTGGTTGCTAGAAGCCTGCAGCTCACATTTAACACTGAAGAAAAATGTGTGTGTGTGTGTGTGTGTGTGTGTGTGTCTCTCTACAGGACTCAACAATCTCCCCCTTTGTTCCTTAAAATGAAAACACATATTTTAAAAGTCTTTTAAAATTAAGACTGGGGTGATTTATTAATCTTGTTAAGAACTCTGATACAAAGCACAGTAAAAGGCCACAGACCAGTAAATAAACAACGTGGCTTTTGGCTACTTTACAACTGCTGCTACAGCACTATCAGCAAAACACTCTTTATCACTTTGAACAAAGGCATCCAAATGGCAAATAAAAGTTTTACTCACTTATCTGATTAAAACATTTAATAAAGCTTTAAGTATTTGCTGGTTTAAATATTACCAATCTAAAAAATATATTTAAAAAAAATTTCAGTTAACACGAGATTTATAGAGAAAGTTACTAGGTGTTGAAGGCAAGGCAGTTGGTTCCTATGCCATAGAATTTTTTTTGAATTTATGAATTAGTAAAGTAGCAGATTGTATTATAGGCCTCAAGTCACTTAAATTTATATAGATTAGCAGTATCTTTAAATATACAATATAAACAAAACTGTACATACATGGCATATTAACTGTTTTCCATAACAATAGGCAATTCATTAGCTAAAGACATCATAGTCTGCAAAAACAAAAGGCACATCTGAATGAGATACATGCCCTTTTTACCTCCATCATTGGGTTATGTAGTCTTTGATTACATTTTGACAAAATAATAAACACTTACAGTGCCATTCTATTATTTTCATCCTACTTTTCATTTTTGTCTTCAGCAGCAAATACCGGCATTTAAGACATGGAATTAAAGAGTTTAAGAACAGTTGGTGTTATTCACAATTCTCCTAGATGTAAAAACTAGAAGTAAAAACTAGAAGATGGTCAAAGAGGTCTAAAAATCAGTAACACCATATACCCCTCCCATATTTGTGTAAATTCACTGCCTTAAAAAGGCATCTATTACTCAAATTTGAAAAATTTCACAAAAGCACTATCCCTTTTCAGTGCAATCATGTCACTTTAAACCATATTTTTGCAGAGTTTACAGTGCAAATATAAATTCTTTATACTGGCCTTTTGGCAGCACTGAGGATCCAAGACAAGGCAATGCTACTGATCACCTGAGGATAATGGTGAAGGACTTTTGTATTTTTATTTTTCCAATTCTTAAAAGCTTATTTGATCAGTAGCATTTTTGTAAGAGCATTATTTGTAAAAAGTACTAAAATACTATGTCTTTTTTTGAATAAATTAAAAAAAAACTTTACAAATACCATTCCAGTGTCAATGACTACATATGGCTAAGGTCATTGGGGAGTTTCTGCATTTTCTACCAAAGGCAGTCTGTACAATGGGGGGTGCGAAAGCTCCCGTTTGTAAGTCTTTGGTGGCAGTTTTGGCAGATGAGGGCTTGAATTCTGCCTTGGTGGAACAGGGGGAGCTGGAGGATGAGCAAGATTATTCTGACTAGAACTGAGCACATAGCATCGACGTGGTACCCTTGGAGAGGGTGTGCTAGGAGGAGTGCTTGGCGAATTTGGACACGTACTAATGTCTCTGAGCCAGTCTGAATCTCTGTGAAGATGCCCCAGTGGAGGTGGCTGAAGATTAAATGGACAGTTTATAAAGTGTTCTGGAGGCCGAAGGGGAACCGGTGGAGGGGTATCAGGAAGAGGATCTCTTGGTGGTGGTGGAGGTGGACTATGCAGAGGCCCATCAAATGCACCAGTAGGAACAGGAACTCTGGGTTTTACCTTGGGAGGAGGAGGCTGTCTCGGTGGAATAGCAGGAGGATCATCATCAGATTTCATATTTCCCTCAAAAAAAAAAAAAAAGTAATTAAATTATACCTCTATTCTCCTGAAAAATTTTTAAAAATGTTAAGTCTGAAAAATTCTTATGTATCAAGTTAAATTCAGAGGCTCAAAATAAACTAATCTGGGTTAATTATCAGATTATGAGTGCTCCTAGTTTAATTCAGGGCTGAATTTAATATTTTTATATATGAGATGTTTTAATTTAAGTCTTAGAACATAACTCTTTATCTTGCTTTGTGCATACATTTCAGAAATTTATGTATTTTAATTATAATAGGTAAGTGACAATTTATTGCTTTATAGCCATGAAAGGACATGATGCCAAGAGGATTTTAATGTCTAGCTTCTGCTTACTGGGTATCTACTGCTCCTTTCTCCAATGAGGCTTAGAGCAGTAGATCTCAAAGTGTGATCCAGGGACCAACAGCATCAGTACCAGCAGGGAACTTGTTAGAAAAGCAAATTCTTGGGCCCCATCCTAGACCTACTGAATCAGAAACTCTGGAGGTGGGGCTCCACAATCTGATTTTACCAAGCCTTTTAGGTAATTCTGATGCACCCTTAAAATTTTGAGAAGCATTAGTTGAAAGTTTGAAGAATGCTTGGAATACTACTAAAGGTTTTTTCCACCTGTACCAGAAAGAAATTGTACTTCCAGCCTCTTTTTCATTTTTAGTTTTTGAAATGGAGTCTTGTTCTGTCGCCTAGGCTGGAGTGCTATGGTACAATCTTGGCTCACTGCAACCTACCTCCACCTCCCAGGTTCAAGTGATTCTCCTGCCTTAGCCTCCTGAGTAGCTGGGGTTACAGGTGCCCACCACCATGTCCGGCTAATTTTTGTATTTTTAGTAGAGACAGGGTTTCACCATATTGGCTAGGCTGGTCTTGAACTCCTGACTTCAGGTGATCTGCCTGCCTCAGCCTCCCAACCAGTGTTTTTTTTTTTTTTTTTGAGACAGAGTTTTGCAATTGTTGCCCAGGCTGGAGTGCAGTGGCACAATCCTGGCTCACTGCAACCTCAACCTCCCAGGTTCAAGCGCTTCTCCTGCCTCAGCCTCCCTAGTAGCTGGAATCAGAGGCACCTGCCACCACACCCAGCTAATTTTTTGTATTTTTAGTAGAGATGGGGTTTCATCATGTTGACCAGGCTGGTCTCGAACTCCTGATCTCAGGTTATCTACCCGCCTCGTCCTCCCAAAGTGCTGGGATTACAGGCATGAGACACCGTGCCTGGCCCAGCCTCTTATTTAGAAAAGGTTTTTATAAGGATTAAACAACTAAAAGTATTTTTCAAATATAACAACCCAAATGTTGAAAAACCATAAATGGTAGCCAAAGTATAATTCACAGACTCTTTATAACACTGGGTATTATTTTGAAGATTCACAACTTTGAATAAGTTGGAGTAAAGTCCTGTTGATTACCTTAGAATTTGAAGCATCATGATCAAACTTTTTTCGAGGAGGAAGAGGAGGAGGAATCAGGGGCTCTTCACTTAGTTTATGTAAACTACCACATGAACTAAAGAAAGACTCTGGGGGAGAAAAAGACTAGTTTAACCACAATTCACAGTATAATTATAAGATAAACCTTTATCACAGCTTCTGGTCGATACTTCTACTATGGCATTTGTCAGACTATCGACTATTGGTTTACCTATCTTCCCCATTAAATTGTAAGCTTTCTGAGGGCAGTGTGTATTTATTTCTGTATCTCTAGCACCACCACAGTGCCTGGGGCATGAATGGGTACTTTAGCTAAATGAAGGTATACCATTTAATTATGATTAATGAGATTCTGCTCCCTGAAAAGTCTTTCACAAATCAAAACATGTCTAAATATACTGTAGTAACTTCCAAAGAAAGACCATCCTAATCAGAGACCATATATTTTTGAAGCAGCTACGATTGGGCCCATCACCACACAGGTAACAAAACCCTCCATATAGGAGCCCATAAGGTAGTGTTAATATCACATAACTCTTTGTCTTTGCAAGTCTCTCATTGATAATGTACACGTTATATAATCACATTAAAGGAAATTTACAAAATGATAAATGACAGGAAAATACCCCTAAACAGATCAACCAGACATATAATAATTACTATCTTCATTTTTACTTTTTCTATAGTTCAACTTCCCATTTGATCTCTCTATATTCACACTGTTGTTACAAAGGCAGTAACTATGTCGTATTTATCATTATACTGAGATCGGGAACACAGGAGCTAACTGGGAAAGAAGTTGATGAGTTTAACCTTAAACACTCTAACTGAACTGCTTATGAGACATCCAAGTAGATATGTCAAACTAATTATTCTGTGTCAAAAATTGCTATCCTGATCATGTGGCTCTGCAGTTACCTCTGGGCGGGGGGCGGGGAGGGGGGAGGAGGGCATCCTGTTGGCTCAGGAGGAAACAGCTGATACAAAAGGTATGCTTATGATGCTTATGAGGTTGGCAGATGGTGAGGGGAGGTTAGGCAGAGGATGTTCCTCAGACCTGCCAGCATTGTTTGTGCGGTCTTTGGGAGAACTCCTCTCGGTGGTGCTACATCTGTCCCATTTGGTTTAGTTGGCCAATCCTGCCCAGGGCACCCCAATTCAAGCCAAGGAGTAGGCATGGGACTCACTTTCTTAACATGATCAGATTTTTATCTACCTCTCTTTCATGCAAGTAGCCATTTTTTTAGGGAAAGCGAACCTGACCCCTTAGCTCCAGGGATGGGGCCTAATTAGTGTAAATCAATCAGAGTAATCCCATTCCTTTAGCCAGAGTGATGAGTTTAACTGTAGGCATGTGACCTAATTCAGACCAGTGAAATTTAAAAGGAGATTTTCTGGGGGCTAATGGAAAGGAAGTTCCTTGCTCTTTTTTGGAAAAGCGTTGTCATACTGTCTTGTCTGTACTTCTCTCTATGTATAATTTGACTGAACAAATAAGCACACAACCTTTACTGCTCTTGCCAGTTATGATTTTGAGGAAAAACAGCTTTAGATCAAGCTGATAATCTGGACAAAACAATGAAGAGTCAAAAAGAACCCTGGTCTTTAATTACATCATCGAGTCACTGAATCAACCAGTCTTAAAGCAGCCTTCCCCTAGGCTTCCAAGTATGTCTGAGTGTTTTCTTATTGTTTAAGCCAGTCTTAGGTGGTAACAGATGCACACATTCATGGAAGCAGATGATATGTGAATGATGGGAAAGCTATGAGAGTTTTGAATCTGGGTCTGACTCTACAGTCACCACTTAACTAGTATATTTCTCCATAGTAGGCAATCAATAACCCTTGCTGAAGTGTGAATGCAATTTAATTTTCTATCAAGTGCATTTCCCTACAAGACTACAGTTTTTATGAACTTTTTTAGTGCCTGCAGTTATTCCAAACTGGTGAATATAGTAGAATTTACTAAACAATTTCTATAATGTTAGTTATCTATCTAAGTTAATTCTAATGTTCTGCCATTCATTCATTCATTCATTCAACAGTTATTGGGCACCTGCTAATACTGTCATGCACTGTCTGAAGCACTAGCAATATAACCGTGAACAAAATGCAAAAAGTCATGTCCTTATGGAACTTCTAATCTAGGTTAGGGAAAGATAAGTACAAGTATAATGCCTATAAATTATGAGAAGAAATATTTGGTTGGAAAGGGGTATAGAAAGAGGTGTGAGGGGAGCAATATAAATAGGGTGATTAGGGAAGGCTTCACTAAGGTAACACAACCTGAAGGCGGTAAGGGAGCAGGCTGTGAGGCCAAATGGCTGAAGAGTATTATAAGTAGCAGGAATGGCAAGAGCAAAGCATTGATGCAATAATGTGTCTATTATGTTAAGGCAGACTGACTAAAGGGGGAAAATAAGTGATGAGGTCTGACAGATTAAACAAACCCAAACTGTGTAGGGCCTGTAGGTTCTTTAAAGGAACCGGCTTTCACTCTGAGTGAGATGGAGAGCCACCAGAGGGCTTTTTTTTTTTTTGAGATGGAGTTTCACTCTTGTCGCCCAGGCTGGAGAGCAATGGTGTGATCTCGGCTCACTGCAACCTCTGCCTCCCGGGTTCAAGCAATTCTCCTGCTTCAGCCTCCCGAGTAGCTGGGATTACAGGCGCCTGCAACCAGGCCCAGCTAATTTTTGTATTGTTAGTAGAGACGGGGTTTCACCATGTTGGCCAGGCTGGTCTCGAACTCTCAACCTCAGGTGATCACCCACCTCAGCCTCCCAAAGTGCTGGGATTACAGGGGTGAGCCACCGCATGCTGTACTAAAAACATACTAAAGTGGAGAAGATAAGAAGTTAGGATGCTTACTGTAATAAACAAGGTAAAAGTTATGGTGGCTTGGACCAGGGTGGCAGCAGTGGAGATGGTGAAAAATTGTTAGATTCTGGATATATTTTGAGAGTAGTCAAGATTTGTTGATAGGTCACATTTGGGGTGTGAGAAAGGGAGAGAAATAAAAGATACTTCTATTATAGTATTTTTAGCCTAAGGAACTGGATGCTTGTAATTAGAATTGAGATGAGGATGCAGTGAGAGGAACAACTTTGGAGGGGATAATAAGAAGCTCAGTTTCAGAGAGGTTAAGTTTGAGATTCCTATAAAGATATCCAACTGGAGCTGTTAAATGGGTCATTAAATATATGAGTCTAGAAGTCAGAAGAGAGGTTCTGGCTAGAGATAAAAACTTGGGAATTATCATCATGTAAATGATACAAGACTGAACAACCAAGTGAGTGAGAAGAGGTCCAGAAACTGAGTCCTAAGGCCTTCCGATGTCAACAGTTTGGGAAGGTAAGGAGGAACCAGCAAGAGAGACCAAGGAGCGACAAGTGAACTGGAAGAAAAGACAAGGGAGTGGGATGAATCTTCATGCATGTGACTTTTTCCAAATATTTATTGGGTATTTTGTATAAATAAAGGCAGAAGCTTTGTCTTTCTTGTTTGCCACTGAATCTCTTGTGCTTAGCAGAGTAGCTGGTACAAACTAAGTATTCAATTATCTGCTGAATCAGTAACATCAGAGGGTGTAAACATCTTTATGGTTTGATACATTGTATTCAGATTGCTTTCCAAAAGGGTTATACTAATATACCAGTTTACATGGGGATAAGTAATGTACCTTTTACCATAGGCTTGCTCACAATAAAAAACAAACAAACAAAAACAAACAAACAAAAAACAAATGAAAAAACACATTAATTCAAAAGACTAAAATGGCAACTCACTATTGTGTAAAATTCTTCGGATTTCTAATGATGCTGAACTATCTATAATTATCTATGTTCCTTACAAGATATACTTCCTTTGATGTGAAGTACCCATGTTCATTGTGAATGGAGTCTTGCCTTTTTTCTCATTTCATCTGAGTACTTTTCACACTTACTATAAATATTTTATTTCTTTCTTTGGGGATTTATTTTAGAATATCCAGAATTTATGCAGTTATTCTCAACTTTCTATTAAATTTCAAAATGTAAAATTTTCTTATATGGAAAATGTATTTTACTATCATTCCAAATAATGTCCAGAATTCTTACTTCTACAATGGCAGTGTTACGGGTTGAACTGTGTTCCCCCAAAAGATATGATGAAGTCCCATAACCTAGTACCTATAATTGTGACCTTATTTGGAATATAGTCTTTGCAGATGTAATGAAGTTAGGATGAGGTCATTAAAATGGGTCCAAATCCAGTATGACATGACCAGTGTCTTTTTAAGAAGAGGAGAAGAAATAAAGAAACATTTCGTGACAAGACAGCCATATGACAATGGAGGCAAAGATTGAAGTGATGCATCTACAAATCAGGAGATGCCAAGGATTGCCAGCAAATGCCAGAAGCTAGAAGCAGCAAGGAAGGATTCTCTTCTCCAAGTTTCAGAGTCAACATGGCCCTGCCAACATCTTGATTTTGGATTTCTGGCCTTCAGAACTGTGGGACAATACATTTTTGCTCTTTTAAGCTACTCAGTTTGTGGTGCTTTGTTATGGCAGTATTAAGAAACTAATAGACAGTGTAATGACATCTCCACCACAGAACAACAAGAAAAATAAGAAATATCAATAAACTTCAATAAAGCCAGGAAATACATGAAGCTGAAGCTTTAATTCATGAAGGTAGATTATAATGTATATGGAGACAGATGGAGGAAGATGAAACCCAAATGTCTGCAGAGAGTAATACTGACAAACAGCAGCAAATCTGCCCCCACAGAACCAAATAAGGATTCAGGAGCTAAAGGCATTTGGTACAAAGGAAGGCACGGGCATGAAAACAGAAGACTTAAAGGTTAAGTCTGGATAAGGGGCAGTTAGAACCCCATTCTCCTCTCCCCTACCTAGTAAGGTCAGGCAATGACCTCATTCCCACCTCTGTAGGAGACTGGCAGTTTTATTCTCTGGAGAATCTAAACCCCAGACTTGGGATACTAGTCTGAGCTGAAAACACAGATATCCATACTACATGGCGAGACTGCCCCAGGCAGAAGATTCAAAGATCCTTCTTTAGAGAAACTAAACATTCCTAAAGAAAATGCCTATAGATTCTAACATTTGGGGATTTCCTAAGTAAAAAGTTATCATTCCATCACTCTACAGTGAAACCCACAAGTCAATAAGTGCCCATGGATATAGATATAGCACTTCCCATCAGTTTCCCCCTCATTCGAAAATATGAACAGAAATACTACCAGACAAGAAAGGAAAGCCTCCAATATGAAAGACAAGAGACTACAACTAATACAAGAAAGAAGGTCAGAAAAGAGACACCAGAAACAAAACAATTTTTTTTTTCAAAAATACTATAATTACCCATCATCTCAAATATTCATCATTTCTTTGTGGTGAGAACATTTAAAATCTTCTCTTTTATCTATTCAGAAATATATATTAGTATTAACTATAGTCACTGAAACTTTGCATCCATTGACCAAAGTCTCCCCCCTTTCCCGGCACAACCCTGTCCAGCCACTGGATATGAGACTTAGATGATTTGATCATTCCACAATGTACACATGTATCAAAACATCAGATTGTACCCTATAAACATATACAATTATCTGTCAATTAAAAATAAAATTTAAAAATAAAATTTAAAATTATTATCCTAAGAGAGATAGGAGAAGACAGTGCATCCATGAAATTAGAATAGGATGTTATTAAAAAAAGGCATGATCAGAGGGAACTGAGAATTCTTAGAAATTCAAAATTATGACAGATGAAAAAAATAAGTAGAAAAGCTCAAAGATAAAGTGAGGAAATCTTCCAGAAAACAGAACAAGAAGACAAAGAGATGGACAAGAGGTGATAAAAGACAAGAAAATTGGAGGACCAATCTAGGATGTATGAGAATAAGAAAAAGGAGCTCCACAAAAGGAGTCAGAGAATATGCTGGGGGAAAAATTATTACCAAAGCAATAGGAAACATTTTCTGGAAATCAAATACTCGAATCTCTAAATTTAAAGGGATCATTAAGTAGATGACAAAATGAAAAAAAAAAAAAAAACCCCACATCAAAGCAGTTCACTGTGAAGCTGTAGATTATTAAGAATAAAGAGAATGCCTTAAAAGTTTCTTCAACATATTGTGGCAGAGCCTGCTGCTTCCCAGTACACTTTTCCCTTTTTCCTTTTAGTAATAGGATCCCACGAATTTTGGCAAGGCAAATGGCTTCTGAGTTAGAGACATTTCTTAGCCTCCTTTGTAGCTAAGAAGGTCTGCATGACTAAGTTTTAGGAAGACAGCAAAAGTGATATATGCAACTCCCAGATCTTGTCTTTTTTTCTTTTTTTGAGACGGAGTCTCTCTGTCGCCCCAGGCTGGAGTGCAATGACACGATCTTTGATCACTGAAACCTCCACCTCCCTGGTTCAAGCAATTATCCTGTCTCAGCCTCCTGAGTAGCTGGGACTACAGGTGCATGCCACTATGCCCAGCTAATTTTTGTATTTTTAGTAGAGATGGCATTTCACCATGTTGGTCAGGCTGGTCTCGAACTCCTGACCTCAGGTGATCTGTCCGCCTCGGCCTCCCAAAGTGCTGGGATTACAGGTGTGAGCCACTGCACCTGGACCAGATCATGTTTTTATAACAAAGCTCCTTGCCCTCCATCGTCCTGCTAGCCAAAAAATGGTAACAACTATAGCAGGTACTCAAGACAGAGATGGAAGTCATATCTTGAGAATTCTGAATTGCCCTGCTTAGCTGGAAAACCCAGTGGAGCAGTTTCCTACTTGGTCTGGCTATTGTGAGGAATAAACTTCTATTTCATTTAAGGCTCTGTATATTTGGGTCCCTTTGCTACTGTAGGTATGCTCTAGGTATTAGAAAAAAAAAAAGATTGAAACTGTAGGGTCATTGAGAGAAAGATATTTGGCTATTTCATTCACTGCTATCACTCTCACACCTAGAATAGTGCCTGCACATATCAGGCGTTTAAAAATTATGTACTGAGTAATAAATGAATAGTATTAGACTTTTCAGCAGGAATTATGAAAGGTAGAAGACCGTGGAGGAAAATGCCTTCAAGATTCTGAGTCAAATTGCTTTTTACATTCTATATCCAGCTAAACTATTAACAATTAAATGTATAATAGGCTTCCACAAAAGAAAACAAACAAAAAAAGGTGTACGGGTTTCCATATACACAATAACTTAAAAAGTTTAGGTCTTATGTATTATCTTTTCTCACATAGCTACTAAAGGAGCTACTCCTATCAAAATCAGGGAGCATATCAAGAAAGAAGATGAGGAATGAAAAAACAATGATCCAACACAGGAGGGAGGCAAAGGGAACTTCTACGATGACAATGAAAGAAAGTTCTAGGATGACAGCACGGTCAACACCTGAGTAGCAACCAGTCCAAACTGGAGCAGGGGGACAAAAAGGCACCAGGACGGAAGATTCCAGGAAAGAAAGAAGGGAAAGGGAAAAGGAAAGAAAAGAAAAGAAAAGAAAAGGGAGAACCCTGTTAGGTTCCCTGATTGGCCTGACTTTATGGAAAACTGCTATGAAAGGGCGTGGAAAGGTGCTAAACAAACATACAAACAAACCTAAACAAACACACAAACAAACCTAAACATTGAGGCAATTATTAACTCCAGGAAACAGAGCTATACAAGAAAGGAAGCATAGCAGTGAATACTTGCCCCAAATGTGGTAAGTATAGACAGGGTAGAGCATGAAATTCTCATCCACTATAACAGGAGATCAGTAAACATTGTCTAAAATTAATGACTCAAGAGAGAATATAAAAACATCATTTAGAAATGTGGAAGTGTCCTTGGAGAAAAGGAGTGGGGAGACTTGAGGTAGAGAACCATTGTTAATTTCATTTTAAGTGTTTCCGCGTTATTTCCCTTTTAAATTCTATTAATATGTCACTTTGATAAAAATTTTTTTTGGTAGGGAGGACAGGGTCTTGCTATGTTGCCCAGGCTAGTCTTGAATTGCTATGTTGCCCCGGCCTCAAGTGATCCTGCCTCAGCCTCCCAAAGTGCTGGGATTACAGGTATGAGCCACTACATGGCCAGATAAAAATTTTTTAAACTAAAATTAAATATAAAATTGAACATTTAAAAGACTAACCTTATTTTTCTCATAAGATAGGGAACTTTGCTACTATGTATTTTACTATGCTCGGAGCAGATGTTCTCCAGATTGGGAGAATTATACCCAAAGGTGCTGTGTTCATTTTTGGGTTTTGTTTTAAACAAATGACCACAGAGAGAAAGTTAACAGCATTAAAAGTTGTAAATTATGAAATAATTAGGAATGATAGACTAGTACTAAAAATACTGCTTTAATTAAATAAGACGATGTAAAAAAAATAAGTGATTGAGGATATCCTGGGAACCTGATAAACATTTAGTATATTATTCCCAGGGAAAAATGATTTGAAAAGGTTAAGGAAGAAAGACAACTGACATGAAATTACTATTCCTTCTATGCCAAGCAGTATATTAGGTGTTCTTTTTTTTTTTTGAGATGGAGTCTCACTCCGTTGCCCAGGCTGGAGTGCAGTGGCCTGAGCTCGGCTCACCACAACCTCCGCCTCCTGGGTTCAAGCAATTCTCCTGCCTCAGCCTCCCAAGTAGCTGGGACTACAGGTGTGAGCCACCATACCCAGCTAATTTTTGTAATTTTTTAGTAGAGATGGGGTTTCACTATGTTGGCCAGGCTGGTCTTGAACTCCTGACCTCATGATCTGCCTGACTTGGCCTCCCAAAGTGCTGGGACTACAGACGTGAGCCACCGTGCCGGGCTAGGTGTTCTATATAGTTATTTCATTTGATCCTTAACAAGTGTGGGGAAGGTAAGTAATTTCTTTAAGGCCATACAGCCCTTAGAACAGATCATAAAAAATGATGAAAATAAACTATAGTGAAGCTTAAGTAGTACACAGTTGTAAGCAAATAATTACATTTATTTATAACTTTTTTTTTTTTTTTTTTTTTTTTTTTTTGAGACGGAGTCTCGCGCTGTGTCACCCAGGCTGGAGTGCAGTGGCGCGATCTCGGCTCACTGCAAGCTCCGCCTCCCAGGTTCACGCCATTCTCCTGCCTCAGCCTCCGAGTAGCTGGGACTACAGGCGCCCGCCACCACGCCCGGCTAGTTTTTTGTATTTTTAGTAGAGACGGGGTTTCACCATGTTAGCCAGGATGGTCTCGATCTCCTGACCTCGTGATCCACCCGCCTCGGCCTCCCAAAGTGCTGGGATTACAGGCTTGAGCCACCGCGCCCGGCTATAACTTTTCTTATTCTTTAATATTGCCAAAACCCAAAAGAAATATAAATTTAATCAACCAGATTATTATCTTTACAGTCATTTCATTAGAATGAACTTAAATCTTACTTACTTGAATGTGGCAAAAGCACTGGAGCAAAGATGCTATTGCTGCCTATTGGAATAAGAAAAATTAATTTGAAAAGGAAGGTAACATGTATGGTATTATTTTTTAATTGTTTCCATAAATAATATGTAATACATAGTGCAGAATTTTATCATAATCTTTTGCCATGTTAGTTTTTAAAAAAATTAACCCAGAACCTTCTGTACCTAGAATGGTTTTCCTTCTTAGCAATAAGTGGTTCCCCCTCTATCTCTATTTGTTTTCTTACTCACCATCTATTGCTCCCTTTAGACTGGTAGTGGGACCCAAAAGGTACTGAATAAATCTTTGTTGAATGAATAAATTAGAAGATAATATGCATCAACAATGCACAAATTATGCTTTACTTCTTGTATTAATCACTATTTTCACATTTAGATGTAGCTTTTCACACTAACATAGTTTGCGAAAGATTCTACAGTTCCCTAATTAAAATGATAAGAATTATCTGAGACACAGGATTCCTTTTTTACCAAATGGTTTACATCAAATACTTACCACAGGAGCTGTTGAGATCCACATCTAAAAATACACTAAGGTCTGAAGAAGCAGATACTGGTGGAGTAGATGGTGTATTTGGAGAAGTTGGTGCTGACACTGTTGATTCCAGCTCAGTTTCAGCAATCCGACTAAAGCTTATTTTACATGGTTCTCTTTCTAATGGTGTTGGGTGACCTCGTAAAGTACCTGAGGTAGAGCCATGTCGGCCTGTGTTAGGCCTTATTCCAGGAGATTTCAAGGAGAAAGTTGATTTTCTAGGCTGGGAAAAGCAAACATGATTAATGTCACAAATTTGCATAGACAGCACTTTGTTTCTGTGACTTAGAGCTACCTTATTAGTCTTATTAGTTCTTAAGCATACAGTTCTTAAGCGTGCAGTCCTTCAGTCTGCAATGACAGCCTGTATCATTCTAGTAGAATCTTCTGGATTTGACTGGCTTAATTTTAAAATGAATTTGAATATAAGTAAGTCTCTTTTCAGCGCTGCAGAAAAAAAATTCTTGAAAATTTATGTGAAAATCACATTTTGCTCCTAAAACATACCAACCTAAACTTTTCTTTGAAAATATCTATATAAATTTTACAAACATTTACTGGGAACATAATTTATGAAACATGCTACATGCTTCAGAAAAAAAAAGATAATTTTTTTCCTCTTCCTATACTAAATGATCAACCTCTACATTGGTGCTTTAATAATCTTTGGAGAAAATTCCTATCATTGTCCCCCACCCTCACCTCTGTCCCATTTTTCAAGTTCTGGCAGGAGTAATCGAATAAAAAACACCGAACTCAGATCAGAAAACTTGAGTTAAGATCTCAACTGTGCCAATATCTAGCTTTGCAGCCTTGAAAAACTTATTTAACCCCTTGGAATCTCACCATTTTCCTTTGTAAAATGAGAGTAAGATCTACGACGGGTTTTTCAAAAACTGCATGGCAAATGTCTATTATGAAATAACTATGTATGACTTTCATTTTTTTCCATCAAAAAATAAACTCATACTAACTTATTATAACATGTCTGAACAGTACCTAGTTTGAGATACTAAGAAGGATAACACATCAGTTTGTAAAGAATCCCTATCAGAGGAACATGAATTCTGCCAAAATTGAAGCAAGAACAAATATCAAATTTATGATGATGCTTGGGTGGAAGAATGGTGAAATCACTAATATTTTATGAAAAGTTTATGGGGACAATGCCCCAAAGAAATCAGCCGTTTACAAATTGATAACTTATTTTAACAAGGGATGAGATGATATGGAAGATAAAGCCAATGGTGGCAGATCATCGACATCAATTTCTGAGGAAAAAATTAATCTAATTCCTGCTCTAATTGAAGAGGACTGATGATGAACAACAGAAACAATAGCCAACACCACAGATATCTCAACTGGTTCAGCTTACACAATTCTGACTGAAAAATTAAAGTTGAGCAAACTTTCCACTAGATGGATGGCAAAACCATTGCACCCAGATCAGCTGCAGACAAGAGCAGAGCTTTCAACAGAAATGTTAAATAAGTGGGATCAAGACCCTGAAGCATTTCTTTGAAAAACTGTTAACAGGAAATGAAACATGGCTTCCCAGTATCATCCTGAAGACAAAGCACAATCCAAGCAATGGCTACCAAGAGGTGGAAGTGGTCCAGTCAAAGCAAAACCAAATCAGTCAAGAGCAAAGGTTGGCCAAGCACCGTGGCTCATGCCTATAATCCTAGCACCTTGGGAGGCTGAGGCAGGAGGATCATTTAAGGCCAGGGGTTTGAGACCAGCCTGGGCAATACAGCAAGACTCTGTCTCCATTTTTTTTTTTTTTTTTTTTTAAAAAGGCCAGGCATGGTGGCTTACACCTCTAATCCCATCACTTTGGGAGGTCGAGGCAGGTGGATCACTTGAGGTCAGGAGTTCAAGACATGCCTGGCCAACATGGTGAAACCTCATCTCTACTAAAAATACAAAAATTAGCCACGCATGGTGGCACACACGTTATCCCAGTTACTTGGGAGGCCGAGGCAGTAGAATTGTTTGAACCTGGGAGGTGGAGGTGACAGTGAGTCGAGATTGCACCACTGTAGTCCAGCCTGGGCGACAGAGCGAGACTCTGTCTCAAGAAAACAAAACAAAAACAAGAACAAAAACAAAACAAAGGTCATGGCAACAGTTTTTTAGGACGCTCAAGGCATTTTTCTTGTTGACTTTGTAGAGGGTCAAAGAACAATAACATCTGCTTACTATGGGACTCTTTTGAGAAAGCTAGTCAAAGCTTTTGCAGAAAAACAACCAGGAGAGCTTCACCAAAGAGACCTTCTCCACCACAACAACGATCCTGCTCATCCCTTTCATTAAACCAGGGCAATTCTTTGAGAGTTTTGATGGGAGATCATTAGGCATCCACTTACAATCTTGACTTGGCTCCTTCTGACTTTTTTGTGTTTCCTAATTATAAAAAAAAAATTAAAGGGCAACCGTTTTTCTTCAGTTAATAATGTAAAAGAGACTGCATTGACATGGTTAAATTCCCAGGATCTTTAGCTTTTTGGGGATGGACAAAATGGTTGGTATTAGCACTTACAAAAGTGTCCTGAACTTGATGAAGCTTATGTTGGAAAATAAACTTTATATTTTTATGCTTATTTTTTAATTCCATCAAAAAATTTATCTTTTCATTCCATGTTCCCATGAACTTTTTTTCATTCTTTTCTTTTTTTTTTTATATGGGGTCTCACTCTGTCACCCAGGTTGGAGTGAAGTAGAGTGATCTTGGCTCACTGCAACCTCCGCCCCACAGGTGTGCACCACCATGCCTGGCAAAATTTTTTTGTATTTTTGGTAGAGACAGGGATTACAGGCGTGAGCCACCACGCCCGGCCTCTATGAACTTTTTGAAGTCCCCTCATATATCACACAATTGTGAAGATGAGATATCATGAAATTACCTGACTTCTTGCTTCACTCAAAGTTGGTTTGTGTTTTTATTTCCTTCTATATCTTGCTTCACTTTTAGCTACTTAGAATTTGTCTTCTACTAATTCTGTTGCCACTGCAAACTCCTGCAGTAACTGGAAACAGCATCAAATTCTAGTGACAGAGGTGGGTTCCAGAGGCAACTATGGACCATGGAGCCCAAATGGCAGAAGTCATATCAAGTCACAAGAACCAAAATATATTTGCTTACTCCTTCCCAGGTCTTTTCATGTTTTTTGTTCCATTCAGCTACCTATTAAGTTCTCACTTTCTCACACCTTTTTGTATTATTTTAGGAGAGATCAAAAGTAGACACATAAATAAGCAGTACTAAGATAAGGCATAAACCAGATTTTATCAAAAGGCTGACATTTCCCCCACAGTATATGTAATTTTAGAAATAGTATATTACTGCAAACAAAACACCTATGAACAGCCATTCAATTACATTTTTAAGATAACAGGTTGTTAAACATTGAAAATAATATTTTTAAAAACAGAACACTTGCTTCCAAAATTATAAAAGACTTACAAATCGAGGTGGCTGTTTGCAGTTTCGAGGTTCAATTTCTAGTGACTTGTTGAACAAATAATCTGTAAACTCTTTTTCAGACGCATTTCCCATGGGGTTAAGGTTTTCAAAGAATCTCTGAAATTAAAATATCACAAGTGCATATATAATAAGTATATATTTTAGATCTTATTAAAATAAGATCTCATTAAAATTTTTTGCTGAAAATTACTTCATTATTTAATGCTAAAAAATTAACACATTAAGAGATCACAATATCTGAAAAGTTCACAAGTGTTGCTTGTTCCAATCTCCTTACTTCTGAATAAGATTATATAATTTCTGTGGAAGTTATATTCTAGTCTTAAAGTTCTATTAAGAATATGAGTTTTCATTTATTACCATTTTAATGGCTCAGTAGTAGCACTACTTATTCCTTAGGAAACTTTATTCCTACTCATTGTAACAAATGATCATCACCAGAAAGCTACCAAAAGTGTTTAGAACAAAATTATGGTTATAATACACAATGAAGTTTTGATCATCAGAAAAAAAAGTGGAGATAAATTAGATTAAGGTCTGTTAATCCAATTTATAGATCATTCTTGATCATTTATAATTATTCTGGAAATTTCTTTTACTTTAAAAGTAGTCATTTAAATTACTTTAAAAGTAATTTCAAGAATGATTATAGGCCGGGCACGGTGGCTCACGCCTGTAATCGCACCACTTTGGGAGGCCGAGGTGAGTGGATCACCTGAGGTCGGGAGTTCGAGACCAGCCTGACCAACAGGGAGAAACCCCATCTCTACTAAAAATACAAAATTAGCTGGGCATGGTAGCACATGGCTGTAATCCCAGCTACTCAGGAGGCTGAGACAGGAAAATCGCTTGAACCCAGGAGGCGGAGGTTGAGGTGAGCCGAGATCATGCCATTGCACTCCAGCCTGGGCAACAAGAGTGAGACTCTATCTCAAAAACAAAAAAGAAAAAGAATGATTATAAACTTAAACCTATCTGTGCTAACTTCTAGTATAAAAAATGTTTTTATCTGAGCCAAGTCATGTGGCCTACACCTGTAATCCTAGCAGTTTGGGAGGCTGAGGCCGGGGGACTGCTTAAGCCCAGGAATTTGAGACCAGCCTGGGCAATATAGTGAGACCTCTCCTCTTAAAAAAAAACCTAATAAATAAAATGTTAAAAATTCTGCCTTTATCAAAAAATATTTTAAGCTTAAATTTAAGTTTTAATGTAGAAAATTTAGGTGATTTAGCACTGCCAAAAAAGGAGAAAAAAAGAAAAAGAAACAGTAATCTTACAAACCAGAAATATCATTGTTTACATTTAAATATTAGACTATCTTCCAATGATTTTACTGTGCATGTATATGCATGTATATATGTATTTATAATTATTAATATATATAATTTATATATATTTTCCTGAAAAACTGGAATATCAATTTTAATCTTTCTGAAGTTTATATTCAATTAACTTTTTTCCATGTGGTTTGCTTTTTTTTTTTGAGTCTCACTCAGCCTCCCGAGTAGCTGGGATTATAGGTGTGCGTCACTATGCCCAGCTACTTTTGTATTTTTAGTAGAGACAGGGTTTCACTATGTTAGCCAGGCTGCCCTTGAACTCCCGACCTCAGATGATCTGCCAGCCTTGGCCTCCCAAAGTGCTGGGATTACAGGTATGAGCCACCGCACCCAGCCAGTTTGCTTATTTTACAAAATACAAATTTTAACTCTATAGTATTTAATCAGATGGCTATTTCAGAATTTAATAATCTCCATATAACTAGTTATCCATACAGGTACTTTCTAATTTTTTGCTTTATAACAATTATTTTTATTAACTCCTGTATATAAATTTTTCTGTACATTTTTTATTATTTCCTTAGAAAAATTCCTTAGCAGAAAATTACTGGATTTAGCTTTATTTAATTTTGAAGTGGTTTAGAAGCATATATTAAAACGGTACTGGGTTTTAGCTTTAGCAGTAGGCGAAATGAGCTTTAAAATTTCTAGTATAAAATTATTCTCATTTTTCAGGCATTCTGCCAATTTCAAGAAAATTATATTACTCCTTTAACAATACTGAAACAATGTGTTCTTATGTTCAGGTTAGCTAAATTAAATCATATTAGCCAATAGTAATTAAAGGATTTCAGAAAGTCATAACAGCAGTATTCTTGATATTCTCATCCTTTGCTCTATTTTTAAATATTATTTATTTAAGTATGATTTGAAAAGTGAATAGCTACTTTGTCTACATTTCAAACTTATTTTGACTCAATCATATAGAAGACATTTCCTCCCAAAAATGCTTTAAATGGTGGCAGGAACCCTAGACCACACCACAAACACCAATTAGCAGGTATGTTTCTGAGATATGAATACTAAAAGTACTATTTCAAGTATACCGAATTAAAGTGTAACATTATTCCTGTGGGGGCCGTACTTCCTTAGCCCTCTGAAGCCCCACATCACAGAGGGTGGGTTCAATGGTGAGAGGGGACGAAATAGGTCACCATCAGTAGGTTCCCGCCTTTTTTTTTTTTTAAGAGCAAGTATCTTTTTTTTTTTTTTTGAGATGGAGTCTCACTCTGTTGTCTAGGCTGGAGTGCAGTGGCACTATCTCAGTTCTCTGCAACATTTGCCTCCTGGGTCCAAGCGATCCTCCCACCTCAGCCTCCCGAGTAGCTGGGATTACAAGCACGTGCCACTACACCCAGAAAATTTTTGTATTTTTAGTGGAGACAGAGTTTCACCATGTGGGCCAGGCTGGTCTCGAACTCCTGACCTCAGGTGATTCGCCCACCTCAGCCTCTCAAAGTGCTGGATTTATAGGCGCTAGCCACTGTGCCCAACCTATCATTTTTATAAATGGTATGCTTTAGGTGGTCTTTTGCTTAGGACTTTAGGGTACTTTGTTTTGAACTGGGAACAAAGAAGTTACTATCTCATAATCTAGGAGGATGAAGTAATGGTGGATATTTTCACTCAATATGCCCAATCTGCATGCAGACTATGCCTAAAAAGTTTAGCACAATTTTAAATGTGACAGGTGAACTTATTCTGGTTAATAGTTATAATGTGCTCCCAATTTCAAGTAAGTATAATATAATAACATTCGTTTAACATAAACATAATATCATAGTTTAATTTACAAGGTTATTTCATATTTTGTAGTACTACAGAATTAATATTACACACTACTGCTCAAAATAGAACATCAATTGAAAGGATGTGAGAAAAATCATCTTCTGCTAGGCATACATATACCACTTTCCTGATCCTTTTCCTATTTAAACACAGTGTTCTTATGAAGAAATGAATTATATATTATTTTGCTACATGTAAAATATCTAAAATGGCTATCAATCAAATCTAGCAGTGATTTTTCTCTTTACTGCATGGACATCATTCTACTTTGTCATTCACTTTTTATGGTGTAGCTTGAACCAACTACAAAAAGAAGCAATACTTTCAAAAGAAAGTACTTAGTAATAATATTAACAACTGCAGATAGTATAGAATGTCTAATGTTTAACCTGCTATCTACCGATTTTTTTCTATTATTTTCATAGCAAGACAAATAGCGTAACATGTAACTATAATATTTCTTATAGGTCACACAAGATCTAAAATTTTTTTTTAATTTTTAAATTTTTAATTTTCATGGGCATATTGTAGGTGTATATATTTGTAGGGCGTATGCGATGTTTTGATACAGGCATGTAATGTAGAATAATCACATCATGGAGAATGAGGTATCCATTCCCTCAAGCATTTATCCTTTGTATTATGAACAATCCAATTATACTCTTATAGTTATTATTTTTTATTTTATTTATTTATTTTTTTTGAAACGGAGTCTCCCTCTGTCACCCAGGCTGGAGGCCAGTGGCATGATCTCGGCTCACTGCAGCCTCCACCTCCTGGGTTCAAATGATTCTCCTGCCTCAGTCTCCCAAGTAGCTGGGATTACAGGCACCCGCCACCATGCCTGGCTAATTTTTTGTATTTTTAGTAGAGACGGGGTTTCACCATGTTGGTCAGGCTGGTCTCAAACTCTTGACCTCAAGTGGTCCTCCCACCTCAGCCTCCCAAAGTGCTGGGATTAGAGGCGTGAGCCACCACGCCCAGCCGATACTCTTATAGTTATTACTATTATTATTTTGAGACAGAGTCTTACTCTGTCACCCAGGCTGGAGTGCAGTGGCGCTATATCGGCTCACTGCAACCTACCCCTCCCAGGCTCAACTGATTCTCCCACCCCAGACTCCTGAGTAGCTAGGACTGCAGGCACCCAGCACCATGCCCAGCCAATTTTTTTGGGTATTTTTAGTAGAGACGGGGTTTCACTATGCTGCCCAGGCTGGTCTCCAACTCCTGATCTCAAGCAATCTGCCCGACTCAGCCTCCCAATGTGCTGGGATTACAGGTGTGAGCCATGGTGCCTGGCCTCTTATAGTTACTTTTAAACCTGCAATTAAGTTATTATTGACTATAATCACTGTGTTGTGCGATCCAATAGTATGTCTTATCCATTCTATTTTTTTTTTTTTTTGGTACCCATTAACATGTTCTCTTTTAAAGATAAGCAAAGAAAATATTTACCCTCATATCTGGTTCTATCCGTAAACAGTAAGGCTGATTCTGATACTGCTGAATTTCTCCAGTAATTTCAGCTACTTTCCTCCTCTTACTGAAATTGATTAAATCTTTCCCTTTCTTTTTTAAAAAATCATTATTCCCTTCTTCAGTCTTCAGAATATTTGTTAAATATATTCCTAGTAAAAAAAAAGAATTTAAAGAAAAGTTATTTTAAATTTTATTTAATCAATTATTTGGGAAAAAAACTGATCTAGTAAAGTTGAAAGACATCATATACTATTCAGCAACTCTACTACTAAAATGTTAAGTCTCTGATAAACAATCATTAACTCTCCATAAAGAATTTTTTAAAGAGAAATAATTTAAAATAAAAAGAAAACAAAAGCTACTGGCTTATACAAACAGAAAGGTTGCTAATCTAAGAAATGGCAAATTAAGATTTTCTAAACCCTAATTTCACCAAGCGCAAGTTATGTTAAATCTATTCTAACCAAATGTTTTAATATTTGATTATAAATATTTAATGCCAAGTATCTTAAGTGATTATTAATCAATAAATTAATTTTAAGTCAAATTTGGTTAATAAGTCTATAGGCTTATAAACTAATTATGTTTTTTCAGAGCCTGTAATTTAGACAGAAAAATAATTACTTCTCACTCATGAACAATAAAAAAGTTTTTAGTCCCTTTTTCATACATAATTGCTGATTCATTTAAATTGGTGGTTCTCAACCCGTCCCCCAGGGGATATTTAGGAATGTCTAGAGACATTTTTGGTTACAACTCTGGGGGCTATTGGAGTGTAGTGAATAGAGGCCAGGATGCTGCTACAGATCCTACCATGCACAAAACAGCCCATCACAACAAATAATTATTTGGCCCAAAATACCAAAATTGTTGAAATTGACAAAATTTGATTTAAATTATTCAATTTCAATCATACACAACAATATTTTAAATTTAAAAATCACATAAAAGCTTTTAATAAATTAAAGAGAAAGTAAATGCTGTAGATGTGACATAGTTATGATAAAAATAACAGTTACCATTTATTGTGTGTGTCCTATGTGCTAGACTTATTAGGTAGTACAGATAAAATATTTTTAATCCTTATTTATAACAACCCTATGAGATATTATAGTCTTCATTTTATAGATAATAGAGAGTTCTATTATTTATCAATACAGAGAGCTAATAAAAGTAGATGATCTCAGATATAGAATAATGTGCCTCTGAAGACTATCACACACTATCACATGCTAACCCTCAAAATATACCCATATTTAGTAACTTACCAAAAAAAGGCACACAAGGTGGATTGATTGACTTAAGTTTTACTAGGTATTTTTTAAAGTGATCTTGACTTAATTCCACAGCTTCATCCAAAATTTTCCTTTTTCTTTCCTGCAGTGCCTTAAAGTATATATAAATTGAGTATAAATTGTTTGCAATTCAATCGTATTTTATAAATGCAAACCTTTAAATTTTATAAAATTTTGCAAATTATCTGGAAAACAATTTTTTAAATTAAGAGATGAGTGGTATTCCTTTGTACACTTACCTGAAGTGATTTCTCCTCTTTATCTATAAATACAAAACTCATAATTTACTCATATAAATTAGAAGATTAAGCAATAAAAAAAATTCTACATCATGCCTTGTGAGTTATCTTGACTAGCCAGGGTTTCAAGTCATAGCTGTAGAAGAGGAAAATTATAACCCCTGAACATTCAAATATTTTTCCACTGAAATATCTTTTGGGGCTAAGGGTTGGGGTTTTGGTAAGGAGAAGACAACTATCGGAAGGCAAGAAGACTTGAACAAAAATTTAGTAAATGAAGTAAACTAGAACTTCTTTTATACTTCATTACTAGATCTTCTTATTGAAAATTAATTTTTACTTCAGAAAGAATATATACACACACGTAAACCCCAAAGCAAACATTATGCTTGATGGAGAACCATTCAGTCAATTTCTTTTAAATCAAGGAAAAAGCCAAGGGGACAACATTGGAGCTTTTATTCAATACTATACAGAAGTCCTAGCTAGCATGGACAAGAAAAAGAAATAAAGAGCTAGGGATTGGAAAGAAAAAAATCTGTCACTATTCACAGAGGATATGACTTCCCATGAAGAAGCTCCAATGAATCTACATATAGAATGTTAATGAGAGAATCAGCAATGTTGCTACATATAAAACCAATAGACAAAAACCAACTGCATTTCTAGATATCATCAATAAAGAAATCGTGATTTAAAAAAATATTCTGGCCAAGTGCGGTGGCTCACACCTGTAATCCCAGCACTTTAGAGAGGCTGGGGTGGGAGAAACGTTTGAGGCCAGGAGTTCAAAACCAGTCTGTGCAACATAGCAATGCCCAATCTCCACCTAACATTTTAAAAATTAGCTGAGCAGGGTGGCACGTGCCTATAGTCCCAAATACTCAGGAGACTAAGTCCCAAATACTCAGGAGGATTGCTTGAGCCTGGGAATAGAAGGCTGCAGTAAGCTATGACCATGCCACTGTACTCCACACTGGGTGACAGAGCATGACCCTATCTCTAAGGTTACTAAAAACAAAGTAATTCTAATCTAAAACTAGCAAAAGAGGTGTGCTATTTCTATCAAAACAAAAAAATCCCCGCAAAACTTTATTAACTGAGTAAATAAATGAAGAGATAAACAATGTTCATAGTTGAAAAGACTTTTTACTATAACAATGTCAGTTCTTCACTAATCTTAATTGGATTTAGAGATCCAGTGCAACTCCTATCAAAATGCCAATTTTATTTTTATTTTATTTTATTTTTTTTTTGAGACTGAGTCTGGCTCTGTCGCCCAGGCTGGAGTGCAGTGGCTGGATCTCAGCTCACTGCAAGCTCCACCTCCCGGGTTTACGCCATTCTCCTGCCTCAGCCTCCGGAGTAGCTGGGACCACAGGCGCCCGCCACCTCGCCAGGCTAGTTTTTTGTATTTTTTGGTAGAGACGGGGTTTCACCGTGTTAGCCAGGATGGTCTCGATCTCCTGACCTAGTGATCCGCCCGTCTCAGCCTCCCAAAGTGCTGGGATTACAGGCTTGAGCCACCGCGCCCGGCTCAAAATGCCAATTTTATAAAATGAAGCTTAAATTGATTCTAAAATTTATATAGGAGAATAAAGGGCCAAGAATAGGTTCCTCCTGAAAAACAGTTAAGATTGGCGAGGATTTGCCCTACTCTTCTCTATCAAGGACTACTATAAAGTTACGATAGTTTAGACAAGTGGCACTGGCACAAGAGTAATCAAATAGATCAAAGGAACAGAATGGAGAGACCAACAAAATGCCCACATATACAGGCATTCAATTTATGACACATTTCTTAAATGGATTAATATTTCTTTTTTTTTTTTTTTTTGAGATGGAGTCTTGCTCTGCCGCACAGTCTGGAGTGCAGTGGTACGATCTCAGCTCACTGGAACCTCTGCCTCCG